>NC_051156.1:60027372-60229705 GCF_013339745.2 Dermacentor silvarum
GTGAAATCAATGCTTCAGCATGGAAAACTATGATCACACATGTCAAGTCTACATTACACTTTTCAAGGACCATCAGATGTTTAATATTGTCACGCGCTAAGGCAAGAGCAATCAGCTGTACTAGCAGCCAGGCACGAAAGGACGGTTCTCCAGCTGGCGCGGGATCTTCGACTTGGTCATCTTCTTCGCCGTTCTTGCTGGGCACGCAATGCTGATCATTTGCTGGCTCAAAACACCAGACATTATTCCCCCTCCCAGTCAAGCATCGACCGGATGCTGAAGCACAAGACGTACACGGAAAGTACGTAAATTAGGTAAAACACAAAAAAATGGAAACGCGCTAGCCCACATACGGACATGAACACGAGGCAAAAAATGCGTTCTGTGGTCGGGAACAAAAAAATTCGCTTCGCAGTTCTTCGGCGGAAGACGCGACTAAAGCAAAAAAAGAGAAAAAAAAAGTTTGTTCACCACTACACTGTATGAACATCACCGTGTAAAATACGGCTTGAGGCGGACGACATGTACAATCTCTGGGCGTGGTAATCGGAGCTTGGGCGATGACAGGTCGCCGTCGGGAATCACTTCATAGTTCACATCACTGACACGCCTTAATACTCTGTACGGTCCGAAGTACTTGCTTAGGAGCTTCTCGCTGAGGCCTCCGCGTCTAATGGGGGTCCAAACCCAAACTTGGTGACCGGGTTCATAGGTAACTTGTCGATGGTGGAGGTTGTACCTTATTGCATCTGTACACTGCTGCTGTCTTATGTGCACACGGGCCAGTTGACGTGCTTCCTCGGCGTGCTGAATGTACTCCTCGACGTCAGGAGCTAACTGGTCGGGCTGATCGATGTCGTCATACGGAATCATGGCGTCGAGCATAGTTTGAACATCTCGACCGTAAATGAGGCGAAACGGCGTGAATCGTGTTGTTTCCTGCGTGGAAGTGTTGTACGCAAACGTTACGTACGGCAGGATTTCGTCCCACGTTTTGTGCTGGACATCCACGTACATAGAGATCATGTCTGCTAGTGTTTTGTTTAGTCTTTCTGTCAAGCCGTTAGTCTGAGGGTGGTATGCAGTGGCCTTTCGATGACTCGTGTAACTCAACTTGAAGATGTCGTCCAGAAGCTTCGCCGTAAACGCCGTCCCTCGGTCAGTGCTGATGAATGACGGTGCGCCATGCCGAATCACAATGTGATGCATAAAAAACTGGGCAACCTCAGATGCTGTCCCGCGTGGTAGTGCCTTCGTGTCAGCGTAACGCGTCAAGTAATCGGTTGCGACAATGATCCACTTATAGCCGGAGGAAGACAAGGGATATGGGCCAAGAAGGTCCACTCCAACTTGATCAAAGGGCGTACGCGGAGGGTCGATGGGTTGTAGAAGGCCTGCAGGCTTGAAGGGTGGTGACTTGCGGCGCTGGCATTCACGACATCCTTTCACGTAGCGTTTGACGCAAGCAGTCAGTCTAAGCCAGTAGTACAGTTGTCGTACCCTGTCCAGAGTCCTTGAGTAGCCCAAGTGACCAGATGTCGGCTCGTCGTGGCAGGCTAATAGGATGTCGTCGCGAAGGGCTTGAGGTACTACTAGAAGATGTGATTTGTCGCCGGCACCTGTGTTTCTTTTGTATAAGATGCTCTCTCATAGGCAAAATGACAACCGTCGCGAAATAGGGCGAGGAATGCACGCGATGTCGCCTTCTAAGTGATCGATGATGGGTCTTAACTCAGCGTCGGATCGCTGTTTAGCGAGCCGATCCGGCCCGCTGAGGGCTCCCAGGTATGCGCTGTCATCTTCCTCGTCAGGATTCTGGGATTCAACAGGTGCTTGTGATAGCGTGTCAGCATCTTCATGTTTTCTGCCAGACTTCTATACGATGGTGATGTTAAATTTCTGGAGTCGCAGACTCCAACGTGCCAATCGTCCAGAAGGGTCTCGGAGGTTAGCCAACCAGCACAAAGCGTGGTGATCGGTCACAACTTTAAATGGCCGCCCGTAGAGATAAGGCCTAAACTTTGTAGTAGCCCAAATGACTGCGAGGCACTCCTTCTCTGTGGTGGAATAATTGGACTCGGTACGTGACAGAGTGCGGCTCGCGTAAGCTATAACTCGTTCAGTCCCGTCTTGCCTTTGCACCAGGATAGCTCCGAGACCAATATTGCTGGCCTCAGTGCGTACTTCTGTGTCAGCGTTCTCATCGAAATGACCGAGCACGGGAGGAGAAGACAATCGGCGTTGTAGCTCGGCAAAGGCGGTCTGCTGTTCATCAGTCTAGAGGAATGGCGAGTCGTCACGCGCAAGGCGAAATAGTGGCTCTGCAATCTTCGAAAAATTTTCAATGAAGCGTCGATAATATGCGCACAAGCCCAAAAATCGTCTGACACTTGTCGGTTGAAGCTGGAAAAGCAGCTACGGCAGCAGTCTACCCGGGATTGGGCCGAACACCTACCACGCTCACGACGTGACCGAAAAACTTCAGTTCCTCGTAACCGAAATGGCATTTCTATGGCTTGAGGGTAAGGTCAGCCGATCGAATCGCTTCGAGTGCATTCCGTAGGCGTCGAAGGTGCTCGTCAAAAGTTCCTGAAAAGACAACATCATCGAGATAGACGAGGTAGCTAGATGAGGCATTTGAGCCTCGCAGGGGCGTCTGCGTAAGCAGGCGTTTGGTGGGTTGCGACACCACGGACCCGAGCACACGGGGGTTAGACCCTCCTGCGCGTAACCGTGCGCGGCTTACCCGTGTCCGGGGAACAGGTGATCCTGGGGGTTGAGCCAATGCCGAGTGTTTGGACCTTTAAGGCCCCTCGGTGGAGGCAACACGCCCCTTTGGCCTCTGCTTCACGTAGACGGCACCCCCGGACTGACCCGCCCTGGGGAAATCGGTAGTTGCCTTTTCCTGTCCCCCTCTCCAATCTGCGTCTTTCTGCCTTCCTTTCAATATTTCCTGTCTTCTCCTCGCTTCTATTTTCTTCCAACTTTCCAGGTAGCGAGGGTTAACCTTGTGTGGGTGGCCAGCCTTGGGTACTCCAGATTGGGTTATAGTAGCACCGTACAACTGGCGAGGGCTTGTCTTGCTTGCAAGGTTTGCTCTGTCCCCATGTTGGGCTCGGTGGTGGGCGGTTGGCGCTGCTGCCGAACTCATGATCCCTATATTATGGCTTCCCATAAACCGCTTTACCTTATCACTCTCTGAAAAGAGGGCGCACCGATGCAACTTTTCAATTCTTTCTGAAAAAGAACGAAGAATACTTCCTAAGTACCATGTCATCCTCAGTGATAGCAACACGAGCGTGCGTAAATTTTCTCCTTTCATGGTGGCGAAATGCCTCGCAAACACGATAGCACCTGGCTACAAAGCCACAAAGATGACCAATGGAGACCTGCACCTTGAACTAAAAGACAAAACACAATTTGAGAAATTGAATGACTTGAAATGCATTGGTCATGTAGCAGTCACTGTGTCGGCACATCGAACCATGAACACGAGCCGTGGAGTAATTTCAGAAGATGACTTCTTGGACCTCAGTGACGAAGAGCTGCTTGATGATTTTCAGGACCATAATGTCATCAAAGTACAGACAATCCATATCCGCAGGAATAATGAGCAACTTCGAACAAAGCACATTGTATTAACATTTGGAACTAGTGTGCTCCCAGTACACTAGAAGCAGGCTACATTTAAGTCCCGTGTGAAGCCGTACATTCCAAATTCTCGACGGTGCTTTAAGTGCCAGAGGCATGGGCACGGATCTCAGACATGCCGAGGAAAGCAGACTTGCGCGAAATGCAGCTCGAATGATCAGACATCAGACACTTGCGACTCATCTCCACATTGTGTGAACTGTGATGGAAGCCATCCAGCCTACTCTAGGACATGCCCTAAATGGAAGAAAGAAAAAGAAATTATTGCATTGAAGGTCAAAGAAAATATTACATTTCACGAAGCAAGGAAACACCTTTCATACTTACATCACACCAGCTTTTTCGAGGTGGCGCGAAGGGGGGCAGTGTCACAAATGCCTCGGGAGTCTACCGCGGTCACAGTCACTCGTCCGGTAATCACTACGCCCGCTCCCCTGATGGCAGCAGCAAGTGCTGCTCCATCATCAAAGGTGGGCCTGCAGACCGCGGTTCCGCAGGTCCCAAAGCTTAACCGAACTCCACGGCCTGAGACGCGAGTTTCAGCGCCTAGTTCTCGATCCTCCAGCGCCTCCGAGGTTATGGTGGTCGATCCATGAACCCCGGCGTCATCGACGCCAAAGAACAGCGCTCTCTTGAGCGCGCTAAGAAGGATAAACTTCCTGTAACTGCGCCGAGAAAGGGGCCGGTAACCTAAATGCTTACTGTCCTTATATACATATTTATCTATCCTTACCACGTGCTCTTGAACACAGACAACAGAACTCTTCCTCAATATGGCTACACAAATAATTCTGTGGAATGCCAGCGGTAACCTAAATGGTTACTGTCCTTATATACATATTTATCTATCCTTACCACGTGCTCTTGAACACAGACAACAGAACTCTTCCTCAATATGGCTACACAAATAATTCAGTGGAATGCCAGAGGCCTCATTCACAATCTAGATGATGTAAAAGATCACCACTGTTCTGTGTTCAAGAAACACATTTAAAGTAGGCACACAAGAACTCCTTAAGACAATACATGGTTTTCCGTAAATATCGAAATGGTAATTCTTCATCCGGTGGTGTGGCAATTATAGCCCAAAAGTCAGTAGCATGCCAGCATGTATCACTTCAGACTTCATTCGGGGCAGTGGCTGTTCGGGCTATAGTTCAATAAACTTATGATACAGCAGACCTTGAAAAGCTGACTGACCAGCTTCCTGAACCCTATATAGTAATCGGAGATTTTAATGCTCACAGCACATTCTGGGGTGACTCAAGATATGACGCGAGAGGACGGGCAATAGAAAAGTTCCTTCTTTCATCTGGAGCTTGTCTGTTTAACAAGACAGAGCCAACTTTCTACAGTCCCACACACAACACGTATTCATGTATAGATTTAGCCATAGGGTCAGCATCACTTCTTCCATACCTGGAATGGAGAGTTATTAGTAATCCATATGGGAGCGATCACTTCCCAACTCTCTTAGAAACAACAAAGTGTCACGATGGACCAGCTTATCCCAAAAAATGGAGGCTTCATAGTGCAGACTGGTCAAACTTTAGAAACCTATGTACACTGTGCCTGGAGGATGTGGACCACCTAGGTGTAGAGGAACTGACCAGCTACATCACTGAACATATCGTCCGTTCTGCTCAAAACTGCATACCTGAATCCTGCACAGATAAAGTCAATTGGAAACCGTGGTGGAACAAAGACTGTGAAATTGCAAAGAAACGCCAGAACAAAGCAAAGAGCAGATTTTCACACTACCCAACAACAGAAAATCTAATAAACTTTAAGTGGTGCAAAGCGAATTGCCGCCGTATCCGTCGAATATCCAAAAGAGAAAGCTGGGCTCGTTACGTGTCCTCAATAAATTCATACGCGGATGTGAGCAAAGTATATAGTAGGGTGAGTAAACTAAAAGGACAATGCCCAAATTTTTTTCCTCTTATCACTGGCTCTGGTGATACAATAGAAGATCAAGCAAACACTCTCGGTGAGCACATTGAGAGGGTGTCAAGCTCAGAAAATTATTCCGAAATGTTCTTACACCATAAAAGATTCTCTGAAAATATTCCTCTTGCCCAAACAAGTCTTCATGAGAAGGATACAACAAACCACTAACATTCCATGAACTCAAGCTTGCCCTAGGCTCTTGTGGCAGCTCGGCTGCAGGTTCTGACACAATAACATATGAAATAATCAACAATCTGCCTGATGAGACCCTAAACTGTATCTTAGGTCTCTACAATAAGATTTTTGCAACTGGTCATGTACCTTCATCTTGGAAAGAGGCAATAGTCTTACCAATACTCAAGCACAGCAAAGACCCTTCCTTAGTTAACAGTTACAGACCAATTGTACTCACTAGTTGTTTACTTAAGGTATTTGAAACAATTATTAACCGCCGCCTTGTTTACTTTTTGGAACATAATGGTATATTGGACCCTCACCAATCTGGCTTTCGAAGAGCGAGGTCTACAGCCGATAATCTTGTTCTCCTTGAGTCATATATATGTGATGCATTTGTAGACAACCAATACTGTCTATCTGTATTCTTTGATCTTGAGAAGGCATATGATACTGCCTGGCGATATGGTATTCTGCTGGACCTGTCGTCCTATGGAATTTGTGGTAGTATGCTGAACATTCTGCAAAATTACCTATCTGAAAGGAAGTTCCGTGTATGAATTGGCACTGTACTATCGCGCACTTTTGTTCAAGAAAACGGTGTACCACAGGGAGGAGTGCTAAGCTGCAGACTTTTTATAATTAAAATGAACTCTCTCCGCTTTGTTATACTACCACGATATCTTACTCTGTCTATGTGGACGACATCCAAATCAGTTTCAAATCTTGCAACCTGTCCATATGTGAACAGCAGATACGGTTAAGTGTTAATCGGCTCGTCAAATGGGCAGATGAAAATGGGTTCCGATTCAATGCAGAAAAGACTACTTGTGTACTTTTCTCCAGACCAAGAGGGGTATGTCCTGACCCATGCATTTCGATGAATGGGAAAAACCTGATTGTTGCAAAACAACAAAAATTTTTGGGTGTAATCTTTGATGCTAAGCTTACTTTAATCCAACATATTTAACAGTTGAAGCTGAAATACCTTAAAACTATGAACCTTTTAAATATTCTATCTCACCAATCGTGGGGAGCAGATAGGTATTGTCTCTTATCGCTTTTTAAAAGCCTTGTGTTGTCACGCATAGACTATGGACGTATTGTGCACCAGTCAGCTTCAAAGACAACACTTAAGCTACTAGACCCTGTCTATCACTTGGGTATCCGCCTAGCACTTGGTGCCTTTCGTAGCAGCCCTGTCCAAAGCCTCTATGCAGAGTCGTATCAGTGGCCACTGGATTATCAGCGTACACATCTTGGAGTCACCTATGCAATAAGCACAATGTCGCTAAAACAACATCCATGCAAAGCACTCATAAATGATCAGTCCACAAATCAGTTGTATTTAAACCGGCCTTCACACGCCCCGCCATTCCCGCTAGCAGTGAAGTCTGTTGCGGAAAAACTTGCAATAGTTTTCACAGATCTGCAGGAAACTGACTACGCTGAACTCATCCCACCTTGGGAGCAATGTCCAGTCATCTGTGACTTGTCCTTTAAAGAGCTTAGCAAAGAGTTGTCCAAGTGCCCTCATTCAGCAACATTTCTTGGCCCTTGAAGACAAGTATAGATCTGTGGCATTTTTTTACTGATGCTTCAAAGTCTGCAACTTCGGTATCATGTGCAGTCCATGGCCCAAACTTCTCCAACTCTAAAACCTTGCATACCCATAGCAGCATCTTTACAGCGGAAGCATGCGGTATTCTGATCACTGTTGAATACATAGTACAGCACAAGATACAAAAGTCTATAATATACACAGATTCCTTAAGCGTTGTCACAGCCCTGTCCTGTGGCAAGGCAAGCCGAAACCCTGTAATAAACAAGCTCCTTAAACACATACAAGTAGCGTGTAAACTAAACCTTGCTCTTGTTGTATGCTGGGTGCCAGGCCACTCTGGGATCGCAGGCAATGAAATGGCGGACAAAAATGCTGGAGAAGCAGCTCATTCGGACACAATTGATGTAGGCTGTGTACCTGGTGTAGACCTGGAACCTGCAGTACGAAAGGCGCTCGGTAACCATTAGCAAGCTGAATGAGACAAAGAAGTTGAAAATAAGCTGCACCTGCTTAAACCGCAACTCACCAAATCTTTCCCACTGAAGCTTGATAGACACACCCAAGTCAGATTGGCACGACTCAGAATAGCACACTTATGGGACACATACATACCTCTTGACTGCAACTGACCCTCCGACGTGCACACGCTGCGGTGAGAACCTAACAGTCCTACATGTCCTCATTCCATGTCCTGAGCTTCACCGAGAGAGAGCGGCTCATTTTAAGAAACTTTACAAATACCACCCCATCCCTCGATGTTCTTATCAGATGACGCACTTTTTAACCTTAAAAGAGTGCTTAATTATCTTGTGCGAATTAATTTTCTAGACATCATCTCATTCCATCCCAGCCGTCAGATTGTGCCTCACAGGTGAGGTACGGTCTCATACACAAATGTTTGTCTATATAATACGTAGGCCCCTATACAGCCTCTATTTTAAGTCAGTTTTAACTCATAATTTTGCTAAATCAAGACACATGTCCTGGCGCTCTTTGGCATTAGATGCCCTTGCGCCAATAAAAAAATACAATCATCATTCATTATTTACCATTTGAGGTCAGCGAAAACAGTATCCATCATTCGCTGGAATGTGGCTGTAGCGTAACAGGCGGAAAGGAAGTACTCTAAATTCGTAAAGGCCATCCGGAATCACAAAGGCAGTTTTCTCGCGGTCCCCCTCATCTACTTCAATTTGCCAGTAGCCACTTTTCAGATCGATAGAGGAGAAATACTTCGCGCGCCTCAGCCTGTCCAGAGAATCGTCGACACGACGCAACGGGTACACGTCTTTCTTTGTGACGTTGCTTAGCTTCCGGTAGTCAACACAAAATCGAAGCGTGCCATCTTTCTTGTTAACAAGCACGACTGGCGATGACCAGGGACTGCATGAAGGCTGTATCATTTCCTTCACCTGCGTTTGAATGACATGTCATTCGGTCGGGGAAACACGATAAGGCTGCTACCGTATCGGGTGCGCGTCGTCATAGGTGATGATACGGTGTTTCGTAATTGACGTTTGACCTAACTTCGACGACCGTGCAAAGCAAGAGTGTAACTTGAGTAACAGGTCACGCAGGGGTTGTTTGTCGTCTTCAGAAAGCGTTGCACTAATGTCAACGTTGCGTAGCAGTGCTTCAGTAGTGCCGATTGCCTGGGAAGCAAAACATTCAGTGACGTCGGCGATCGCGTCGGCGTAGGC
Organism: Dermacentor silvarum; assembly: GCF_013339745.2. Taxonomy (NCBI): domain Eukaryota; kingdom Metazoa; phylum Arthropoda; class Arachnida; order Ixodida; family Ixodidae; genus Dermacentor; species Dermacentor silvarum. The sequence continues at coordinate 60,036,412 of NC_051156.1, forward strand.
GATGACGGTACCAGGGAAAAGGTGGCGGTGTTCGTAGCTGAAGTTCGTGACAAGAACGTCACAAAGGCCATGATGGAGATCAATAAGGCTTCTTGCTACGCAAACACCTTGAGAAAGCAGGAGAGAGTGATTGCTTTCTGCGACCGCTTCACCGTGTAAGAGTCTGTCGCATGCCACTTGAACCACGATACTTGCATGCGGTGGTAACCTGACAGCGTCGTCGATGACAAGAAGAGGTGCTCGAGGATGGATGGTGTTGGTCGTCGCAGCGGCGCTCTTTGTCGAGAAAGTGATGAGGCGTTGTCGAATGTCGATGATAGCTCCGTGCTCCCTGAGAAAGTCCATGCCGATGATTACGTCTCGAGAACACTGATGGAGAATGCTCAAGCTGGCAACAAACGTAGAGCCGCGAATCTATTCGTACCGTGCACATGCCGAGTGGTGTGACGATGTGCCCGCCAGCTGTACGAACTGGAGTTTGATTCCAAGGCGTCGCCACTTTCTTCAGAAGGGCTGGCCAGTTTTTCGCTGATTATTGAATAATTCGCTCCAGTGTCGACTAAAGCAGTCACGTCACGACCGTCGAGCAATACAGGAATGTCCAAGGAAATTCGTCGTCTGTATTCAGCAGGTACTGTCGTCGTCGATGTATCGTCGGGTCGCGTACGCGTCAGCAGGGGTCCTTGAGCACGTCCAGACAGAGCGGTCTCGCCCCGAAGGCCGCTGCGGTTAGTTTTGGCGGCGCGGGTTGGGCGACCGACCCTGCACTACGCTCGAATACATACGGTGAGTCGGAGAAAATCGCCGCGGCGAAGGGGAGCGTGACTGGTCTCGCGCTGATGAGGATCCGCGCTGCTGGGCAACGTATTTTTCAATTGCAGGAGGACGCTGGCCGAACCGAGGTCGCCGCGAGTTTGCCGAGAATCCGCGTAGTCCGGCAACTCGATATGAGCACTGTCGGTAGACATGCCCAGCTTCACCACAGTGAAAGCAAAGGCGACTGCGATTAGGTGCCTGCCACACGTCTGATTTCCTTGGCGCCTGTCGGTTGTCGTGGTAATACGAGGCCGCTTGGTCCGGCTGTAGTATGGCCGGAGACGCCGTGCGAAGCGGGAAGGAAGGTGGGGCAGGTTGCCGCAAAGCTTGCGAATACGACATACGGGTGCTGTCAGTTCTTAGTGGTTGAGCTTCTGTGCTGAAGGGTGGTTCTCTTAACGCATGATGCACTTCGTCACGGACAACGCTGGACAAAGAGCTGAGCGTCCGCTGTGAGGGTACCGACAGTTTCTGCAGTTCTTCGCGGATAACGGAGCGGATGAGCTCTCGAAAGAATCGACGTGGCCCCCGAGAGCTCTGAATAAGTCCGTAGGTGAGGCAGCGTTCACTTGGCATTCGTATGATGGTGCCCGCTGCCGAAGAGTCTGTTCCATGGTGACGGCCTCGGAAAGAAATTCTTACACATTCTGTGGAGGACTGCGCACGAGACCGCCGAACAGCTGCTCTTTCACTCCGCGCATCAGGTACCGCACCTTCCGACATGGTGGGGTCGGCTCGTCGAAAGATACGTGTCATGTCCTCGACGTACATTGCGACACCTTCATTCGGCATTTGTACGCGGAACTGGAGATCACGCTCAGCTCGTTCTCGGCGATCAGGGCTCTCATACGTCTCAAAGAGACGGCGTTTGAATTCTTCCCAAGAAGTTAGGGCATCTGCACGGTTCTCATACCAAACACGTGCGCCATCGTTAAGGCTGAAATATACGTTTTTCAGTTTGTCTGCGTCGTTCCACTTGTTGTACGAGGCAACACGTTCATACTGCACCAGCCAATCGTCAACATCCTCATGCATGGCACCGTGGAAGGGATTCGGTGTTCGCGGACTAAGTAGCGCACAATGAATCGGCGTAGTGCCTTCCATATCGGTTGGGATGGTCGGAGCTGCCATTGTCTCTAGGAGGAGTCCAAACTCGGGGGCTTGTCCGCGGATCCTTCTGCTGGCGCGGTGCACAGGCGTAACCACCGGTACAGGACTGGAGCTATTGCTGCTCGGAGGGGTTTGGTCCATAGATTAGATTACCCAGTACCTCCACCAGTTTGTCACGCGCTAAGGCAAGAGCAATCAACAGTACTAGCAGCCAGACACGGAGAATTCCAGACGCGAAAGGACGGTTCTCCAGCTGGCGCGGGATCTTCGAATTCGTCGTCTTCACCGTTCTTGCTGGGCACGCAATGCTGATCATTTGCTGGCTCAAAAGACCAGGTGGCAATATCACACTTCTGTAATAAGCTGCAGGTGCTGACATAGGAACTGGCATAATTCTTTCTTTGGACTTTCTTTTCGCTCTATGTACATCAACGCTAATCATACAGATAACTTTCAGAGATACGATATATAGTGTTTCTTAAATCAGCTCATGAGCGCCTCCATTTTTTTCTGGGGTTGCCGTAATCTTTCCAGAAGCTTCCGAAATCGTTCGGCAGGCCTGCGCAGTCAGGCTTCTTTCGCCAACTTCAGCAGGGGTCCACAAGTGGCGTGCCACATCTAAAGTGCACTTTGCATCAGACGTGCACTTAAAAATGTACTGCCACTTGTTCTGTGGCATTTTAAAACGGGCACCAATCTGTACCTGCAATAGATATGAAGTATTTTTTTTCTTTGACGAGTACTCGTAACACTAAAGCACACTAGTATAAAACAACGTACTAATACATACTACGGTGCTTACTACTACTCATATATACTACAGTGCTTTTATATATATATATATATATGCCTCCTATCTATGAACGTTTAATTCTTTAACTAACCTATTTATGCTAAAATCTGTAAGTACTTGTTGACGGTGTGCTACAACTCCTGTAATCTTTAACTTAAATTGTTCACGATGTCTCAAAACTGCTGTAATCCGTACTTTATTATGTTTAAATTGTAAAGGAGGGCCCATTGCAATCTCTGACTTCGGGACCTCTTTCTGTATACTAACAGCCTGTAGTCTTTTTACTCACTTTCAATAAGCCGATTCTGATTCTGAAGTGTTACAAAACTAATAAAATTTGCCCACCTTGTGTGAGCAAGCAGACATATACAGTCGAACTTAGAACGGTACCGGTTTCAACAAGGAGAAGCTGCTGCACCGTCAACTTTTGTATGTTTTCTACGGTGAAATAACCCGCTTATTACAATGCCCCCATGCCGCATTAGCGGTTATAACGATGAAGTCTGGCTACTGGGCGTCCGTGGCGGAAGTGAAAAGAATGCGAACTCCTTGAAAATAAAATGAAAAAAATTTGAGCCGCTGCACGCCGCCACATGCTGTTTTCCATCCTTCACCGCATCGCCAGCCTCGCGCACCTCTGTCCCATTGCCCTTACAACTCACCGAACACGAATGGGCTGCGCCCATAGCTCTGCGCCACGCCACCCTCCGAAATGGACCACGCCAACGGCTCTGATAGCTCTGGGCTGGCGGAGCGCCACAAATGTGCGACACAATCGACCCAAAACGGCGTTAGCATACACTGAAACGCAGTGACGGCATTTGCATCGCCACAGTCATCAGCGAAAATCGTACTGGAATAAAAGCAACGCCGAACCGCTTCGTGCCTATTTCTGCCTTTAAGGGCTTTTCTTGCATTCACCGCCGCGCATAGCACCGCGTTGGCCGCGTGTCTTTATGACTGCGTTATTGTTATTCAGGTGATCTATTTGCTCACAAACAATATTAATTTTCTCTTCACACCTGATCAACTTTTCACCGTGTTGTTGTAAAGCGATACTTGATGTCGCTGTTGTCGCTCGTTCACCAAATGACCTGTCTGGGATCGTGGTTGCTGTCATGGCTGGTGCTCTCTCCACGTGGGCGGTGATTGTCGCTGCCGAGTGCAGTCATAACGCAACGATGCTACTCATACTTGTGTGTGGTAGAGTCATAGTCCCCTTGGATGTCATGCTGGGAAATTGGTGCAGGCGCACAATGGCCGGCGATCCCAGCCAGGCCAAGTAGCATCTGTACTACAAAGAAGTGGTTACTCATGACGCCTGCGACGGGGCCGCTGAGCCCACTCGATGCGATGCGCATTCGATGCAATGCGCATTCGCTGAGGCAACGTATGGTGCGCTGGCCGAAAGCGTCATCTCGTTCCTCTAGAGCAAGCTGCTCCGCAAAAAGGGTGAGTGTCCTCTAGACAGCCGGGATCGTGGTATTTCTGCCTCCCGTTTAGCAAAAATGGTGCATGGAAGAGGAATGACAAACGGGATTTTTCTTAATCATTCATTACGAGTAGGGTAGCGCAAGAGATGAGGTCAAGTGCCCGTTCTATTTCTTTGCGTTCTGCTACAGCGCACCTATAGAATATTGCCTGCACCAAACCGTGCTGGAATCGCTTGCGATTAAGGTTCTCCATTGTATTTTGGCCACTTGTTTCTCGTGTGGTTGGTATTTCATGGTCTTTAGCGGAACGTTTCGTGCAGTATGAGACAGCCAAATGCGGCTTTCTTTGGCGCCTCGGCATGGCATGATAGCAATAAATTGCGCTGCTTGTAGCTTTCTTCGTTTTATAGTTTTTCTAGTTCTCTAATGGATACTGCGTATACGCTGCACAACTCGCTAGTGGAAACTGCGTACGCAGTGGCGTACCAACTATTTCTCGATTGCGGGGCACGCCGACAGTGCTCTGACCACACACACACATTATATATATATATATATATATATATATATATATATATATATATATATGTGTGTGTGTGTGTGTGTTTGTGTGTAGAGAGAGAGACAGAGATGTTAGGCGATCAATGGGCGAGTTATGTAAAGAAATAATGGCACAATTACAGGCTCTTCTTCAGGGCAGTTTCAAACTGCCCCGATGTAGAGAGCTTCACTCTCGAAAATACTGGCATAAATACCATTTAAGTTTTCGTTTACTACAACGCCTCCATTGTACGATCATTCTATATATAATGTGTCTGAATATAAATTACAAGTACGTCAAACGCGGCCGAATAATCCCCCGATGAGTTATTGCTTAATTGCCAGGTCGGTATATCAATCAGACATGAGCAACAATTAAGCATTTAATCATTATACGAAACATTGGGCACAATAAAATAGCAACAAATCTTCCGCCTTTTCAAAGACGGTTAGACGGCCCCAAGAAACTCCCAAATTATGGAAGTAGCTAAAGGTGTCAACTTACTCTCTATATAAATCGCAAGTGATGGCTTCAACCACCGTGGTAACTGGCCGAACATGCCATGCATGCCACCATGCTGCAGTAGTGGTGTAGCCAGACTTTTTTTTTTCGTTGAGGGGACAGCAAGCTATGCCATTGGAACCAAAGCCGGCACTTTATCTCCTGGTCTGCAGCAGCTACGGCAACACAGTCTAGGTTATAAATTTATTTGTCGCTTACAAGAGACCAGACAGAAAATAAAGGCGCATCCGTTGGTATTCCTTTCGAAACCACTTTGCTCTCGTGGAATTCTCACTTTCTGTATCTTTCGAATTTCAAATCTTCCCGAAAGTTAATTTTCTTTCAGTCGTCCTAGGAACAAACTCTTCGATAGCCCGGTCCAAATCAAGTGCAGCAGTTCTCTCCTGGCGCATATGAAGAAGAAGATGGGTAAATCGAGATTGCAACGTTGTGCATCGCAGGTATGTTTTTAGGCACCGGAGACCGCTAAAAGACCTCTGAGCTGGCTGCAGGTGTTGGCATCGTCAGAATTAGGCCGATTACTCTCACAACCTGATCTACTAGGTCGCGCACAAGTGAATATTCCTCGCCAATTTTTCTGCCGATGGACTGCGCGCTGCACGGCTGTAGGCCTGTTGCAATATTTCGCAGCATCAGAAGCTGCGCATGAAGCTGGTCGAAGGTAAAATCTGAAGCATGCACCCCTAACAGCTGTTTCAAACTTTCGAAAGATGGTGGGCTTCCTGACGCTGAACTACTACGTATCCCTGACAAGCATGTCAAAGCCGCCTTGTTTAAACCTCCTTCGCACTTCACTGATCAGCCGGTCTACAATTGCGTAAAAACCTTGACTAAGCTTCTCGTCAGGGCTAAGCTGTGCCGGAGGCGTCGGGTTGTGAGTTTCGTCGAGCCTGCGAGGCGGTTTCCTCATTCTCTGCTGTGTGTCCGGCATTCCCTCTTTCAGCATTCTGCCTCCTTCAAAATTTTGTCGTACGAATCCTGCGTGCAGGGGTCTGAAAGTGTCTTCTACAACATTTCCGCAGCCTTCTTGGCGCCGGCTGCGCTGTACTGCGGGCTTTGTAACTCCCTTACTAGCTGTTCACATGGTCCTAACACTTTGATCGCAGCAGTTAGAACACTATTTCGAACCATTTCATGCGATTTGAGAACCCAATCAAAGTTGCTCTTCTGCCGCCCGGGGCAGCACCTGGTGTTACTAGAATTTCTTCTAAAGTTCGGTGCAATCGCTCGTAGTTTTCGCGGAAGCATGACAACGACTTCACCTTCATCGCCCAGCGTGTCGGACAGAGCGGTAATAAGCTCTTAATCTTTGGACTCTTGGCGTTATCACATAGCTCGAGCACGATGTCCATGTATATGCACTTTCTCACGGCCGATTCTAAGATGGCATTCGAGACGTCCTTGATTGTGGTCAGCACCTCGCACACTTCGTCGCATTGTCGTGATATTCTCTGGAGTGCGAGATCCAAAGGATGGTTGCAGCAATGAATGTAGTAGCTTTTAGGTTGTTCGTCACAAAGTCTTTTTTGAACCCCATGTAGGCCGCCAGACATGTTACCGGCGCCGTCAAAACAGTGCGCGCGAAGGTCTTGTATGCCTCACGAGCACGTCTTTAATAGAAGCTGCCAGCGTTGCTGCTGTGGATTCTGACGGGTAGTATAAGCCAGTAAAGTGTTCCTTCACAGACCACTGTGTATTCACGCAGCGCACACAAAGAGCGAGCTGCTCGATGCCTACCATGTCAGTAGTCGAATCGGCAAAAATTGCGTAGAATGGCGATCTTTTGACCTTGTTAATGATGTCTCGTTGTACCATATGAGCCTGTATTTCAAGTATTTCATTTTGGATGGATGGCGCCAACCAGTTGTCGCGACGCTTTAGCCACGCTTTTAACTCCGGCATGTCGCTTGCTCTCTCTTCAAAAATGAGATATGGTTCCGAAAGTCCGCGCCGTGACCAAAAAGAACTCTTTGGGCTTTTCTCTGCTCGGACATGTTGTGCTCAACGAGTTGGGATATCACCGGAGCGCCTTATTGTTGCCGTTAGATATTGGTTTCTGTGGACCTCTAGTGAAAAACGCTATTCTCATGATGTTTGAACTGATCGGTTGCTTTCTTACAATTTCGAAACCCCGTGGTCAAAAAAGCTATTTCCTGACTCTCGAGGGACCGACGCTTTGCGATGTGAAATTCACTTATTCAGTGAAAGCGTAGTACGCAGTCGCGTTGCTGGTAGTAGTGCAGCCAGCTGAAAGTGGTGAACCATTCGTATACCGACAACTACGCCCATTCGTCTGCGGGAACTTTGTTGTCTTAAGCGGTCGATGATGCTCAATGACGGATATCTAGGCGTCCTTTGGGATTTGATGACCCAGCCGAAGCCGTTCTTGCGTGTATATTCGCATTGCCTGGACAGACACAGTCAAACGACTAGTTAACTTATTGTTTGAATTGTGCATTAAGTAAAGTCTAATGCAGTCAGCACACGTCAATATGAACTGTCTGAGGGCCCTTTCATACTTCAGCGTCAAGAACAAATATAGAGCTACTGGAGCGAGCAACCATTCGTTTGCTCAAAGCACAACACGAACACTGATGTGTCCCGGAACCGTTTTACGGTGTAAGCTCTCATAGGTTCATTCCAATAGCCGTTTCGGTTCGCGATGGTGTCCTACGCCGCTGCCGCCGACGCCGTTGGGAACCGTAAAGGCTATCGCGGGAAATACGACGAGTGCCCGGTTCGTGCCGGGATTGAACCCGCGCCCGCTGCGTGGGAGCCAGATACTCTACCACTGAGCTACGCAAGCGCTTGTTATCGGGCAGCGGAAAATTGCCCTATAAACGCTCCCTAGGCAGGCGCACACGACCCGAGCCTCCGCCAGTATCGTGGTGCCATCTAGGTAAGGCGCCTGCAAACGCAGCAAGCGCAGACGACGAGACGCAATTCAGACGAGGCGCGCAATCAACGCGATTCCGTTGGAGGTGTGTGCCACTTATTCTGGATACCTCATCGGTACACGTTATGGCGTCTCCTCGCAAGGTACGAACCGCTGCTGAAGAAGCGAATCGTAGAACTACGCGCGCGGCTACAACCAGGCATCATCGGGCTCAGCAGGCTGCTGTGCAGAGAGCATTACAAGCCGCAGCTCGCCTTCGGCGCTGGGCGGATAGTTCAGATCGTTATCGTCAAAACGAGGCGAAGAGACTTTGTCGCGAAGGCCTTGGCGTGCGTGGTGCCGAAATTGGAACTACTCTTGAGCCGCTCCACCAGCTTGCGCTGTGACTGTGCTGCGTGTGCCGCGCAGGCCTGTGACGTACGCTCGCCAACTCACAAAATTCCTTGAGTGCAGCCCCTTTCGCATGATGCTTACGAAACGGAAAAAAACATTGTGCACTCGCACACGTAACATTGGAATTTTCGAAGAGCACTATGGTTAATTTCTACCAGCGCTTTTGGGCTTTTGAGTTTTCAAATGTAATGCCACAGCCTACACGTTATGATGTTGACCTGTAATAAAGTCATATAATGTGCGTGTTTTGTACGTAAAGGAACGCTTTAAAATTGCACTAAAAATAAAATTCAGTGCCTTGAGATATGGCGGCCGCTGGCTGTTTCTTGCAGTTTCGCAGACACCGGATCCAGCAACGTCGTCGTATCAGCAAAGTTATATGTATAATAATAAATATACAATACATATTATACTGCACGTGTACACAGTCGCTCGTTGTATAACTAATAACTACCTCTTAAAGTGACAGTGAATAATACGCGCAGTAAAAATACGCAGTCCGCAAAACCTTAAAAATGTATAGGTTTCCGTGCAGAAAAACATTATACTCCACCAAATTAAACAGATAAACGCATATAGTATTATTTCATTCTAGTACGAGATTTTCGCTCCAGTTTCCTTCTGTGTCCTGTCAAAACGGTGAAATGTATGTATAGATTCCCACCCATGGTTCTTCAAGAGAAGCAGAACCTTGAATAAGCCGAGCCAATTTTACTCATTCGACCGTGGGTACACATGAGTCTTAATCTATACTATATTGCACAATACGCGAATGCCCATAACTCTACCGTGTGTACCACCTAACGTTAGCGACGCCGTAGGTCTTACAGTCGTGTCTTGCACCATGTTAAAGGGACACTAAAGGCAAATAAAAAGTCAAGCTAAAGTGTTAGAGTAATGCTCTAGAACGCCTAAGGCGTCAATATTATTGCGAACAGAGCTTTAATAATGGATAAATTGAGGCAAGTGCAGTACACGATGAGAAACTCCGCAGGGGCATTCAGGAACTTACCCGATGACGAAGGCACTCGTCAAAAAAATTGTCGCTAGTACTCAACCAATCGGAAAATGCTACTTCTCTACAGAAAACTGGTGGTTGACACAAAGGGTGGTCAAAACAAAGCTGTCGAAGCTCATTAAGCTTTGTCCAAACGGCGCAAGCAGCGTATATGGGGCTTGCGCTGGAATCAGTGTGTTTTGTTCTTCGTTCTTTATTTTGCAAGTACTTAGAAGCAGTGCCTTGTCACGTTTCTGACTCAGTGAAGTTCGTAGGTGCGGTCACTATCTGATTTTCTGCCTAATCGCTCGCGGGTGTGCTTAGTTGCAATAGATCGATCGGTTCTTGCTGCACACAAGGCTTGGAATGTAGCTTTTCTGTTCTTTGATGATGATGATGATATATGTTGTTTTGTGGCGTAAGGGCCAGCTATGGCCAAAGAGCGCCAAGACGTGGTGTACTGAGTGAGCAATGGTATGATCAATGACAGTGGATAGGTGTAGGGTGGCTGTAAAGGGGCCTAAAATCCTGCGCACTAAAGGTGCGTAAAAGACAAAAATACTAAGATCATGACAATGACGTGATAGGGGCGCAATGAATATAATATAGTATAAAAAAGTTGTAAGAGATACAAGGCACTACTGCCTCACAGGGACCCTTAGAAGCAAGGGCCTGGAGGAGAGTGCATTTCAAATATGCTGTCGCAGCAGCGTCCTCTGAAAGAGGATGCCACTACGAATCTCGGGCGAAAAACTTGCAAAATGTTCTCGTTGCAAAATGCTGTAAAAATGCTCGTTTGCGGGTGCAGGGCGTCGGCATCTGAAAATGATGGGCCAACCGCTGCATAAGAGACGCCAGCATGAGACTTTGATGCATCGGTGTAAATGGTCGTTTAAAAAGGCTAAAACTGAATCGTGCGGAAATATCGGGTCATTATGTAAAAACATCGCTGGGTGAAGGGGTATATTGTAAAAACATCGCAGGGTGAAGGGGTTTAAGCCTCTTTATAGGCTTGAACAAAGTGCTTTTTTTCTTTCAGGTTCTATTAGTGGACACTGTACTAGGATGTGAAGTACAGTAAGTGCTTCCCCACATCTAGTACAGGTTGGGGGTTCGCCTCGAGACAACAGGTAATTATGCGTGCTGTAAGTGTGTCCTATTCTGAGCCTACAGAATAGGACATCATTTCTTCTAGATTTCGTGGTCGATGGCCAGTTTCCTAAATGGGGCTTAATTAAATGGAGCTTGTTATGAGTCTGGCCGTCCCACAAACGTTGGCAGTGGACTCGAAGTCTCTTACGTAGATATGGCTTCATATCGGGAACAGGGACGGGCATAGATGTGTCAGCTTTTGCCTCGATGGATGTGGCAAGCTGGTCTGCCAGTACATTTTCCTCGATGTCTCGGTGTCCTGGCACCCAGCACACCACAACATGCTGCCCAGACGCATAAATACTACATGTGAATGAATAAAGCGATACTATTACTCGATTTTTGTGCCTTTTAAGAGATTTTAAAGCTTTTACTGCGCTCAGCGAGTCTATGTAGATGATTGCTTTTGGTATTTTCGAGCCCTTGATGTGTTTAAAAGCCGACAGTATTGCATAAGCCTCTGCTGTAAAAATGCTCGTTTGTGGGTGCAGGGCGTCGGCATCTGAAAATGATGGGCCAAACGCTGCATAAGAGACGCCAGCATGAGACTTTGATGGATCGGTGTAAAATTCCGGACAGGAGTATGTATGCTGCAGTTCAAGGAAGTGCATTCGAATGTTTGTAACCGGGGCGTGCTTCGTAACATGTAAAAAGGACAAATCACAGTCTACAATCTGCCACTGCCACGGTGAGACCTGCAGAGTGTGTGTCGAAGTCCATTCGAATGTTTGTAACCGGGGCGTGCTTCGTAACATGTAAAAAGGACAAATCACAGTCTACAATCTGCCACTGCCACGGTGAGACCTGCTGAGTGGGTGTCATTAGACGATGTTAAAGAACTGGGACATCCATTTCCTCAGCCAAACTTCTCACACGCAACGAGAAGGGCTGTCTTACTGCAGGCCGGTTATGAAACAGGTGGGAGCTGGACAAATCATTTACGGTGGAATATGTGGGATGTTGACTGTCAGCGTTCACTCTGAGGAAATACACGAAAGCTGTGTAGGTCCTCTGAAAGTGGAGTGACCACTCATTGGATTCCACGTAAAGGCTTTCTACAGGGCTTGTCCTAAAGGCACCTGTAGAAAGGCGAATACCTAGATGGTGGACGGGGTCCAGCATCTTCAACGCGGTAAGGGTGGCTGACTGATAAATTATGGCCCCGTTACCTAAGCGTGTTCGTATGAGGCTTTTATACAAATTTAACAGGCACTTTTTGTCACTACCCCATGTAGTGCGTGACAACGCATTTAAAATATTCATTGTTTTCATGCACTTGTTTTTAGATGTTTTAGGTGTGGTATGAATGTTAGCTTTGTGTCAAGAATTATGCCTAAGAATTTATGTTCCGTTTTTACAGGTAGATGCTACCCTTAGAGGTCAATGTCGGGCTCGGGGTGCAGTCCTCTCTTTCTAGAAAGAAGGACGCAGGTGCTCTTTTGCGGATTTAGGCAGAACCCATTCTCATCGGCTCATTTAGCCACCTTGTTCAGACCAAGCTGAACTTGCCGCTCACAGATTGCAAGGTTGCACGATTTAAATCCAATATGTACATCATCGACGTACGTTGAATAAAACATGTTGCGTGAGATGCATAGACGCAAGGAATTCATTTTTATAACGAAAAGAGTGCAACTGAGCACCCCACCCTGTGGCACTCCGGTTTCCTGCACGAAAGGTCGTGATAATGCATTGCCTACTCGAACACGGAATGTGCGATTCAGCAGATAACTTTCAATCACATTTAACATGTTACCACGTATACCAAAGTGGGAGAGGTCTCTCAGTATTCCGAACCGCCACGTGGTATCGTATGCTTTTTCCATATCGAGGAAAACAGAAAGGAAGAATTGCTTTTGGACAAAAGCCTCTCGAAGCTGAACCTCTATGCGTATCAGATGGTCAGTGGTGGATCGGCCATCGCGAAACCCACATTGGTATGGGTCAAGCAGCTTATTTGATTCTAGGAAATGTATCAGACAGCGGTTTATCATCTTCTCGGAGACTTTGCAGATGCAGCTTGTTAGAGCTATGGGCCGATAACTCGATACGGACGATGGATCCTTGCCTTGCTTCAGGATAGGGATCACTATGGCCTCTTTCCAGGCAGAGGGTATCTCGCCGGAGGTTCATACGGAGTTATACAGACAGAGAAGGGTTTGCTTCATTTCAGAGGGCAGGTTCTTCAACATTTCATATAGTATGCGGTCAGAGCCTGGGGCAGATTGGTTGCAGCAGGCGAGTGATGCATGCCAGGCGCGTAGCCAGGGGGGGGGGGGGGGGCTTATGGGGCTTCAGCCCCTCCTCCCCCCCGAAATGTTTTCGTGCTGGCATGCACCGCCGACCAAAACTACCAACGACGCCGGCAATCATTCTGGATTTTGTCTACAATGTCTTTTTCACGCTCAAAAAGACATTTCGGCACGAATATTGCCAACTCGGGCTAGATTTTGTGAAAATGCCCTTGCACCTGGAGTCACGTAATGCAAGGAGCCCCATCCAAGCACAAACTTTCAACGGCTTTTCGATAGCGAGCGGGCGCGTTGCGGCATCTCGCAGCGGCCGCGGAATATACGGAGCGCATGGATTTAAATTACGAAACTTTATGGGTGTAAAGTTCTCATAAACTTTTGACGCGAAAGGTGTGCTGACATTTCCAAAGGCATGCTTTAAAAGATTTTCGATTCTAGAACTTTATGGGGTTAATGTTCTTATAAACTTGGGCCAAAATGCGCGCACTGGAGCCCTCCTGTCCAAGCCGTTCCAGAAATGGAAGCACGCCCTCGCAATCTTCCACACACACGAAAATACTAAATATCACCGGGACTGTCAGCTAGCAGCTGACACTTTCCTCCAAACATTTTCAGGAAGCGTGCCCAATGTGATTGATCAGCTGGACCAGGGCAGGCAAAGTAAAATGTGAGAAAACAGAAGAAAGTAAATGGCCTATTATTGAGAATCTTTTTTAGCGGGCGACAAGGTCTGGCTCTCCGTGGCCACAGGGACAGGGGCCCTATGGATTTAAGCAATGCCCCTGCTGAAAATACAGGCATTTTCAGAGTGCTTCTTTGCATGCGAGCTGATTGTGGAGATACATATCTGAAGAACCATTTGGAAAGTTGCCCCAGTAATGCCTCGTATTTAAGCCCAGACGCACAAAACCAAATAAGAGAAATTTGTGACATTATCAAAGAAAGCCTAGATTCAAAAGCAGGCTGCTTCTCCATACTTCCTGACGAAACGACGGACATCGCTGGAATCGAACAGCCTACTGTTTCTGCAAGGTACCTAAACAAGTATGCCAACGACATTAAGGGAGTGTTTTAGGTTTTAGCACCGGAATAGATGCCCATCTCTCATTGCGACAGCAGGTTCTATGTAAATGTGTAAATACTGCTGCAGCTTTTAGTCACCCTTCCAGTGACCACTGCCAGCGCAGAGAGAACATTTTTTAGCAAGAATTTACTAAAAACTACTTGCGCTCTACAATTTCTGTGGAACGCATGGTTAGGCTGGCGCTTCTATACGCCCACAGAGACGTCGGAATCAACGTGTCCGAAGTCATGGACCGCTTCGCTCAACTTTCCCGCCGAGAGAAGTTTGTCCTTTAGATAGCGAAGCAGCAAAAGTCAATGCAAGTAAAAAGCACTGTTCCTTCAGGTTCATGAAAACGTACGACCGTTCATTAGCTTTTAAAACCGCAGAAGTTTTCGCCGTTTACTCTAGCAGTTGGCATCATGATCACAATTATCACGCGAATACAAAAATTACTAGAATACCAATAACCAATTTTGACCGACCTTGCTCATTGAAAGCCCGGCCCACGCGGCGTTCGCCAAAAACACACCCGGATATTGGGTAGTTCAACTTGCCGCATCATCTGTGGCCTTCGTTTGTCCTTTTCTTTCATTTTCAGCTACCTGCTTTTATTTCTTTTTTGAAACGGAGGAATACCCTCCTTTAATTTTGGGTGCAGAATAATTGTTGGCGTTTTGCAGGCAGTTAAATTACACATTTTCGTACTGATTTATGCATTATTCCTCTATTATTCTACCCACATGGCGATGTCGCGACCACTGCATGGCCCAAGTACATAACACGATTTCTGGGATCATAGTTATGTTGTTGCCTAGATCATCTGTATTTCTGTGCGCAAAGTTACTATCTGTGACTGAGCAACATGTTTATTTGTCTTATTTGACGCATTATATAAACTGACGTTTGCTTAAATACGTAGATTTATTGGAGACTCATACGTATATTTAAGTATCTTATTGCGAGGATTTGTGTATACAAGCAGTGAACTTTGTTTCCAGCGACTCTTTTTTTGCCCTTTAGCGAGTTGTATCTTCGCATTTGTATATTCCATTCTATGTTCGCATTTCTAATATATATTTTGCAGAACTCCCACTTTTTATTTGTACTCACTGCTGCGAGCATTATCTCGGTGTAATTACAATACACGACGAGTTACAGCTGCTCCTGCGCAATCGATTGCAACGAGGGATAGCGTCATTGAGGTTTTTTCCTGGCCGTTGCATATGTAGAAAAATGTAAACAAGGTTATTGAGTGACAAAGATTCATCAATATATTTGTCCTCAACTTATTCATTTCATGGCCTTTGCGTTTTTCATATAAGCTGCATGCACTGCTTTGCTGGTTTCGAACTGATATTGACCCTTTTCGCGGCGATCCAGTGGGCGCTGCCATATTTGATCACGTGGTGACACGTCCATTCCTTGCCTCAACTGCCTCCGTTGCCTCCTTGTTTACAATGGAACTGTATGACGCCGGCGCAGCTTAGAAAACCTCTGTTTTCTGAGATATCGTAGACGGTGACTAGGTGGACGACATGAAGCTTTGATCACAGCTTCAGAGAACATGCAAAAGCGTTTTCAGAGCTGATTAAGCTATGTCCAAACGGCGAAAGCAGTGTATATGGTGCTTCTTCTAAAAGCGAGCCTAAATATGCATTCCAAGCTTTCCGATTATGAATTCAGTCAGCATTAGTGTGTTTTGCTCTTTGTTCTTTATTCGGCAAATATTTTCAAGCAGTGGTTTGTCAGTTTGACTCAGTGAAGTTCCTCTGTGGGGCCACTATCTGATTACTTTCTGCCTAATCACTCGCGGGTGTGCTCAGTTCCGAATCCGATAGATTTGTTCTTGCTGCGCACAAGGCTTGAAACATAGCTTTTTTGTACATTGTAATACTTTGTAGCAAATATATATTACAGCTAGTAACTTGCTTACTCTTCTGGACCGTCACGAAACATTCAGCTTCGACCATTGGTGCGCCATAGGTGTAGTCCGTCATTTATTGTGTGTATACAGTGCGCATATATTCAACTGTGCGTCCATTCGCTTATTCTTGATACGTCGGCGATAGAGTGGGCGTAAGTTTTCCTGCCATTCCGAACAGATGTGTATAGATAACGTGCGCGAAACTTACTATGACAGGAAGCGGCGCTACTCCCTTTGTCATTGTTTAACGAGTGGTACTCACTCTTGCCGAAGTTGTGGAGATGAAGCCCTTTCTTTGAAGGTTAGCGATACAAGGCTGGCGGATGAGCAAATTTCTGTATCCTCGAGGAAATCCGTACATCATGAAGTGCCGGTAACACGTTCGGACAGTTGCAGCAGCGGTCCGCGAACTTGGCCACACAGATTCATTCTATTCCTAACATGCCAGTCACTATTTTTGCAGCCAACTACTGCACACGTCTTCAATCCACATTATTCAATCTAGCATTATTGGAGCACAGTGTGTTAGCGAAAACTCAGTTGCATTTCAGACGGCTGATAGCACAGAAGCAAGGTAGAAGCGGTAATGAAGCGGTATTCGTGCGCGGTCGCTGAGGAGAGGTATGGCGCGCCGCCGCGAGCGCCATCTCGTTTCTCTAAAACAAACTGCTCCGCGAAAAGGGTCAATAGTTCTAAAGTTCTTGTGATGTTTTCTTTACTTATTAATTAGACAAAAAAATGCGGAAGCATTGATATCAGTTATTTCTGCCACAATTTTTGGGGCATACGAATATATTCCTTTATGAAAACATACATATTTTAACGGACAGTGCATAACGTTCAATAATTCGTTTGCAGCATCTATTATACAATGGAATTGGCAATGCAGTTATTATTCATGCATTTGATCCCTCGACAAATTCTATAAGGATGAGGCTACGCTGCAAGCTGAGCCCCCCCCCCCCCCCCCGAACGAAATTTCTGGCTACGCCACTGATGCATGCAGTTCTGCTAGAGAGCAAGGCAAGTTGTATGGCTCGTTCCCGGTGCTCTTTCGGTCTAGTTTTTCTTTGTCTGTTGCTGATTTGTATCTTATAAACGCTGGAGAATAGTGCGACGAACTGGACAGATGTGGAAAATGTGCATCCAGATGGTTCGCTTGGTCCTCCAGGTTGTCTCGCTGCGTGTGTACCAGGGGAGGTGGATGTGTTTGTCGTCCTCTTACTCTATTGACCCTGTTCCAAACCTTGGCCTCATCCGTGTATGAATTAATACCTGATAAGAATTTTTGCCAGCTGTCTCTCGTGGCTTGTCTGCGCGTTCTCCTACCTTGGGACTTAATTTTCTTGAAATTGACAAGGTTTTCAGCAGTAGGAGAATCGCGAAGCTGCCTCCATGCTTTCTTTGTTCGGCTGCCTACGCGCGTTCCGGCATTGTTCATTCTTCCACCACGGAACGCGGGGTTTGCTAGGAAGTCCAGTTGTTTGGGGAATGCACTTAATGCTGCATCAATTAGGAACTTAGTAAAATACTCGACGGCACCGTCAACTCCGAGCAAAGACATGTCAGCCCACGAGATCGTACTGGTAAGTGTTTGGAATTTTTCCCAGTTCGCTGCATCGACCTTCCACCGGGGGGGGAGGGGGGCATGTGGTGGAGATACGCATTGTCTTTGTGCTCTCAGCAGTATTGGGAAATGGTCGCTCCCATAAGGGTTTTTTATAACTTCCCATTCAAGTTCAGGTAGTATGGATGAAGACGCTATGCTGAGATCTATGGAGGAAAAGGTATTGTTTGGGAGACAATAATATGTAGCTTCATTTTTGTTTAACAGACACGCACCGGATGAGAAAAGAAAGTCCTCAATTAGACGGCCTCGTGCATCAATGTGAGAGTCGCCCCACAGACCGCTGTGCGCATTAAAATCGCCAAGAACACGATAAGGTTCTGGCAATTCGTCTATAAATGACTGAAGTTCCTGTTTGTTTAGTTGGTAATGTGGGGGTATGTAAAGCGAGCAAATGGTGATGTGTCTGTTTAGGAGAGTAAGTCGAACTGCCACTGCTTCGAGGGGCGTTTGTAGCTGCAAACGTTGGCATGCTATGGTTTTGTGAATTAGAATGGCAACACCGCCTGATGATGCGAAAGCATCATCACGATCTTTAGGAAACGTAACATACTGTCGGAGAAAGTTTGTATGTGTCGATTTTAAATGCGTTTCCTGTACACACAGCACTTTTGGATTGTGTTCGTGGAGAAGTTCTTGCACATCATCGAGTTTCCTAAGAAGGCCTCTGATGTTCCTTTGTATGATTTGTGTATCTATACTATAATTAAATAGGTGCTGTGTGTACTAAAAAAGAAGTGTTGCCTTAGATTACACAGCCCTTTCCAGGTTCTGTAACGCGGGATTTGTCCTTTCTGAAGCGGTCGAGGGAACCTCGCCGCTCCTTAGGCGCTTGGTGCGCCGTCGGGATGGGTGTGGTGTCCATTGCTTCTTGTGAAGCGCCGGACACGCGCTCTTGGTGAGAGAAGTTTCGCGGGAAAGTCTCCCCGCGAAGGACAAGGCATTCGCGCCCACCAGCCCTGAGGTCGATGGGGCTGCCTTTGGGCCTGAGCTGCGCTGGCTGTTGCTAGCGCCAGCAGGGGCCGTTAAGAGTGAGGCAGCCTTGACTGCCCCCACCGTGGGAGCTGCTGGCGGGCCTGCGGGTTCGCTACGCGTAGCGCGGGCTGCCACCGAGGACTGTTGTGGTGCCGGCAACCCTAGGGTAACCGGGCCTGTTTGCTGGTTGGGTGGAGTAGGCTTAGCGCCTTCCACCCTGGGGGCAGGAGCCACAAGCGACAGCTCCCTGCGTGCGGGCAGTGCAGGTGGCAGCAGCCGCTGCGACGCTGCCCCTTGACGCGCCGCATCAGCGTTAGGTCGCGTGGAATGGTGAGCACCTTTTGCATGCTTCCCTGAACGATATGTTTTCACGGACTTTCAGTGTTAATATTTGTTTTTCTTTTTTCCAGCTTGGACAAGATCGGGAGTACGCTGGATGGTCACCATTGCAATTAACGCAGTGAGGTGTGGCCTCGCAATTGTCTGAGGCATGGCCTTGTAATCCACACTTAGCACAGGTGAGACGACCACGGCAGCTCTGCGAGCCATGGTCGAATCTTTGGCATCGCCTAGGATTAGGGATGTATGGTCTTATGGCTATCTTTGTGTAGCCTGTTTCAATGGTTTGTGGCAATACGCTCAATGCAAAGGTAAGTATCAGATGTTTCGTGGGAATTTATTTGTTGTCCCGTCTCATAACAATGCGCTGCACATTCGTGACGTTTTGCTCCTTCCAACAGTTCGGATTCAGATAGGTCGATGAGGTCTGCTTCTGATACTACCACCCGTACTGTATTCATGGACCGATGCGGGGAAACGGTAACTCACCAAAAGTAACAAGTTCGCCGAGTCTATTGTATTGTTCTTTATCACGTAGTTCAAGGAGAAGGTCCCCGCTTGGCATTTTGGTGACCTTTTAGCCAGGGCCTAGCGTGTTGGTAAAGTTTTTTGCAACAACAAATGGGGATATGGTTCTTGCTAGTTTTTCGGTTCTTTCACTGTGGACTACTTGAAATCGTGGGAAAATGTCTTTAGGTCGGGTGAACAAGTTTATAATCTCATCGGTGCGTCCCCTCTTCTGAGGGAGACGATCAAGAAGCCTAGGAAAAGCGGGTGTTCCCATAGCAATTTGGTGTAGTTCGGCAGCAATGGCAGCCACCCACCTCGGAGTCCAACAAGGGGACGCTGCAGCACTTAACGTGTAAGGCTGCAGGCGCCAGCCGTACATTGCCGCAATAACCTTATATATACACCCAAGAGAGGGCACCTACACCATGTTAACCCAAGCCGCCTATGAAAAGTGAGGAAGTAACTGAAGAGAAGAGGTGACAGGACAGTGAGGACAGAAAAATAGACAGGAAAAAGATCGGAGAGGGGGACAGGAAAAGGCGACCGCCGATTTCCCCCGGGTGGGTCAGTCCGGGGGTGCCGTCTATGTGAAGCAGAGGCCAAAGAGGTGTGTTGCCTCCGCCGGGGGGCCTTAAAGGTCCAAACACCCGGCATTAGCTCAACCTCCAGGATCCCCCTTTCCCCAGACACGGCTAAGCCACGCACGGATACGCGTGGGAGGGTCCAACCCCCATGTGCTCAGGTACGTGGTGGCGCAACTCACCAAACGCCTGCTTGCGCAGACGCCCCTGCGGTGTTCTGTTCTTTATAATAACTTGTAGCAAATATGTAGTATCGCTAGTAACTCGCTTACTCCTGCAAGCGAGTTACTAGCGCTTACCGTCACAAAACATTCAGCTTCGACCATTCGTGTTCTGTCGGTGTAGGCGCGCTGTTACCCATGCTTTCGCGGATTGATGCAAGTGTGCGCCCATTCACATATTCTTATTACATTGACGATTGATTGTAGGCACGTTTCCGGGCGAGTTGTGGTAGGCGTGTGTAGATAACGTGCGCTAAACTTACTATGTCCGGAAGCGGCGCTACTCTCTTTGTCATTGTTTAAAGAGGCGTACTCACTCTTGCCGACGTCCCGGGGTTGAAGTCTTTGCTGTGGAGGCAAGCGATACATCGCTGACATGAACGTTTGTGAAAAGTAATTTTTTATCCATGAGGAAAGTCGTACATTGCGAACGGACGGCAACAGCGGCTGTCCGTATGTAGCAACGGTCCATGAACTGACCACACATATTCATTCCATTCCTTTATATTGGAACTGTCATCGTGGCTGCTGTCGTGGCCATGCACTTCCTGGTCTTATCGCCCAATTCAAAGCTAGTTTCGTCATTCACAGCATTACTGCTGTTTTCTTCATCGTCACCACTACGTGACAATATGCCAGTCACTATTTTTGCAGCCATCTATGCACTAAGAAAAAAAGAGTATCCCTTACTCTTTTTGCGGAGTCTGTACTCGCCACATATGACACACTTTGGGGAAGACACCCGAAGTCTCTTTTGCCAGAGAGTCCCAAGACTACCTCTGATGTATACAAGGTGGTTACTTAACTTCCCACGTAATAGTCATGCACACTCTTTCTAGCAGTCTCCTGGACCCTTTCAAGAGGGTTGCTAGACTACTGCTGAGGGAGTCTTAACTCTTCTAGATGAGTCAGACGACTGAAGATAAAGGGTCACATGACTACTGTTGAAGGAGTCTGTTAACTATTCTAGATGAGTCAGACGAGTCAAGATAAAGGGTCACATGACCACTGCTGAGATTCAGGTAACTATTCTTGAAGAGTCTGAGGACTCCATTAGTGTGTGTCGCATTACGCATGGTGCAGGACTCTTGCAAATAGAGAAACTGACTAATCCATTTAAGGTGGCGGTCCCACTCCGGCGGCACGAGCCCCCCGTATTCTGTACTTTCGGAGCAATCGTGGCGGATCTTCTACTTAGGATATAAAATTGTCGAATATACCATAAAACGCTTAGTTCTTGTAGATTCCAAGTATATATAATATAAAGAAATTGATTAATGAGATTTAGAAATAAATGTTCAGGAAGAAGCATGAGATACATGGTTTTTGCGAACTGTGTCTCAGTTGTGACCATATTTAGAAGAAACTACCGCATGTACTGCATTGCGGCTTGCGCTGTAGCTTTAGGGCATATTTATCTATTTCTTAGATGCAGCAAAATAATGTTGAGTTTTTACTTTTTGGATAATTTGCATTTGAATATTGCCAAATATCCCAATCATCTGTTGTAAACAGCCCGGCAACTACACGCTCAAGGAAGCTAAATTTTAGGTAACTTAGAGCTCAAGGCATTTTCATTTAGGACGCAAAATTTCATTCATGTACCTTAATTAGCTTTCCTAATAATGCGACCGAAATTAAGCAATATTTAGAATTCCGGTTCTACTTGCCCATTTTTGCGGGATGGTGCTAAAGCTACGAAGCCGCGGTTTAAAAGTAATAGAGGTACACTCCCAGGGTTAGTTCCAGTTGTAAAAAAACAAATACCCCAGAAAGTGGATGGGAAAACTGTTCCGCGGTAACTCAATGGTGAGAGCATCGCACGCCTAATGCTAAGACGTGGGTTCGTTGCCCATCTGCGGAGAGTTGGTTTTATTGCGATAGCAATTATATGGACACTCCAAAGCAGATTTCTACCGTCGCCGTGAGGTTCCGTATGACGTCAACGGCGATGAAATCGTCGCCGCGCTCCGGACGCTGTATGTGCGAGTGAAAGGGCGCAAGGGACGCGCGCTTTCACGGGGAGCGAACGCACCATCGGGAAAATTAAGTGTGGTTGAAATTGGAATGTAGAAAGTAATGAAGAAAAGGGAAATGAAAATGGACGAAAAGATAACTTGTCGCCGGCGGGAGCCGAACCCGCAACACACAATTGGTAGTGCAACGCACGCGTAATGCGGAGGTTGCGGGTTCGGCTCCCGCCGGCGACAAGTTATCTTTTCGTCCACTTTCCATTTCCTTTTTCTTCATTACTTTCTACATTCCAATTTCAACCACACCTAATTTCCTGGTGCTCTCTTGCCTTCATTCTCTGTTGACTTTGTGTTGGTTATGATTAACAAAATCGATCCCCTCGGTTCCCATTCTTTCTTAGAAAACCGAAGACGCTTTTACCTGATCGAACTACAGAAATGGACTCTGTCCACAGATATGGAGGCACTGATGGGAGCATGTGCCCGAGAAATCTGAACAAGCAAGCACACTTTCGGGATTCTGAAGCTAAAACTGACTTTCAAAGGTGCTTTCTAAATGTGATTGCGTTCGGTCTTCGAAGGCTGGCAACTTTAGTGGGAAACTCTCCACTGTTTGGTTGGGTCTGGCCTCGCGAATGGCCCGAGGCCATTCGCCCCGAGGACTGTCGGGGATGTTCCTGCCGACCGACCACGAAGGTGAGCAGCGGGACGACGAGGCGTCCACGCTGTTTTCCGGCCTACACGTGAACACCGCGCCACCGAGCAAGACGACGACGGCGCTGATGCCGTCGGCCTTCCGCCTCGAACTGGATGGTGCACGAGCTTTTCGCGCCACCGGAACCCCAGTCGCCGGGCGGCAAGCGCAAACTGTCCACCGTCCAGTGCAGCGAGTTCGCGCCGGTGACGTCGGCTGCGCAGTCGGTGGACGACCCGGTCTCCGTGGGCAGCCCTCCTTCCTCGCTTTCCCACATCGCGCCGGCGGACTTATGGAAGTCCGAGAGTATGAATCCCGTCGGCTGGCCGGCGCCAGGGAGAGCGGAGGAGCAGGCCTTGCAGCAGCCAAGTGTCAGCGCCTGGTCCACGCCACCTAGCGTGTGGGACGGCATGTACTTCCGACCGGTACGTGCTTTCGGTGGTGCATCATGGTGGGCGACACCGCCGCCAATGCCACAGAACTGTATGCTTAAAACGTGCAAGATTGTAGACGATGATAGGGTTTTGTATACAACATAGACATAAAGGTACCACAGTAGTTTTTAGATGGAGAAAAAAAAAAGGTTGAATCGCGGACAAATTGCGACGAGTCGGCGATGGTCGCGACTAGATGTGGAAGAGGGCATTCCAGTATTCGCAGGCAGGAAAACGACTTTTAAGATGTACTTGTGTGCGATCGTAGTTGCGGCTACCCGAAGGGTTACGACCAGCGCGTTAGCTTGTCGTAATGGAAGATGTCACTGCCGTGGCAACAGGATATCCTAGGCCAAGGCTCGTAGAGCGCGAAAGAAAAGAACAACTGGTACGTAGGCTGCAGGACTGATCACTCTGCACGTGCCCTCGGCCCGAATGCTTGCTTCTTTCTTGGCTCAATGTGATCTCGAGCCGTGGCGCAGCTGCAAAGTCTTTGAATGATTGAAAGAGCAGCCGCCGTAATATGGGCAGCCGTCGGCACCACTTGGCTCAACGACCACGTCCCTGACTGCGACGACGGCGTCGCAGCGGACAGCGGCGGCGATGGTGGAGGCCGTCGTGGATAGCTTCCAGAAGCCGTGGCAGTCGTTGTCGGGCGAGTCGTTGGTGCAACTAGAGCAAGAAGAGCAGGTGATGAAACAGTCATTGCAAAAGCCGCCACAACAGCAGCAGCAGCTGCTGCACATGCTGCAGTCACCACTGCAAGAGTCCCGGGAGCAGCAGCAGGAGCTGCAACAGCAACAACAACAGCAGGAGAAGGAGCTATAACAGATTTTGAGATTTGCTGATGGAACAGACAACACAGCAGGGCGGTGTGCTGCAGGACAGGCTGAGATTGCTGGATGTCGGAGGTAAGTTGCCGATGAGAATTCTCGCTTACAGTTTCTTACTAAAATTATTAGAGGCCAACTCCGGCGCTACAATTGTTAAGCTACAGCGGGAATGAGGGTGATTACGTGACATTTGTTTGATCTCCGTGCTTACAGTTCCATGTTTGCCAAAAAAATTATCAGGCGATAGTGGTAAATTTTGCGTGGGACACGTTTGTCGGATCGGAGGTTCTTGCGTCTTCATTTACTACGCCCACCATGCCTTTATTGGGCGTAAGTTTCAAACAAAGTCCGTTCACTCAACGCAAAAGCAATAGGTCTCGGCGCATAAGCAGAATAAATGTGAACTGTTTTATTTATAGAACAATAATTCGTTGAAAACGATCGATTCGTTCAGTCGCAAAGTCGGTTTAGATTAGAAGGGCGAAGTTTCAAAGGCCTCGCCAAGTTAAGCCAGTACGCTAATGGGACGTCATGGAATTCAAAGCATTTGCTTGTCGGATAAGCCATTTCGGTGAAGCTTTTGCAAACCTGCTGGTTCGAGTTGATCGGTTCTTTTAGAATGATGTGTAGTTATTCCTTTTCGAATTACCATACCCGAGTAGTCGTTGGGTAAATCCGTAATGTCACGGTGACTTGGTGCGGAAACTTCAGGGCAGCGTCATCACCACTCTTTCGTTACTGCGTGTCTTAAAAGCGGAGCATTTCTCGTGCCAGGCACATTGCGGTAATTGATACACATAGGTTCCTGTGTCGCCTCATTTTCTAGACGCCACAATTAAAGAAAAGAAACGTTCGTGTACGAATAAGTGAGCCTCGAACCATGGACCCCCATCGCAATACCCCGAGATGCTCTACACTACAGGCAACATACGTACTTTGTCCATGCCAACGCTAACTAGATCCTTGAAACCGTTGGCTCAAGCGTCACTTCGCAGACGACAATTTTTGTTTAAAGACGGGAGCACCAATTCCGCGCGCCAGTTTTAATTACGCAACAAACGCGAGAACCAAATGCCAGTATAAGTATCAACCTTGTCTACGTAATCTGTCATTTACGTGCGCCACGTCGCACCACAACAACCGCTGGTATAACAGTCAACAGCGGACCACTATCCCAATCCTCCGCGCATGGCATGTATTGCTACCAGACGCTGTGTGACAGTGTTTCGCCTCTGTGATCAGTCCAGGCTTGACGCAACAGGCTCTAATGTTTCTTCCTCCATAGTATACGATAAATGAGTCGTCCTGCAGCCAGCGTCAGTCAATCGTAAACGATATACGGGGTGTCCCAACTATCATGCACCAAGGTTTAAAAATATGCAAATGCCACGCAGCTGGACAGAACCGAGGTAAAGATGCTTGATTTCGCTTGGAGATATTCAGATTATTCTTTTTGCATTCCGCCTAATTAAATAATTAGTATTGATTAATTATTCCACTTCTCAAATATTATAATTTCATGAAGAGTGTCAATGAGAAAATTGTATGGAAACATGAAAAACTCCCCCTATAGGTTTCTGTTGCTCAATACGTGCTACATACGTAAAAGTCTTTTTCCGAGTGTCAAATAAGACCGCGAATACACGCAAAGTGCCTCGAGGGGCCAATCGCCCATCAATTTTGTGTGTATTTGCGGACTTCTTTCACGCTCAGAAAAACACTTTTTGAAAAGTTTGAAAAGCTAAATATTTCTTTAGACCAATATGTAATTGGGCAGAATGCAAAAATTATTTTAATATCTCAAAGTGATAGCAATTGGCATTACCTTGGTTCTGTCCAACTACGTAGCATTTGCACATTTTTAAATCTTGTCGCCTTATAGTTGGGACATCTTGTATACTCGTCACGTTTCATCTGTCATATTATCCACAATTCTTCAACTTACAGGAAAACGTTGGTTCATTTGGTAATGGTAATTCATTTGGTAATTTGGTAAATTTCCTGGTGCTCTCTTGCCTTCATTCTCTGTTGACTTTGTGTTGGTTATGATTAACAAAATCGATCCCCTCGGTTCCCATTCTTTCTTAGAAAACCGAAGACGCTTTTACCTGATCGAACTACAGAAATGGACTCTGTCCACAGATATGGAGGCACTGATGGGAGCATGTGCCCGAGAAATCTGAACAAGCAAGCACACTTTCGGGATTCTGAAGCTAAAACTGACTTTCAAAGGTGCTTTCTAAATGTGATTGCGTTCGGTCTTCGAAGGCTGGCAACTTTAGTGGGAAACTCTCCACTGTTTGGTTGGGTCTGGCCTCGCGAATGGCAGATGCCCCGAGGACTGTCGGGGATGTTCCTGCCGACCGACCACGAAGGTGAGCAGCGGGACGACGAGGCGTCCACGCTGTTTTCCGGCCTACACGTGAACACCGCGCCACCGAGCAAGACGACGACGGCGCTGATGCCGTCGGCCTTCCGCCTCGAACTGGATGGTGCACGAGCTTTTCGCGCCACCGGAACCCCAGTCGCCGGGCGGCAAGCGCAAACTGTCCACCGTCCAGTGCAGCGAGTTCGCGCCGGTGACGTCGGCTGCGCAGTCGGTGGACGACCCGGTCTCCGTGGGCAGCCCTCCTTCCTCGCTTTCCCACATCGCGCCGGCGGACTTATGGAAGTCCGAGAGTATGAATCCCGTCGGCTGGCCGGCGCCAGGGAGAGCGGAGGAGCAGGCCTTGCAGCAGCCAAGTGTCAGCGCCTGGTCCACGCCACCTAGCGTGTGGGACGGCATGTACTTCCGACCGGTACGTGCTTTCGGTGGTGCATCATGGTGGGCGACACCGCCGCCAATGCCACAGAACTGTATGCTTAAAACGTGCAAGATTGTAGACGATGATAGGGTTTTGTATACAACATAGACATAAAGGTACCACAGTAGTTTTTAGATGGAGAAAAAAAAAAGGTTGAATCGCGGACAAATTGCGACGAGTCGGCGATGGTCGCGACTAGATGTGGAAGAGGGCATTCCAGTATTCGCAGGCAGGAAAACGACTTTTAAGATGTACTTGTGTGCGATCGTAGTTGCGGCTACCCGAAGGGTTACGACCAGCGCGTTAGCTTGTCGTAATGGAAGATGTCACTGCCGTGGCAACAGGATATCCTAGGCCAAGGCTCGTAGAGCGCGAAAGAAAAGAACAACTGGTACGTAGGCTGCAGGACTGATCACTCTGCACGTGCCCTCGGCCCGAATGCTTGCTTCTTTCTTGGCTCAATGTGATCTCGAGCCGTGGCGCAGCTGCAAAGTCTTTGAATGATTGAAAGAGCAGCCGCCGTAATATGGGCAGCCGTCGGCACCACTTGGCTCAACGACCACGTCCCTGACTGCGACGACGGCGTCGCAGCGGACAGCGGCGGCGATGGTGGAGGCCGTCGTGGATAGCTTCCAGAAGCCGTGGCAGTCGTTGTCGGGCGAGTCGTTGGTGCAACTAGAGCAAGAAGAGCAGGTGATGAAACAGTCATTGCAAAAGCCGCCACAACAGCAGCAGCAGCTGCTGCACATGCTGCAGTCACCACTGCAAGAGTCCCGGGAGCAGCAGCAGGAGCTGCAACAGCAACAACAACAGCAGGAGAAGGAGCTATAACAGATTTTGAGATTTGCTGATGGAACAGACAACACAGCAGGGCGGTGTGCTGCAGGACAGGCTGAGATTGCTGGATGTCGGAGGTAAGTTGCCGATGAGAATTCTCGCTTACAGTTTCTTACTAAAATTATTAGAGGCCAACTCCGGCGCTACAATTGTTAAGCTACAGCGGGAATGAGGGTGATTACGTGACATTTGTTTGATCTCCGTGCTTACAGTTCCATGTTTGCCAAAAAAATTATCAGGCGATAGTGGTAAATTTTGCGTGGGACACGTTTGTCGGATCGGAGGTTCTTGCGTCTTCATTTACTACGCCCACCATGCCTTTATTGGGCGTAAGTTTCAAACAAAGTCCGTTCACTCAACGCAAAAGCAATAGGTCTCGGCGCATAAGCAGAATAAATGTGAACTGTTTTATTTATAGAACATAATTCGTTGAAAACGATCGATTCGTTCAGTCGCAAAGTCGGTTTAGATTAGAAGGGCGAAGTTTCAAAGGCCTCGCCAAGTTAAGCCAGTACGCTAATGGGACGTCATGGAATTCAAAGCATTTGCTTGTCGGATAAGCCATTTCGGTGAAGCTTTTGCAAACCTGCTGGTTCGAGTTGATCGGTTCTTTTAGAATGATGTGTAGTTATTCCTTTTCGAATTACCATACCCGAGTAGTCGTTGGGTAAATCCGTAATGTCACGGTGACTTGGTGCGGAAACTTCAGGGCAGCGTCATCACCACTCTTTCGTTACTGCGTGTCTTAAAAGCGGAGCATTTCTCGTGCCAGGCACATTGCGGTAATTGATACACATAGGTTCCTGTGTCGCCTCATTTTCTAGACGCCACAATTAAAGAAAAGAAACGTTCGTGTACGAATAAGTGAGCCTCGAACCATGGACCCCCATCGCAATACCCCGAGATGCTCTACACTACAGGCAACATACGTACTTTGTCCATGCCAACGCTAACTAGATCCTTGAAACCGTTGGCTCAAGCGTCACTTCGCAGACGACAATTTTTGTTTAAAGACGGGAGCACCAATTCCGCGCGCCAGTTTTAATTACGCAACAAACG
Organism: Dermacentor silvarum; assembly: GCF_013339745.2. Lineage (NCBI taxonomy): Eukaryota > Metazoa > Arthropoda > Arachnida > Ixodida > Ixodidae > Dermacentor > Dermacentor silvarum. Next base: position 60,065,194 of record NC_051156.1, read on the forward strand.
CGAGAACCAAATGCCAGTATAAGTATCAACCTTGTCTACGTAATCTGTCATTTACGTGCGCCACGTCGCACCACAACAACCGCTGGTATAACAGTCAACAGCGGACCACTATCCCAATCCTCCGCGCATGGCATGTATTGCTACCAGACGCTGTGTGACAGTGTTTCGCCTCTGTGATCAGTCCAGGCTTGACGCAACAGGCTCTAATGTTTCTTCCTCCATAGTTACGATAAATGAGTCGTCCTGCAGCCAGCGTCAGTCAATCGTAAACGATATACGGGGTGTCCCAACTATCATGCACCAAGGTTTAAAAATATGCAAATGCCACGCAGCTGGACAGAACCGAGGTAAAGATGCTTGATTTCGCTTGGAGATATTCAGATTATTCTTTTTGCATTCCGCCTAATTAAATAATTAGTATTGATTAATTATTCCACTTCTCAAATATTATAATTTCATGAAGAGTGTCAATGAGAAAATTGTATGGAAACATGAAAAACTCCCCCTATAGGTTTCTGTTGCTCAATACGTGCTACATACGTAAAAGTCTTTTTTTCCGAGTGTCAAATAAGACCGCGAATACACGCAAAGTGCCTCGAGGGGCCAATCGCCCATCAATTTTGTGTGTATTTGCGGACTTCTTTCACGCTCAGAAAAACACTTTTTGAAAAGTTTGAAAAGCTAAATATTTCTTTAGACCAATATGTAATTGGGCAGAATGCAAAAATTATTTTAATATCTCAAAGTGATAGCAATTGGCATTACCTTGGTTCTGTCCAACTACGTAGCATTTGCACATTTTTAAATCTTGTCGCCTTATAGTTGGGACATCTTGTATACTCGTCACGTTTCATCTGTCATATTATCCACAATTCTTCAACTTACAGGAAAACGTTGGTTCATTTGGTAATGGTAATTCATTTGGTAATTTGGTAAATTTCCTGGTGCTCTCTTGCCTTCATTCTCTGTTGACTTTGTGTTGGTTATGATTAACAAAATCGATCCCCTCGGTTCCCATTCTTTCTTAGAAAACCGAAGACGCTTTTACCTGATCGAACTACAGAAATGGACTCTGTCCACAGATATGGAGGCACTGATGGGAGCATGTGCCCGAGAAATCTGAACAAGCAAGCACACTTTCGGGATTCTGAAGCTAAAACTGACTTTCAAAGGTGCTTTCTAAATGTGATTGCGTTCGGTCTTCGAAGGCTGGCAACTTTAGTGGGAAACTCTCCACTGTTTGGTTGGGTCTGGCCTCGCGAATGGCAGATGCCCCGAGGACTGTCGGGGATGTTCCTGCCGACCGACCACGAAGGTGAGCAGCGGGACGACGAGGCGTCCACGCTGTTTTCCGGCCTACACGTGAACACCGCGCCACCGAGCAAGACGACGACGGCGCTGATGCCGTCGGCCTTCCGCCTCGAACTGGATGGTGCACGAGCTTTTCGCGCCACCGGAACCCCAGTCGCCGGGCGGCAAGCGCAAACTGTCCACCGTCCAGTGCAGCGAGTTCGCGCCGGTGACGTCGGCTGCGCAGTCGGTGGACGACCCGGTCTCCGTGGGCAGCCCTCCTTCCTCGCTTTCCCACATCGCGCCGGCGGACTTATGGAAGTCCGAGAGTATGAATCCCGTCGGCTGGCCGGCGCCAGGGAGAGCGGAGGAGCAGGCCTTGCAGCAGCCAAGTGTCAGCGCCTGGTCCACGCCACCTAGCGTGTGGGACGGCATGTACTTCCGACCGGTACGTGCTTTCGGTGGTGCATCATGGTGGGCGACACCGCCGCCAATGCCACAGAACTGTATGCTTAAAACGTGCAAGATTGTAGACGATGATAGGGTTTTGTATACAACATAGACATAAAGGTACCACAGTAGTTTTTAGATGGAGAAAAAAAAAAGGTTGAATCGCGGACAAATTGCGACGAGTCGGCGATGGTCGCGACTAGATGTGGAAGAGGGCATTCCAGTATTCGCAGGCAGGAAAACGACTTTTAAGATGTACTTGTGTGCGATCGTAGTTGCGGCTACCCGAAGGGTTACGACCAGCGCGTTAGCTTGTCGTAATGGAAGATGTCACTGCCGTGGCAACAGGATATCCTAGGCCAAGGCTCGTAGAGCGCGAAAGAAAAGAACAACTGGTACGTAGGCTGCAGGACTGATCACTCTGCACGTGCCCTCGGCCCGAATGCTTGCTTCTTTCTTGGCTCAATGTGATCTCGAGCCGTGGCGCAGCTGCAAAGTCTTTGAATGATTGAAAGAGCAGCCGCCGTAATATGGGCAGCCGTCGGCACCACTTGGCTCAACGACCACGTCCCTGACTGCGACGACGGCGTCGCAGCGGACAGCGGCGGCGATGGTGGAGGCCGTCGTGGATAGCTTCCAGAAGCCGTGGCAGTCGTTGTCGGGCGAGTCGTTGGTGCAACTAGAGCAAGAAGAGCAGGTGATGAAACAGTCATTGCAAAAGCCGCCACAACAGCAGCAGCAGCTGCTGCACATGCTGCAGTCACCACTGCAAGAGTCCCGGGAGCAGCAGCAGGAGCTGCAACAGCAACAACAACAGCAGGAGAAGGAGCTATAACAGATTTTGAGATTTGCTGATGGAACAGACAACACAGCAGGGCGGTGTGCTGCAGGACAGGCTGAGATTGCTGGATGTCGGAGGTAAGTTGCCGATGAGAATTCTCGCTTACAGTTTCTTACTAAAATTATTAGAGGCCAACTCCGGCGCTACAATTGTTAAGCTACAGCGGGAATGAGGGTGATTACGTGACATTTGTTTGATCTCCGTGCTTACAGTTCCATGTTTGCCAAAAAAATTATCAGGCGATAGTGGTAAATTTTGCGTGGGACACGTTTGTCGGATCGGAGGTTCTTGCGTCTTCATTTACTACGCCCACCATGCCTTTATTGGGCGTAAGTTTCAAACAAAGTCCGTTCACTCAACGCAAAAGCAATAGGTCTCGGCGCATAAGCAGAATAAATGTGAACTGTTTTATTTATAGAACAATAATTCGTTGAAAACGATCGATTCGTTCAGTCGCAAAGTCGGTTTAGATTAGAAGGGCGAAGTTTCAAAGGCCTCGCCAAGTTAAGCCAGTACGCTAATGGGACGTCATGGAATTCAAAGCATTTGCTTGTCGGATAAGCCATTTCGGTGAAGCTTTTGCAAACCTGCTGGTTCGAGTTGATCGGTTCTTTTAGAATGATGTGTAGTTATTCCTTTTCGAATTACCATACCCGAGTAGTCGTTGGGTAAATCCGTAATGTCACGGTGACTTGGTGCGGAAACTTCAGGGCAGCGTCATCACCACTCTTTCGTTACTGCGTGTCTTAAAAGCGGAGCATTTCTCGTGCCAGGCACATTGCGGTAATTGATACACATAGGTTCCTGTGTCGCCTCATTTTCTAGACGCCACAATTAAAGAAAAGAAACGTTCGTGTACGAATAAGTGAGCCTCGAACCATGGACCCCCATCGCAATACCCCGAGATGCTCTACACTACAGGCAACATACGTACTTTGTCCATGCCAACGCTAACTAGATCCTTGAAACCGTTGGCTCAAGCGTCACTTCGCAGACGACAATTTTTGTTTAAAGACGGGAGCACCAATTCCGCGCGCCAGTTTTAATTACGCAACAAACGCGAGAACCAAATGCCAGTATAAGTATCAACCTTGTCTACGTAATCTGTCATTTACGTGCGCCACGTCGCACCACAACAACCGCTGGTATAACAGTCAACAGCGGACCACTATCCCAATCCTCCGCGCATGGCATGTATTGCTACCAGACGCTGTGTGACAGTGTTTCGCCTCTGTGATCAGTCCAGGCTTGACGCAACAGGCTCTAATGTTTCTTCCTCCATAGTTTACGATAAATGAGTCGTCCTGCAGCCAGCGTCAGTCAATCGTAAACGATATACGGGGTGTCCCAACTATCATGCACCAAGGTTTAAAAATATGCAAATGCCACGCAGCTGGACAGAACCGAGGTAAAGATGCTTGATTTCGCTTGGAGATATTCAGATTATTCTTTTTGCATTCCGCCTAATTAAATAATTAGTATTGATTAATTATTCCACTTCTCAAATATTATAATTTCATGAAGAGTGTCAATGAGAAAATTGTATGGAAACATGAAAAACTCCCCCTATAGGTTTCTGTTGCTCAATACGTGCTACATACGTAAAAGTCTTTTTTTCCGAGTGTCAAATAAGACCGCGAATACACGCAAAGTGCCTCGAGGGGCCAATCGCCCATCAATTTTGTGTGTATTTGCGGACTTCTTTCACGCTCAGAAAAACACTTTTTGAAAAGTTTGAAAAGCTAAATATTTCTTTAGACCAATATGTAATTGGGCAGAATGCAAAAATTATTTTAATATCTCAAAGTGATAGCAATTGGCATTACCTTGGTTCTGTCCAACTACGTAGCATTTGCACATTTTTAAATCTTGTCGCCTTATAGTTGGGACATCTTGTATACTCGTCACGTTTCATCTGTCATATTATCCACAATTCTTCAACTTACAGGAAAACGTTGGTTCATTTGGTAATGGTAATTCATTTGGTAATTTGGTAAATTTCCTGGTGCTCTCTTGCCTTCATTCTCTGTTGACTTTGTGTTGGTTATGATTAACAAAATCGATCCCCTCGGTTCCCATTCTTTCTTAGAAAACCGAAGACGCTTTTACCTGATCGAACTACAGAAATGGACTCTGTCCACAGATATGGAGGCACTGATGGGAGCATGTGCCCGAGAAATCTGAACAAGCAAGCACACTTTCGGGATTCTGAAGCTAAAACTGACTTTCAAAGGTGCTTTCTAAATGTGATTGCGTTCGGTCTTCGAAGGCTGGCAACTTTAGTGGGAAACTCTCCACTGTTTGGTTGGGTCTGGCCTCGCGAATGGCAGATGCCCCGAGGACTGTCGGGGATGTTCCTGCCGACCGACCACGAAGGTGAGCAGCGGGACGACGAGGCGTCCACGCTGTTTTCCGGCCTACACGTGAACACCGCGCCACCGAGCAAGACGACGACGGCGCTGATGCCGTCGGCCTTCCGCCTCGAACTGGATGGTGCACGAGCTTTTCGCGCCACCGGAACCCCAGTCGCCGGGCGGCAAGCGCAAACTGTCCACCGTCCAGTGCAGCGAGTTCGCGCCGGTGACGTCGGCTGCGCAGTCGGTGGACGACCCGGTCTCCGTGGGCAGCCCTCCTTCCTCGCTTTCCCACATCGCGCCGGCGGACTTATGGAAGTCCGAGAGTATGAATCCCGTCGGCTGGCCGGCGCCAGGGAGAGCGGAGGAGCAGGCCTTGCAGCAGCCAAGTGTCAGCGCCTGGTCCACGCCACCTAGCGTGTGGGACGGCATGTACTTCCGACCGGTACGTGCTTTCGGTGGTGCATCATGGTGGGCGACACCGCCGCCAATGCCACAGAACTGTATGCTTAAAACGTGCAAGATTGTAGACGATGATAGGGTTTTGTATACAACATAGACATAAAGGTACCACAGTAGTTTTTAGATGGAGAAAAAAAAAGGTTGAATCGCGGACAAATTGCGACGAGTCGGCGATGGTCGCGACTAGATGTGGAAGAGGGCATTCCAGTATTCGCAGGCAGGAAAACGACTTTTAAGATGTACTTGTGTGCGATCGTAGTTGCGGCTACCCGAAGGGTTACGACCAGCGCGTTAGCTTGTCGTAATGGAAGATGTCACTGCCGTGGCAACAGGATATCCTAGGCCAAGGCTCGTAGAGCGCGAAAGAAAAGAACAACTGGTACGTAGGCTGCAGGACTGATCACTCTGCACGTGCCCTCGGCCCGAATGCTTGCTTCTTTCTTGGCTCAATGTGATCTCGAGCCGTGGCGCAGCTGCAAAGTCTTTGAATGATTGAAAGAGCAGCCGCCGTAATATGGGCAGCCGTCGGCACCACTTGGCTCAACGACCACGTCCCTGACTGCGACGACGGCGTCGCAGCGGACAGCGGCGGCGATGGTGGAGGCCGTCGTGGATAGCTTCCAGAAGCCGTGGCAGTCGTTGTCGGGCGAGTCGTTGGTGCAACTAGAGCAAGAAGAGCAGGTGATGAAACAGTCATTGCAAAAGCCGCCACAACAGCAGCAGCAGCTGCTGCACATGCTGCAGTCACCACTGCAAGAGTCCCGGGAGCAGCAGCAGGAGCTGCAACAGCAACAACAACAGCAGGAGAAGGAGCTATAACAGATTTTGAGATTTGCTGATGGAACAGACAACACAGCAGGGCGGTGTGCTGCAGGACAGGCTGAGATTGCTGGATGTCGGAGGTAAGTTGCCGATGAGAATTCTCGCTTACAGTTTCTTACTAAAATTATTAGAGGCCAACTCCGGCGCTACAATTGTTAAGCTACAGCGGGAATGAGGGTGATTACGTGACATTTGTTTGATCTCCGTGCTTACAGTTCCATGTTTGCCAAAAAAAATTATCAGGCGATAGTGGTAAATTTTGCGTGGGACACGTTTGTCGGATCGGAGGTTCTTGCGTCTTCATTTACTACGCCCACCATGCCTTTATTGGGCGTAAGTTTCAAACAAAGTCCGTTCACTCAACGCAAAAGCAATAGGTCTCGGCGCATAAGCAGAATAAATGTGAACTGTTTTATTTATAGAACAATAATTCGTTGAAAACGATCGATTCGTTCAGTCGCAAAGTCGGTTTAGATTAGAAGGGCGAAGTTTCAAAGGCCTCGCCAAGTTAAGCCAGTACGCTAATGGGACGTCATGGAATTCAAAGCATTTGCTTGTCGGATAAGCCATTTCGGTGAAGCTTTTGCAAACCTGCTGGTTCGAGTTGATCGGTTCTTTTAGAATGATGTGTAGTTATTCCTTTTCGAATTACCATACCCGAGTAGTCGTTGGGTAAATCCGTAATGTCACGGTGACTTGGTGCGGAAACTTCAGGGCAGCGTCATCACCACTCTTTCGTTACTGCGTGTCTTAAAAGCGGAGCATTTCTCGTGCCAGGCACATTGCGGTAATTGATACACATAGGTTCCTGTGTCGCCTCATTTTCTAGACGCCACAATTAAAGAAAAGAAACGTTCGTGTACGAATAAGTGAGCCTCGAACCATGGACCCCCATCGCAATACCCCGAGATGCTCTACACTACAGGCAACATACGTACTTTGTCCATGCCAACGCTAACTAGATCCTTGAAACCGTTGGCTCAAGCGTCACTTCGCAGACGACAATTTTTGTTTAAAGACGGGAGCACCAATTCCGCGCGCCAGTTTTAATTACGCAACAAACGCGAGAACCAAATGCCAGTATAAGTATCAACCTTGTCTACGTAATCTGTCATTTACGTGCGCCACGTCGCACCACAACAACCGCTGGTATAACAGTCAACAGCGGACCACTATCCCAATCCTCCGCGCATGGCATGTATTGCTACCAGACGCTGTGTGACAGTGTTTCGCCTCTGTGATCAGTCCAGGCTTGACGCAACAGGCTCTAATGTTTCTTCCTCCATAGTTTACGATAAATGAGTCGTCCTGCAGCCAGCGTCAGTCAATCGTAAACGATATACGGGGTGTCCCAACTATCATGCACCAAGGTTTAAAAATATGCAAATGCCACGCAGCTGGACAGAACCGAGGTAAAGATGCTTGATTTCGCTTGGAGATATTCAGATTATTCTTTTTGCATTCCGCCTAATTAAATAATTAGTATTGATTAATTATTCCACTTCTCAAATATTATAATTTCATGAAGAGTGTCAATGAGAAAATTGTATGGAAACATGAAAAACTCCCCCTATAGGTTTCTGTTGCTCAATACGTGCTACATACGTAAAAGTCTTTTTTTCCGAGTGTCAAATAAGACCGCGAATACACGCAAAGTGCCTCGAGGGGCCAATCGCCCATCAATTTTGTGTGTATTTGCGGACTTCTTTCACGCTCAGAAAAACACTTTTTGAAAAGTTTGAAAAGCTAAATATTTCTTTAGACCAATATGTAATTGGGCAGAATGCAAAAATTATTTTAATATCTCAAAGTGATAGCAATTGGCATTACCTTGGTTCTGTCCAACTACGTAGCATTTGCACATTTTTAAATCTTGTCGCCTTATAGTTGGGACATCTTGTATACTCGTCACGTTTCATCTGTCATATTATCCACAATTCTTCAACTTACAGGAAAACGTTGGTTCATTTGGTAATGGTAATTCATTTGGTAATTTGGTAAATTTCCTGGTGCTCTCTTGCCTTCATTCTCTGTTGACTTTGTGTTGGTTATGATTAACAAAATCGATCCCCTCGGTTCCCATTCTTTCTTAGAAAACCGAAGACGCTTTTACCTGATCGAACTACAGAAATGGACTCTGTCCACAGATATGGAGGCACTGATGGGAGCATGTGCCCGAGAAATCTGAACAAGCAAGCACACTTTCGGGATTCTGAAGCTAAAACTGACTTTCAAAGGTGCTTTCTAAATGTGATTGCGTTCGGTCTTCGAAGGCTGGCAACTTTAGTGGGAAACTCTCCACTGTTTGGTTGGGTCTGGCCTCGCGAATGGCAGATGCCCCGAGGACTGTCGGGGATGTTCCTGCCGACCGACCACGAAGGTGAGCAGCGGGACGACGAGGCGTCCACGCTGTTTTCCGGCCTACACGTGAACACCGCGCCACCGAGCAAGACGACGACGGCGCTGATGCCGTCGGCCTTCCGCCTCGAACTGGATGGTGCACGAGCTTTTCGCGCCACCGGAACCCCAGTCGCCGGGCGGCAAGCGCAAACTGTCCACCGTCCAGTGCAGCGAGTTCGCGCCGGTGACGTCGGCTGCGCAGTCGGTGGACGACCCGGTCTCCGTGGGCAGCCCTCCTTCCTCGCTTTCCCACATCGCGCCGGCGGACTTATGGAAGTCCGAGAGTATGAATCCCGTCGGCTGGCCGGCGCCAGGGAGAGCGGAGGAGCAGGCCTTGCAGCAGCCAAGTGTCAGCGCCTGGTCCACGCCACCTAGCGTGTGGGACGGCATGTACTTCCGACCGGTACGTGCTTTCGGTGGTGCATCATGGTGGGCGACACCGCCGCCAATGCCACAGAACTGTATGCTTAAAACGTGCAAGATTGTAGACGATGATAGGGTTTTGTATACAACATAGACATAAAGGTACCACAGTAGTTTTTAGATGGAGAAAAAAAAAAGGTTGAATCGCGGACAAATTGCGACGAGTCGGCGATGGTCGCGACTAGATGTGGAAGAGGGCATTCCAGTATTCGCAGGCAGGAAAACGACTTTTAAGATGTACTTGTGTGCGATCGTAGTTGCGGCTACCCGAAGGGTTACGACCAGCGCGTTAGCTTGTCGTAATGGAAGATGTCACTGCCGTGGCAACAGGATATCCTAGGCCAAGGCTCGTAGAGCGCGAAAGAAAAGAACAACTGGTACGTAGGCTGCAGGACTGATCACTCTGCACGTGCCCTCGGCCCGAATGCTTGCTTCTTTCTTGGCTCAATGTGATCTCGAGCCGTGGCGCAGCTGCAAAGTCTTTGAATGATTGAAAGAGCAGCCGCCGTAATATGGGCAGCCGTCGGCACCACTTGGCTCAACGACCACGTCCCTGACTGCGACGACGGCGTCGCAGCGGACAGCGGCGGCGATGGTGGAGGCCGTCGTGGATAGCTTCCAGAAGCCGTGGCAGTCGTTGTCGGGCGAGTCGTTGGTGCAACTAGAGCAAGAAGAGCAGGTGATGAAACAGTCATTGCAAAAGCCGCCACAACAGCAGCAGCAGCTGCTGCACATGCTGCAGTCACCACTGCAAGAGTCCCGGGAGCAGCAGCAGGAGCTGCAACAGCAACAACAACAGCAGGAGAAGGAGCTATAACAGATTTTGAGATTTGCTGATGGAACAGACAACACAGCAGGGCGGTGTGCTGCAGGACAGGCTGAGATTGCTGGATGTCGGAGGTAAGTTGCCGATGAGAATTCTCGCTTACAGTTTCTTACTAAAATTATTAGAGGCCAACTCCGGCGCTACAATTGTTAAGCTACAGCGGGAATGAGGGTGATTACGTGACATTTGTTTGATCTCCGTGCTTACAGTTCCATGTTTGCCAAAAAAATTATCAGGCGATAGTGGTAAATTTTGCGTGGGACACGTTTGTCGGATCGGAGGTTCTTGCGTCTTCATTTACTACGCCCACCATGCCTTTATTGGGCGTAAGTTTCAAACAAAGTCCGTTCACTCAACGCAAAAGCAATAGGTCTCGGCGCATAAGCAGAATAAATGTGAACTGTTTTATTTATAGAACAATAATTCGTTGAAAACGATCGATTCGTTCAGTCGCAAAGTCGGTTTAGATTAGAAGGGCGAAGTTTCAAAGGCCTCGCCAAGTTAAGCCAGTACGCTAATGGGACGTCATGGAATTCAAAGCATTTGCTTGTCGGATAAGCCATTTCGGTGAAGCTTTTGCAAACCTGCTGGTTCGAGTTGATCGGTTCTTTTAGAATGATGTGTAGTTATTCCTTTTCGAATTACCATACCCGAGTAGTCGTTGGGTAAATCCGTAATGTCACGGTGACTTGGTGCGGAAACTTCAGGGCAGCGTCATCACCACTCTTTCGTTACTGCGTGTCTTAAAAGCGGAGCATTTCTCGTGCCAGGCACATTGCGGTAATTGATACACATAGGTTCCTGTGTCGCCTCATTTTCTAGACGCCACAATTAAAGAAAAGAAACGTTCGTGTACGAATAAGTGAGCCTCGAACCATGGACCCCCATCGCAATACCCCGAGATGCTCTACACTACAGGCAACATACGTACTTTGTCCATGCCAACGCTAACTAGATCCTTGAAACCGTTGGCTCAAGCGTCACTTCGCAGACGACAATTTTTGTTTAAAGACGGGAGCACCAATTCCGCGCGCCAGTTTTAATTACGCAACAAACGCGAGAACCAAATGCCAGTATAAGTATCAACCTTGTCTACGTAATCTGTCATTTACGTGCGCCACGTCGCACCACAACAACCGCTGGTATAACAGTCAACAGCGGACCACTATCCCAATCCTCCGCGCATGGCATGTATTGCTACCAGACGCTGTGTGACAGTGTTTCGCCTCTGTGATCAGTCCAGGCTTGACGCAACAGGCTCTAATGTTTCTTCCTCCATAGTATACGATAAATGAGTCGTCCTGCAGCCAGCGTCAGTCAATCGTAAACGATATACGGGGTGTCCCAACTATCATGCACCAAGGTTTAAAAATATGCAAATGCCACGCAGCTGGACAGAACCGAGGTAAAGATGCTTGATTTCGCTTGGAGATATTCAGATTATTCTTTTTGCATTCCGCCTAATTAAATAATTAGTATTGATTAATTATTCCACTTCTCAAATATTATAATTTCATGAAGAGTGTCAATGAGAAAATTGTATGGAAACATGAAAAACTCCCCCTATAGGTTTCTGTTGCTCAATACGTGCTACATACGTAAAAGTCTTTTTTTCCGAGTGTCAAATAAGACCGCGAATACACGCAAAGTGCCTCGAGGGGCCAATCGCCCATCAATTTTGTGTGTATTTGCGGACTTCTTTCACGCTCAGAAAAACACTTTTTGAAAAGTTTGAAAAGCTAAATATTTCTTTAGACCAATATGTAATTGGGCAGAATGCAAAAATTATTTTAATATCTCAAAGTGATAGCAATTGGCATTACCTTGGTTCTGTCCAACTACGTAGCATTTGCACATTTTTAAATCTTGTCGCCTTATAGTTGGGACATCTTGTATACTCGTCACGTTTCATCTGTCATATTATCCACAATTCTTCAACTTACAGGAAAACGTTGGTTCATTTGGTAATGGTAATTCATTTGGTAATTTGGTAAATTTCCTGGTGCTCTCTTGCCTTCATTCTCTGTTGACTTTGTGTTGGTTATGATTAACAAAATCGATCCCCTCGGTTCCCATTCTTTCTTAGAAAACCGAAGACGCTTTTACCTGATCGAACTACAGAAATGGACTCTGTCCACAGATATGGAGGCACTGATGGGAGCATGTGCCCGAGAAATCTGAACAAGCAAGCACACTTTCGGGATTCTGAAGCTAAAACTGACTTTCAAAGGTGCTTTCTAAATGTGATTGCGTTCGGTCTTCGAAGGCTGGCAACTTTAGTGGGAAACTCTCCACTGTTTGGTTGGGTCTGGCCTCGCGAATGGCAGATGCCCCGAGGACTGTCGGGGATGTTCCTGCCGACCGACCACGAAGGTGAGCAGCGGGACGACGAGGCGTCCACGCTGTTTTCCGGCCTACACGTGAACACCGCGCCACCGAGCAAGACGACGACGGCGCTGATGCCGTCGGCCTTCCGCCTCGAACTGGATGGTGCACGAGCTTTTCGCGCCACCGGAACCCCAGTCGCCGGGCGGCAAGCGCAAACTGTCCACCGTCCAGTGCAGCGAGTTCGCGCCGGTGACGTCGGCTGCGCAGTCGGTGGACGACCCGGTCTCCGTGGGCAGCCCTCCTTCCTCGCTTTCCCACATCGCGCCGGCGGACTTATGGAAGTCCGAGAGTATGAATCCCGTCGGCTGGCCGGCGCCAGGGAGAGCGGAGGAGCAGGCCTTGCAGCAGCCAAGTGTCAGCGCCTGGTCCACGCCACCTAGCGTGTGGGACGGCATGTACTTCCGACCGGTACGTGCTTTCGGTGGTGCATCATGGTGGGCGACACCGCCGCCAATGCCACAGAACTGTATGCTTAAAACGTGCAAGATTGTAGACGATGATAGGGTTTTGTATACAACATAGACATAAAGGTACCACAGTAGTTTTTAGATGGAGAAAAAAAAAAGGTTGAATCGCGGACAAATTGCGACGAGTCGGCGATGGTCGCGACTAGATGTGGAAGAGGGCATTCCAGTATTCGCAGGCAGGAAAACGACTTTTAAGATGTACTTGTGTGCGATCGTAGTTGCGGCTACCCGAAGGGTTACGACCAGCGCGTTAGCTTGTCGTAATGGAAGATGTCACTGCCGTGGCAACAGGATATCCTAGGCCAAGGCTCGTAGAGCGCGAAAGAAAAGAACAACTGGTACGTAGGCTGCAGGACTGATCACTCTGCACGTGCCCTCGGCCCGAATGCTTGCTTCTTTCTTGGCTCAATGTGATCTCGAGCCGTGGCGCAGCTGCAAAGTCTTTGAATGATTGAAAGAGCAGCCGCCGTAATATGGGCAGCCGTCGGCACCACTTGGCTCAACGACCACGTCCCTGACTGCGACGACGGCGTCGCAGCGGACAGCGGCGGCGATGGTGGAGGCCGTCGTGGATAGCTTCCAGAAGCCGTGGCAGTCGTTGTCGGGCGAGTCGTTGGTGCAACTAGAGCAAGAAGAGCAGGTGATGAAACAGTCATTGCAAAGCCGCCACAACAGCAGCAGCAGCTGCTGCACATGCTGCAGTCACCACTGCAAGAGTCCCGGGAGCAGCAGCAGGAGCTGCAACAGCAACAACAACAGCAGGAGAAGGAGCTATAACAGATTTTGAGATTTGCTGATGGAACAGACAACACAGCAGGGCGGTGTGCTGCAGGACAGGCTGAGATTGCTGGATGTCGGAGGTAAGTTGCCGATGAGAATTCTCGCTTACAGTTTCTTACTAAAATTATTAGAGGCCAACTCCGGCGCTACAATTGTTAAGCTACAGCGGGAATGAGGGTGATTACGTGACATTTGTTTGATCTCCGTGCTTACAGTTCCATGTTTGCCAAAAAAATTATCAGGCGATAGTGGTAAATTTTGCGTGGGACACGTTTGTCGGATCGGAGGTTCTTGCGTCTTCATTTACTACGCCCACCATGCCTTTATTGGGCGTAAGTTTCAAACAAAGTCCGTTCACTCAACGCAAAAGCAATAGGTCTCGGCGCATAAGCAGAATAAATGTGAACTGTTTTATTTATAGAACAATAATTCGTTGAAAACGATCGATTCGTTCAGTCGCAAAGTCGGTTTAGATTAGAAGGGCGAAGTTTCAAAGGCCTCGCCAAGTTAAGCCAGTACGCTAATGGGACGTCATGGAATTCAAAGCATTTGCTTGTCGGATAAGCCATTTCGGTGAAGCTTTTGCAAACCTGCTGGTTCGAGTTGATCGGTTCTTTTAGAATGATGTGTAGTTATTCCTTTTCGAATTACCATACCCGAGTAGTCGTTGGGTAAATCCGTAATGTCACGGTGACTTGGTGCGGAAACTTCAGGGCAGCGTCATCACCACTCTTTCGTTACTGCGTGTCTTAAAAGCGGAGCATTTCTCGTGCCAGGCACATTGCGGTAATTGATACACATAGGTTCCTGTGTCGCCTCATTTTCTAGACGCCACAATTAAAGAAAAGAAACGTTCGTGTACGAATAAGTGAGCCTCGAACCATGGACCCCCATCGCAATACCCCGAGATGCTCTACACTACAGGCAACATACGTACTTTGTCCATGCCAACGCTAACTAGATCCTTGAAACCGTTGGCTCAAGCGTCACTTCGCAGACGACAATTTTTGTTTAAAGACGGGAGCACCAATTCCGCGCGCCAGTTTTAATTACGCAACAAACGCGAGAACCAAATGCCAGTATAAGTATCAACCTTGTCTACGTAATCTGTCATTTACGTGCGCCACGTCGCACCACAACAACCGCTGGTATAACAGTCAACAGCGGACCACTATCCCAATCCTCCGCGCATGGCATGTATTGCTACCAGACGCTGTGTGACAGTGTTTCGCCTCTGTGATCAGTCCAGGCTTGACGCAACAGGCTCTAATGTTTCTTCCTCCATAGTATACGATAAATGAGTCGTCCTGCAGCCAGCGTCAGTCAATCGTAAACGATATACGGGGTGTCCCAACTATCATGCACCAAGGTTTAAAATATGCAAATGCCACGCAGCTGGACAGAACCGAGGTAAAGATGCTTGATTTCGCTTGGAGATATTCAGATTATTCTTTTTGCATTCCGCCTAATTAAATAATTAGTATTGATTAATTATTCCACTTCTCAAATATTATAATTTCATGAAGAGTGTCAATGAGAAAATTGTATGGAAACATGAAAAACTCCCCCTATAGGTTTCTGTTGCTCAATACGTGCTACATACGTAAAAGTCTTTTTTTCCGAGTGTCAAATAAGACCGCGAATACACGCAAAGTGCCTCGAGGGGCCAATCGCCCATCAATTTTGTGTGTATTTGCGGACTTCTTTCACGCTCAGAAAAACACTTTTTGAAAAGTTTGAAAATCTAAATATTTCTTTAGACCAATATGTAATTGGGCAGAATGCAAAAATTATTTTAATATCTCAAAGTGATAGCAATTGGCATTACCTTGGTTCTGTCCAACTACGTAGCATTTGCACATTTTTAAATCTTGTTGCCTTATAGTTGGGACATCTTGTATACTCGTCACGTTTCATCTGTCATATTATCCACAATTCTTCAACTTACAGGAAAACGTTGGTTCATTTGGTAATGGTAATGGTAATTCATTTGGTAATTTGGTAAATTTCCTGGTGCTCTCTTGCCTTCATTCTCTGTTGACTTTGTGTTGGTTATGATTAACAAAATCGATCCCCTCGGTTCCCATTCTTTCTTAGAAAACCGAAGACGCTTTTACCTGATCGAACTACAGAAATGGACTCTGTCCACAGATATGGAGGCACTGATGGGAGCATGTGCCCGAGAAATCTGAACAAGCAAGCACACTTTCGGGATTCTGAAGCTAAAACTGACTTTCAAAGGTGCTTTCTAAATGTGATTGCGTTCGGTCTTCGAAGGCTGGCAACTTTAGTGGGAAACTCTCCACTGTTTGGTTGGGTCTGGCCTCGCGAATGGCAGATGCCCCGAGGACTGTCGGGGATGTTCCTGCCGACCGACCACGAAGGTGAGCAGCGGGACGACGAGGCGTCCACGCTGTTTTCCGGCCTACACGTGAACACCGCGCCACCGAGCAAGACGACGACGGCGCTGATGCCGTCGGCCTTCCGCCTCGAACTGGATGGTGCACGAGCTTTTCGCGCCACCGGAACCCCAGTCGCCGGGCGGCAAGCGCAAACTGTCCACCGTCCAGTGCAGCGAGTTCGCGCCGGTGACGTCGGCTGCGCAGTCGGTGGACGACCCGGTCTCCGTGGGCAGCCCTCCTTCCTCGCTTTCCCACATCGCGCCGGCGGACTTATGGAAGTCCGAGAGTATGAATCCCGTCGGCTGGCCGGCGCCAGGGAGAGCGGAGGAGCAGGCCTTGCAGCAGCCAAGTGTCAGCGCCTGGTCCACGCCACCTAGCGTGTGGGACGGCATGTACTTCCGACCGGTACGTGCTTTCGGTGGTGCATCATGGTGGGCGACACCGCCGCCAATGCCACAGAACTGTATGCTTAAAACGTGCAAGATTGTAGACGATGATAGGGTTTTGTATACAACATAGACATAAAGGTACCACAGTAGTTTTTAGATGGAGAAAAAAAAAGGTTGAATCGCGGACAAATTGCGACGAGTCGGCGATGGTCGCGACTAGATGTGGAAGAGGGCATTCCAGTATTCGCAGGCAGGAAAACGACTTTTAAGATGTACTTGTGTGCGATCGTAGTTGCGGCTACCCGAAGGGTTACGACCAGCGCGTTAGCTTGTCGTAATGGAAGATGTCACTGCCGTGGCAACAGGATATCCTAGGCCAAGGCTCGTAGAGCGCGAAAGAAAAGAACAACTGGTACGTAGGCTGCAGGACTGATCACTCTGCACGTGCCCTCGGCCCGAATGCTTGCTTCTTTCTTGGCTCAATGTGATCTCGAGCCGTGGCGCAGCTGCAAAGTCTTTGAATGATTGAAAGAGCAGCCGCCGTAATATGGGCAGCCGTCGGCACCACTTGGCTCAACGACCACGTCCCTGACTGCGACGACGGCGTCGCAGCGGACAGCGGCGGCGATGGTGGAGGCCGTCGTGGATAGCTTCCAGAAGCCGTGGCAGTCGTTGTCGGGCGAGTCGTTGGTGCAACTAGAGCAAGAAGAGCAGGTGATGAAACAGTCATTGCAAAAGCCGCCACAACAGCAGCAGCAGCTGCTGCACATGCTGCAGTCACCACTGCAAGAGTCCCGGGAGCAGCAGCAGGAGCTGCAACAGCAACAACAACAGCAGGAGAAGGAGCTATAACAGATTTTGAGATTTGCTGATGGAACAGACAACACAGCAGGGCGGTGTGCTGCAGGACAGGCTGAGATTGCTGGATGTCGGAGGTAAGTTGCCGATGAGAATTCTCGCTTACAGTTTCTTACTAAAATTATTAGAGGCCAACTCCGGCGCTACAATTGTTAAGCTACAGCGGGAATGAGGGTGATTACGTGACATTTGTTTGATCTCCGTGCTTACAGTTCCATGTTTGCCAAAAAAATCAGGCGATAGTGGTAAATTTTGCGTGGGACACGTTTGTCGGATCGGAGGTTCTTGCGTCTTCATTTACTACGCCCACCATGCCTTTATTGGGCGTAAGTTTCAAACAAAGTCCGTTCACTCAACGCAAAAGCAATAGGTCTCGGCGCATAAGCAGAATAAATGTGAACTGTTTTATTTATAGAACAATAATTCGTTGAAAACGATCGATTCGTTCAGTCGCAAAGTCGGTTTAGATTAGAAGGGCGAAGTTTCAAAGGCCTCGCCAAGTTAAGCCAGTACGCTAATGGGACGTCATGGAATTCAAAGCATTTGCTTGTCGGATAAGCCATTTCGGTGAAGCTTTTGCAAACCTGCTGGTTCGAGTTGATCGGTTCTTTTAGAATGATGTGTAGTTATTCCTTTTCGAATTACCATACCCGAGTAGTCGTTGGGTAAATCCGTAATGTCACGGTGACTTGGTGCGGAAACTTCAGGGCAGCGTCATCACCACTCTTTCGTTACTGCGTGTCTTAAAAGCGGAGCATTTCTCGTGCCAGGCACATTGCGGTAATTGATACACATAGGTTCCTGTGTCGCCTCATTTTCTAGACGCCACAATTAAAGAAAAGAAACGTTCGTGTACGAATAAGTGAGCCTCGAACCATGGACCCCCATCGCAATACCCCGAGATGCTCTACACTACAGGCAACATACGTACTTTGTCCATGCCAACGCTAACTAGATCCTTGAAACCGTTGGCTCAAGCGTCACTTCGCAGACGACAATTTTTGTTTAAAGACGGGAGCACCAATTCCGCGCGCCAGTTTTAATTACGCAACAAACGCGAGAACCAAATGCCAGTATAAGTATCAACCTTGTCTACGTAATCTGTCATTTACGTGCGCCACGTCGCACCACAACAACCGCTGGTATAACAGTCAACAGCGGACCACTATCCCAATCCTCCGCGCATGGCATGTATTGCTACCAGACGCTGTGTGACAGTGTTTCGCCTCTGTGATCAGTCCAGGCTTGACGCAACAGGCTCTAATGTTTCTTCCTCCATAGTATACGATAAATGAGTCGTCCTGCAGCCAGCGTCAGTCAATCGTAAACGATATACGGGGTGTCCCAACTATCATGCACCAAGGTTTAAAAATATGCAAATGCCACGCAGCTGGACAGAACCGAGGTAAAGATGCTTGATTTCGCTTGGAGATATTCAGATTATTCTTTTTGCATTCCGCCTAATTAAATAATTAGTATTGATTAATTATTCCACTTCTCAAATATTATAATTTCATGAAGAGTGTCAATGAGAAAATTGTATGGAAACATGAAAAACTCCCCCTATAGGTTTCTGTTGCTCAATACGTGCTACATACGTAAAAGTCTTTTTTTCCGAGTGTCAAATAAGACCGCGAATACACGCAAAGTGCCTCGAGGGGCCAATCGCCCATCAATTTTGTGTGTATTTGCGGACTTCTTTCACGCTCAGAAAAACACTTTTTGAAAAGTTTGAAAAGCTAAATATTTCTTTAGACCAATATGTAATTGGGCAGAATGCAAAAATTATTTTAATATCTCAAAGTGATAGCAATTGGCATTACCTTGGTTCTGTCCAACTACGTAGCATTTGCACATTTTAAAATCTTGTCGCCTTATAGTTGGGACATCTTGTATACTCGTCACGTTTCATCTGTCATATTATCCACAATTCTTCAACTTACAGGAAAACGTTGGTTCATTTGGTAATGCTTTGCAAAATAGTGAACGACGCTGTGTAGCTCGCTGCCTGCAAAATGCTTCGCCTAACATAGACTTCAATAGGCCGTGGGATATGCAGTTTCTTCTTTTTTTTTTTACTACCTAGCATTCTCTCTTGATAAAAGCGGACATATTTTTGTTGCACAAGTGCAGTTTACCGCTAAATGTGCACTGATTTGTGTTTTCCTTTTTTACCTCTCTCCACCAAGAGGCCTTACTGCGACTGATGCCGCAGGAGCAGGCAGACCGCCTGGATGATATCCTCAAAGGCTACGGACTGCTGTTGGCCGACGGCCAGTGCTTCGCCTTCGCGAACGTTTCGTGGACCGATTGCAATAATTTGATCCGGCGCGGCGTCGTAAGGAGGAGCGCCGAGTCACGTGCCAGTGGTGAGCGAGTGCCCATTAGCTTGTGGTGGCGTCCACGTTACGTCCCACCCACGTCGACAACAGCGGGCTTCTCCGATGAAGCCGACCGACCCTCCACCGGCAGCGACGACTTAAGGTCGTGGAATCACACTGTGAAATCGTAATTTAACGCGCGCCTAAGATGGACGCCGTAGCGTTGGTGCAAACATGCATGGCAGTATTGCGGGTACTGCGAGTACTGGATTAGTTTTTTAATTCAGCGTAGCACATTGTTTGATGGCAATATAAATCAATGTTACCTGAGGTGGAAATTTTATGACGAATTCCACCTTTCATGTCGCCTTGTACATGCCCGAATTGTGATATCCTCAGTACTCTCTCCTCATGATTGTCAGCGAGTAAAAATACTGTGCTTTTCGCTTTCTTTTTCTCTCTCTCGCCCGCTCGATCATCTAGTAAGAGCACTTAGCGCATTTCGAGAATTACAGCATTGTGATCGTGGTGTTTATCTTTGTACAGTTGAACACTTTTTACGTAGTCTTCCAAGCTTCATATTCCAGAGAGTCCCGATCAGTGCGAAACTTGGGAGGCGGCACGTGACGTCGGAAAACAAGCTCTAATACTCGGGTGCAATGTATGCCCCTGGTTTACGAAGTGGCTACTAGTGTACCTTCTGTGTGCGACTACAGTCTCTCTAACCACAAGTGTTTGAACAGCGGCCGAGTGCTTCATACAACAGGTGGTTGTCTTCTAGTGTGGCGTCACTTGACCGTTCTCTGCTTTGTCACAAAGTCGCGCAATAGACAACAACGGCACCGCCGAGTGGCGCTGGCGTGAGCGCCGCATGCGGTGAAAAATCTCAACGAGCGGGTGTACACCCTCTCCTGTCTCTCCTTCACACCGCCTCGATTGCCTGCTGCACTGAACGTGGTCTCATAGCGCGCACGTGCACGATGTTCACGCTTAGATCGGCCTTCAAGAAGATCTGTGCGGTGGACAACTATTTTCGCGGCTGCAATGTGGCGAAAGGGCAGCTTCTGCTTAGCCATGTAGTTGACGCTGTGCAGTTCGTCGGAGACGACATCGTCCTCGCCAAGGGGAAGTGCGTTTCGCAAGTCAAGGACGACCTTGTTTACGACGTGGAGTTAGAGGTAAGCACAATTTTCCGCACATTCATAATTACATTCCTGTTTTGTTTCGTTTGCTGTGTCTACGGCGCACTCTAAATTTTGGTCTCAGGGGCTCCTAATTAAATACATAAAAGGAGAAATCGGTTTTCTCGGCAACTACTGCACCAAATGTGATGAGGTTTGTTGCAACTGCGATACCTGTTCTTGGCGCAGAGCTACGAGTTTGTCAACTTCGTGCTTCTATTTTTCTCAAACTTGCATATTGCCGCACTTGTACCTTATTCATGGAAGTACAGGCGCGGAAATATTTTAATTTTTTAAAATTCAGGCCCTTAATCGAAATTCCGTTTGCAACACATTTCATTAAAATCGACTCAGGGGTTATCTCAGAAAAGTGTTTCCGCGTTTTACATGTACTTAAATAAGCGGCATCGGAGTTGGGCCCGAGATAAAGCTGCCTCATAAGCGTCCCTGACGCAGTGACTGCTTTTAGTTGAGATATTTAACATTACTAGCACCCATATGCGATACGCCGTCAGTTAGCCTGTCATTTTTTCGGTAACGTATGGCACACATCGTTATCATGATTCCGTATGTGCTATTTTACGGTCACACTTCTTTTTCGCGAACTTGATTGATAGCCCAGTCACTTTCGATAGCGATCAAGTTCTTCAATCGCGATTGGTTAATTTGCGCCATCAGCGAGAAAGAGCTAATCTCTGTCGAGAAATTTTATCTTGGTCGCGATCGAAAGTGGACCGCGTGACTGGGCTATGACTCTCGCACAGTAAGAGCTAGTTCACTGTGTCTTTGTGCTAGAAAATTAATATGCGTACAACAACGGCCAATGCATTTTTCCTTTTTCGCGGCTGTCATGGTCATGCCCCCTGAAACGAGAGCTTCGCATTTCCTGCGTCAAGTGCACTTGCATTGCTGGTGTACGGGGTCAGTGCAAGCATGCAGTGGCCGTATGCCTCCGCATCAACAGCTATGAGGAGAACAGCTGCACAAGCCGACCTCAGCAGTGAGGAAAGCCCAGCGCAAAGCCCCGGATGCCGAGATCGCAACACTTATCAGACGTGGTGCCTCGTAAGTTTGCTGCATGACATTCACCAGCAATGTGGCGCAACATAAAAATACCTTTGCTCACAGTAGGAAAAAGGCTCTGACTGGAGAATACAAACACGTCACTGACCTATAATTGGGAATATAATTTTGTTTTTGGGTAATTTAGAACATTTCTTTTATTGGTAGACATTGCTATGCTCAGTCTAGTCACACCTTAAGGTAACTTAGTGTTGAGTTTTATAATATTCAACTGACTGTACACATCGAAATTGGAACCAAAATGTGTCAATTGTTTCTTAATCTGTGAAACAGGTAAGAAATCAACAGCTCCAGACATCAAAATTGTGCCAAGAACAACACTGATGAGCTACCCCGAGATTGACTGCCCCCTAAAGGAAGTGCTCGAGTTGATGCAGCTCAGTGCTGATGAGCTTACTTGCAGAGAGGTGCCCGACACTTTTGTTGAGCAGGTATCAAAGGCCGCAGAGAAAGACACCCTTGAGAACCTTCTCAAACAAATGTCACACCGGCCTGTGTACCATATCTTCTGATTCTGATGGAGGATGAGACAACCCACAAAAGAGATTTTTTGATGGAAATGAAAAGTGATCACAGAGAAAAGTATCAAGAAAAGGTCACTCTTGAGCAAAGCCCATGTCAATTAGCTTTATTCACACAAGGACAATCAAGCTATACACGGTATGTAAGGAATTAAATTTTAGAGTTGGAGTGCACACAATGGGCTGGAGTGACATATTTCATGTTTCACAATATGCAGATGGCATCAGGAGAGGAGGCTTCGCATCAGCAGTACCAAAGCACACCTGATTCGGACACAAAGGGCTTCAGAAAGCTGCTCAGCAACCCCGGAAATCCAGATCCTACAAGAGTGCTGCCATGTGCTATGTTGCGTTTTTCACTTCCCACTACCGAAATGGAAAGAATAATTTTGGCCTTGGCTAGTCTGAAGTGCCTTTATTGGGTTATACACAAAACCATTAGCATTGATTTTGTATTGTACTGTCAAAAAATATCATTGCAGGAATTACAACTGAAGGCACAGCATGAGAGGACCTGGAGAGAAGGCTTGGAGCACGAATTGTGCAGGTAGGACTCCTTCATTTTATGTAAAGCACTGAAGGCCCACAAATTATATTCTGCATATAGCGTTATTTCCAAACCTCATTGTCATATCTGTATTCTCTAGACTGGACTGGTGGTTCTTCCTGACCAACCTTGGCTGTGCTGCAGCCCCGACGGACTTGTACAGCTTGCTAATGAGACTGCCCTGATTGAAATCAAGTGCACATATAAATTCAAGGATGCACCATTTATCAGATACGAAGAACGGCATTGTGAGCTTCCATATTTGATATTCATTGATGACATAATTGAATTAAGAAAGTCACACCAATACTACACTCAGTCGCAGGTCCAAATGTATGTTCTTAATTTGCAGAAAGCTTTGCTCTTTGTGTACAGTCAAGATCAGTGTGTAATAGTTGCTGTAAAGAGGGATGAAGCGTTTTTGTGGGAGCTCATCCCGAAAATGGAGTATTTTTATTTGAAGTTCTTTGTGCCTGCTCTGTTTTAATATTATTTTAACTGTTTCCATCGCGTGAGGTGTCCTTTTTAGGTCCACAATTTTAAAGAGGTATTCTGTGAAGCATCATGTCCAGCAAAATGTTTGTTCTCACAATGTGATATTTTCAGTTCGCTTTAAAAATGCTTAGGGGTATATGCACTTTAAAAGTTGGAATGTTCTAAAGTAGTCATTTATTGTCAGAGCTTCGAAAGTGCAGTGCTTTTATTTTAATTTGTATGTGTGGTGTCTTTGGTCTACAAGCAATATTTTAGTGCCATGCAATTCTGGATGAAACATGCATTTATTTATTTCTGCCATGTGTGATGTTTTTGTGTTTGCTGCATACTGGTGGACGAAGTGTGAGAGTGTGTTTTCTACTGTCACTACCTATGAGTTGGCATGGGACATGCCCGAGTTTTGAAAATATGAATACAGTGCCTTCATATAGATTTGTGAGTCTAGTCTACATGCAATATAGATATGTCACACTGTCCTGTAGAAAACTTTAGTATGTATTTTATAATTTCTGATGTTTATAAGGTGTACTGCATCCATATAGTGCTTAGGTCTACATTAATACCGGTTGAGGTGGCGTGTATTCCACAGCTTTGAAAATATGAATACAGTGTCTCCAATATGGTAACGTGTCTAGCCTACATGCAATGTTTAGTGGCCTCACGTGGCAGGAGAAAACATATGCAGTTATCTATTTTATTATTTGTGATATTTTTAAAGTTTATACCTGGATAGACCATCCAGGTATAAAAACTCGAATAATATGTGTTTATGCTTATGTTACTACCTGTTCAGTGTGCCAAAGCTTTGAAAATGAAAGTACAGTGCCTGTTTGATTTTACTATGTATCTAGTCTATATCCAATATTTTATTACTCTTTTGGACAGGGCAGTTGCTTTTGTATGCTATGTTTTAATGCAATTTAATGTTTATGAATGTACTTACCTTTATGTGTTTAGTTTGAAATATGTGAAATCAATAAAAATGTGGTGTCGTGAACTTATGATGCTGGGCAACATACCATGCTTACATGCAGTATTTTTAGTGCAAATTTGTTGTTGCGGATGCCAGTTTACATTTGCTACCTGCGCGTGGCATAGTTTTTTTAATCAAGTCACATAAACATTTGCTTTTGTATTAAAAATCACATTACTACACATATTTAGCATTGCAAGAATGCACTGTGCTTGGAATTCTACAGGTTACAGCATTTCATAAAACGTTCTTTCCTATGACAAAAATAAAAACCTAGACCCAATAATCCCATTGTTTGTCTATTCTAGAAGCTTACCAATACCTGAAAAACAATACATCAAGGTACACGCAATGTGATTTTCAAGAGGGTTAAAAGGATAGCAGATGACAAGCTGGCTAGTTTTGTTCAATGTCCACCTCGGGGTTCGAGGTACAATATCTGGCAAAGGTTAGAGAAGGACAGGGTGACTGCACTGATAAATGAAATCTTTATTGAAGGCATAAGCCATACATATGCAAACAAAACAGTTGTGCATACAGTAGAGACAAAGTAATATTGCAGGGCACAACAACCTAACTCAATCATGCTGTGCACCCAGCACACAACTAAAAACGCCTCACAGATAAATGAACTACATGAGAAATCGTTGAAAATTTAGAAACGGAAATGTGCCGGTGCATCACGATGCCACATTTGTCACTTTATACTCGCCTAGGGAAAAATGGAGCTGGGCAGGCCATGTATTACGTAGGATGGATAACCGGTGGAGCATTAGAGTTACAGAATAGATACCAAGAGAAGGAAAGCGCAGTCGAGGACGGCAGAAAACTAGGTGGGATGATGAAGTTAGGAAATTTGCAGGTGCAAGTTGGAAGCAGCTAGAGCAACTGGACAGGGGTAATTTGCAGAACGCAGGGAGAGGCCTTCATCCTGCAGTGGACATTAATATAGGCTAATGATGATGATGACTCCACTAGCATGTGTGCAAGACATAACACTGGTAATCTTGATTTATGTGTTAAATTCCCTTTGCGTGCAAAACTCGCTTGCAAAGTATTACAAACAATGCACTCAGTCTTTCGAATTATCGGTGGCTGCATATTGACCAAGGCAGCACATACCGAGAACACTTTGTCCATGTGCGGCACCAAAGTCAAGGGCACTGTGTTGCGCAGGATCCTGTACACTTTCAGTCTGCGAATAACCCGCTCGACGTGGATACGCACAGATGCAATTTTATATGTTGCATCCATGTCTTCTTGAGAAAGTTGGCCACCTCCCGAGTTAAAGGGAGGCATCAAAATGACACCATCTTTGTCCTTCACATCTGTCTGGATACGCGGAAAACCTTTATCGCTCAAGATAATGTCGCCTTCTTGTACAAGGTTCAGAAAACCAGAGTCCTGGGTAATAAAGGAATCAGTCTGCCGCCCACCATATACCGCTGACATGAAGGCTATCATTCCGTTTGTAATTATACCAACAACGACTTTCAATGCATAGCCTCCCTTGTAATTAGAGTAGAGTATGTGCTGGCAGTCGGGCTTTGATGGCATTTCAGTTAGAACTTCTGTGCAGTCGATAATAAATGTACAATCTGGGTAATTATCTTTGAAGGGCTGTGGCATGCACTGCTTGATGATAGCCCTTGGTGGCACAAATATCCACTCCTGCAAGGCTGCGCTAAGTATATCAAGTGTTTTTATAAATGAACTGGATGCAGTCGATGCAGCCACTCTGAAAATCACATCTAAAGCGCTGAAGCTTATACCAAGCTTAAGTTTGGCCAAGAAAAGACAAAGCTTGTCCTCACGGGTCATGTCTGTGCTTCGGTAGCTGGGCTGTGGCAGAACATTGAGCAAAAGACTAAGCACCTGTATGGTGACTCCGCATATATCTCGCAAAGCAGTCTCCTTTTGCTTAAGTGTCTCAAATCCAAAGAATTCACACTTCCTCTTCCAGCTTCCATCAGTCCCAGTGACCTACAAAAGCAACAGAAAACATTTCAAATACTGCCTTAATAAGCAAATATTTTACAAACTTCTAAGTGACTATTTTAAGAACAATGTAGCCTGTCCAGCCTATGCATAGAGTGATATAGTTATCTTGAAACACAGATCATGTTCAGAAATGTCTTCATAGCTGCTAATAAATCTGTTATGCCTTTGACCATATGGTCGCTTAGCGCAAATAATGAAGGAGGGACGAGGTCAAGGGGAGCGCCAACTTTCGACTGTTTATTCATTTCTTGTTTCATTTTTAATCTATGCAAAGACATGCTCAGCATACAGAAAAAACATCATACGCACATCGTGCGAATCACAACCATTTATCAAAAAATATTTTTCCGCTTCCACGAGAGAAACTGATGTATCACTGATATGTGATGGCCCACGTGCCTTAATATGAAAGGCCTCTAACTTAAACTCACGTGCCGTGACCTCCTTGCTTTTACCCAGAAACCGCACTTTATCCAGACGTGGCTCGCAATAATGTAAACACCAGTGGGACGGCACATGTGCTCATGTTTACCTTCTAAAGATAGTTCGTGTTGGAGTTTATCTACAGGTCACCTTCATCAATTTTAATGGAGATTTTTATGTACGACGACAATGCATATGCATAGGCTCGTGTGTCACTCCAGTGCTTTGCAATTTGTTTTTATCAAGTATCGACCGTGCCTTGCACGAACATTTTATCAAGGGGGCGGGGGTATTTAAAATTTTTAGGTACGTTGAAGATTTTTTAGTTGGTTTAAAACCTCAAATGACTACCTCATGTCAGCCAATTATCGATGACATTTTAGCGGCTTTTTGCCGTCTCGGGAAGGGTTCCGTTTTTACTCACTAATTACCTGTTCACAATTCTTTGCCGTGTTTAGATCTTAACATCACTTTGCAGAAGGGTCGTGCCTGTTGGCTTTACTCGCCTCAGACCACTAAGGAATTGCTGCCTTATGATACAGCGCATTTAAAGACTGTTAAGAGGCCCATTGCTAAACACTGCCTTGAGTGTGCTTTTGTACGGTTGTGCTCTCACGCTTTACAAAGGAGATTTCAAAACCAACTGGATCGCCAGTCTTTGGCTGGGTTCCCCCGCACGCTACTTGTCACCGTCTCAGAGTCCCTGCTTCCGAAATTCAAGCGCGATCAACTAAGCACAAGGGTGCTGCAAGCGCAGAGTATGGTAAGACCAGTGGTCATACCCTATATGCACCGAGTTGCCCACAACCTGAAGACCGTTGCAAACAGGCACGGGGTGCCAATTGTTTTCTCTGCGCCACGCAAGCTCAGTCAGCTCTGCCTGCGCATACTGTCTGATGGGAGCAAAAAAGTGGCTGCAATAATGAGCACGTCATGCCGTATATGAAATCTGCCACAGGAGTCGTTTATGAGATTCCCATTTCTCATGGCTTGACTTATGTCGGCCAGACGGGAAGGTGCGTTAACAACCGTGCAAGGGAACACGAACTTTCTTTAAAAGGTAAAGATGGAGCACATTTGTCGTACCACTGCAGTTCACATGTGTGTTTGTTTGCACAGTGTACCTACCATTTTTGAAATGTCGTTCCCATTGGTCAATACGTTGAATTTTTCGCTGCATGACTGCAGCGATTGATGATGGGTGATGATGATTGATGGGTGCAGCTTCAGCCCTTATGTAACACCCCTGAAAAGGGGCCTTAAAGGAAATAAACTCAACTGAACATGATTGCCAGCCACGTCTGGATAAGGTGCGAATTCTGGGTAAAAGCAAGGACGCCACGGCACGTGAGTTGTTAGAGGCCTTTCATGTTTAGGCACATGGGCCATCATGTATCAGTGATACGTCAGTTTCTCTGTTGCTAGCGGAAAAAGATTTTTTGATAAATGGTTTTCTGTATGCTGAGCATGTCTGTGCATATATAATAAGTGAAAAAAGAAATGAATAAACAGTCGAAAGTTGGCGCTCCCCTTGACCCCGTCTCTCCTTCATTATTTGAACTAAGCGACCATATGGTCTAAGGTACAACTGAGTGACTAGCAGCTATGAATATATTTCTGACTTTCTGAACATGATCTGTGTTTCAAAATAGCTTTATCACTCTATAGATCACTCTGTGGATAGGATATGGTCTAAGGTATAACATGAACCGACTAGCCCAGCAACAAGCTTTATTAGTGAATCTCTGTTGTCTCATGTTATGTAAATATTACCAGTCATGTTGTTATACTCAACTTAGTAAACTTTTTCCATTAAATTTCCTCTAATTGTACATGGAGTTTACATTTACAGGATTTAATGCGAATCTAGACATAAACCATGCAGCCTTGACTTCCATCTTATTTATACATATCGCCGTGTTTTAGACGGCATAGCAAGCAAATGTATGGTAAAAGCCAAGCGTAGGATTACGTCGATAAAGAGAACAAAAATGCTACAACAGAGCAACCCTTAGCCAGTGACAAATTTCAGCGGCAAACATCCCTTGAAAAAAATTGTGTGCTGTTCTCTCCATCCCCTTGCTCTTAACAGCCCATCATTGTTGGGGGAGAGAGAGAAGCAGAGAAGGATGCTTCTAGGGGTGAAGTGGCAGAGGTAACTCGGCGTTCGGTGGTACAGGTCCTCTCCTGTCCCTCTTCCCCTATTGGATGCTTGTACAGGTGGGCTTTTTGACAAGTTAGCTTACAGGCTGCACTTCACGTGTACTTGCCGCTGCTCTTGACTTCACACAATCAGCACAAATATGAGTAGGTAGCAAATATGCATGCAATATGCATAGGTAGCAAATATGCATGCAGTAAGTTGCAATTTCAGGCCATATTTATTAATTGTAGAGTTGTAATAATTTTAAGAAAATAAAGTTGCTTATAAGTGGCTATTCTTCATGGGCGTAGGAGGTCGCATATAAAGGCCCACGTCATTGATCGGTGTAGCAAGCCCATGCATTATTGCTGCTTCATTAACAATGGTATGTCATGTGATAAAATATTCTTGCATACATCTGTGCTTCGATAAGAGTCGCGAGTGGTGCCTGCATGACGGGTTAGAACTTTGTTGTAGTGGTGATAAATGATGCCTATCACCACATTTTGTACGAATTCAGGCAAGTGAATGCAACATGCATGGTGATGTGACATACCGTATGAAGGCATTATCTATAAAGTGTTGTGAAATCATCGGCCATGTCGGTCACCAAAAGGCAGCTTTTACCCATTATGACAGTGATCTAAATATTTTTATTACTAGGAATACATACTTCAATGTGTTCATACGAGGTCTGCCTATAGATAAATTACTGCTACAACAATTATGATGTAACCCAGCACCACAGTATGAGATAAACCCAGCAAATGTGTAGTGATGACTGTACCTTGTCACATTGTTCGGTGTGAGAAATTTGAGTTGATGCCTCAGACCCGTTTCTTGTTGACAGGAGGATGATCAGGTTTCCTCGGCATTCTGGCCCTTTTTGGCATGCCTGCGGGGTTTGCAAAAGTAAAAGAGACTGTCAATTATTTAACGCAATGCTCAAAGTAGGCAGCTTGAGTGAAATCACACGTAAACACAAATACAAATTCGATATCTCAAAAACGTATGCTTACAGCATCAGCTTGTGTAACTGGATGAGCCTGTCCTAGTATTTCACAAGGTACTGCCGAAGGCTGAGGGTCATCATCACTGATGGGTGCAAGAGGCATCTCTGGTGATTCCGAATCACTTAGAAGTGTGTCATCGAAGCCCAGGCAAGCAGTGGTTTCTTGATCTTGCACTGCTGGATCAACTTGAGGAGTACTCTGCGGCACAGCCTGCTCCGCAGAATTTGTTCTGGCTACCCTTTCAATACGCCGTTTCCACGTAAGAAAAATAAGAGTGTGGCACTGGTTACATCAAGCGATTCATTGCGAGGTTTATGTTTCGTCTGTCCTTTCATCAGCTGTATTGTAGTCAACTTTAAGCATATCTATCACAGATACTTTACCACGGTGACACAGCCGCAGGGGAGTAGCCAAGGGGTGGTGAACGTGCAGGGGGGGGGGGGGGGGGGAGACCGGGCACTCTATTCTCGAGAAAATTTTCTGTCTAGAAAATTCTATCCTCGAGAAAATTTCCTGCACGGCCCAACTTTTTAGGCACGGTTGTTCTTGTGCACCGAGGAAAAAATTGCATTATGACATCTTCTGGTTTGAAATCTAGCTGCGTGGACTGTCTCGATTGTGTTTTAACGACCGTACTCGCTGAAATCCAGCGACTATGCGGGCTGAAGTCAGTACTGCACAGTTTCTATTTTTTGCCTTACTTAACTATCAAGGTCGCGCGCGGTACAAATTCTCGCAGGGCACGGAGGCGAAATGATTTAAAACGCGCACTCATTCCTGTGCACCCCAGGCCATCATACCTCTGCGCCACTTCTGGGTCAGGTGTCCGTTTCTTGTACGCCGCTGGAAAAATGGTCGGCACATACGACGGGTGTTGGTTACTGTCATTCTTGCAGTTTCCAACAAAATGTCTGCTACAAATCCGTGTTGTCTCTGTTGGCGACCACGGACTTCCATCAGCACTATGCGGAAATATACAAAATATATCACCGCAATGCACAAATACGACATACGTACACAACTTTAACAAGTACGTCCACTACAGTATGGAATAGCGGCAGGAGCGAAAATAGCCTAGTAATTTTGAACAGTGGTCAAGAGAAAGAAGTTAAAAGCACTAGTAATTGTGTCTGCTTCACCAATGCCGGCGCGACCAAGACGCGGGCGTGTATATCCTAGTAGCTCGATCGAACGGTGCAGTGGTGATGCAGGAATGAACTCTAGTCATGTTCAACGCACCGCGCACACATTCAGTTTCTCGGCACGCGTGAACTCCGACCACTGCTAGCGCATGCAACAAAAGTTGTTTATACAACGTAAACACGCAACACACCAAGTTAAAGACAGGCGAAAGGAAAAAAAAAGTTGTTTACTTACTTTGTTCGGCGCACTGCGGTAATCCATGCCTGTCGTCTGCTTTTTTCGTACCATTTAGTTGGGAATCGGTAGAATCTCACTGGTGGCATCAACCCTTTCGTGTTTACATTGCTGTTATGGCAGTTAACAACACAACAGTAATTACCACGCTTCCGAAGAGGCGCGATTGCAATGTTTCGCGTGCAACGCGGGCTTGCGCGAGCGCTGGAAGCGGCGGAAATGTACACCCGTGGGAGGTGAAATGCTCCGCCAGGGGAGGAACGAGCGCTGGCGTCTAGGATGAAACTTGACGTGTGGGCGTCTATATCTCGAGGCATCGCAGGTCACTTGAAGAATGTGCTGCGACGGTGTTCGTTTATTACTTCACAAGGTAGACATCTTGTAGGGACGCTTACTCGTCGGGCATATATTGCAATCTGGCCGGTACGCGGTGCACTGAGCAAACACGTCTTCGTAGGTGCATCCAGTCACGCAGAACATGAGGCTTCGCGCGTTGCACCAAAGGTCGGGAACAAAGATCCGAGGTCCTATGCGGGCAGCGCCACAGTGTCGACAGAACATCTCCGTGTATTTGCAGTCGGCGAGACGGCACGTCTCCCACATCGTGACCACCGGCACGCTATCAATGTGCCACATGCTTAGTCGCGGAATGATAGACGGGAAGAGCACGATCGAAACGGCGCCGGAGACGACGACCGCCTAAACACACTGTCCTGCTTAACACGGAACTTGGCATACTCCGCACACGGACAGTTAACTGCGCTGCTACTACACGAAGCTTCGTCGGATTTGCTCCTTACAAAGTTAGCTCTGTAGTTGGGAGCAATTAGCTAACTATGGAGTCATCGTAGCGATGACTAGCATGTTGTATCGTGTTGTATCCGGGCCCTTTCCGGAATAGATATAAATACATTTTAAAGATGCCTTAGAATCTGCAAAATCTTAAATATTATATAGACGGTCGCGTGACGCCTCGCAGTCGAACGATCTCCGCGTAAAAATGATGGTAAATATAAATATGACAACTTATGCAAGTGAAACAAGTACACCTTTACAGATATTCCCACATTGGAGTGGTAAGGAGAAAATAAACGATAAAACAGCAATTGGCAACGAAAGAGATGCTAAAGAAAAGCAATGTGCAAATAACGACCCACTGCTGTTGGCCTTGCAGGAAGTGACAAATTCTAGCGAATGAATACTAGTCAAGGAAGGGATATTGTGTGATTTCGGTATTGTATATACATACGGAAAATCAATGCAGTAACGGCGATGAAACTGAATGGCCAACGGAGGTAAATACAATTACCCCGAAAGAAAATGAAGGATCTCGGAACAAACAAGCTATGAAGAACACAGTAATTTTCGGAAGTAATCATCTTGACTACAGCGACAGACACTCTCTACATCTCTGCGTCAAAGAAAAATAATTTACCGGTTCATTCGCGCAGAACTGCCTCTGAAATGCTTGACGATAGCATCCTACAGGCCCTGAACACTAGTCTCAAACCAGCTGCGGAACCACAGACGGTTAAAAAACGAGCAAGTGTAGGCAATTTTAAGGCTGGCATATTTTAAGTATGTGGTTTAATTGGGGATCTGTACAAAAATTCTGAAATTCAAGTTTCCTGCCTGTTGACAGGTGTTGATTTATCATTGGCCCCTATAGCCCGTCTTCGAAGCTCCATCTGAGAAGGCGGGGCGACGCCGATGCATTTCGCCGCAAATTTGGGGACAGGTATTTTGAAACTGCTGTTCCTACAAAGTGAGCATGCCTTCAATACTGGCCTGAACTCCACTGCTGCGACATGCGCCTCAAGGTGATTATGTAAATGATAGTCGTGTGGTGGGTGGAGTCCAGGGTTACAAGGCAGCGGCAGCACTTTCAGCTCTGCCGAACAGCTTTCACCGATCCTCCAGTGGTGGTAAGCACCATGTCTCACTGATCTTGCGTTGTGTTTCGGTTTGGGGAGTTTCTTGGCGCATGGTATGGTAGAGGGTAGCTTGCTCTGTACAGAAAGAACAAAGGGGTTCATAAAAGGTGGGTACATCGTGTGGAGGAGTGTGAGGGAAGAATAGGTGCTGATCTGGAGTTGTCTCCAGGCTGTGGCTTCAGCTCTGCTGAGGGATGGGTGTGGTGGTGGCATCGTTCTTCTCGAAAGGTGGTAGTGCTGAAGTATGCCATAGTACGAGTAAGCGTGTAGTGTTTCAGGACTGGGGCTTCTGGCGTCTCTTGCAGTGCCCGCTTCCAGTGACCTCGGGCTACAATCACCTGCTGATCACCATGCTCTCCCCATTCGGGTACTTGGCCGCATCTGTCCAGTGAGCAGTGGAGAGAGTGCCGTATTTTCTTTCTATTGTTTTGGCTCGTGCTTTCCTTCTGCCCAAGTAACATTCCGGGTGCATGTTACGCGGAATAGGGGTCACCGTTATTTGCTTATCTGGGGACTTGAGTACTTGATGACTGTTGGTTGTCGGCACGGGGTATTGCAACCTTCGAAGAGTTATTCTTCGGCCTGTTCTACTGAGGTTGAGGCGTGTGATTTGTGAACGTCGGTGTGCTTCAATTAGTTCGTCTAAGGTCGTGTGGAGGAAGACCGAGCGCTTGTTTGTACGCTTCCGGCATTAACACGTTTATTTCGGGTTTTCCTGTTGATGTTAGACTGAGATAAGGTGTCGCGTGCGTGACTATACTAAACATAAGAGCTTGAGTCAAACGTAGTAGGCCTTCTTTCTTCAGGCCATGGCTGCGACTGGCGACTCTATTGATTTGATCACGCGAGTACGCTGTAGGCCATCTATCTTAGTGAGTTTACAGTGTGCTTATCGCGACCATTATCTTGCATGTGAACGCCTAGTATGCGTAGTGTCTGGAATGTGGTATAGGTTTCTGGTTGACGTGTATTTCGATGGCCTCTCTACATGTGCTTTTTCTTCTGGATTTCGTTTGGAGAACGATGATTTTTCTGGGGAGCACTCAAGGCTGCACTTGTGGGCCTATTTGATGATAACTGCTGCCGCCGCTTCCATAGGGCGTCCTGCTGTTCTCCCTCCGAGGCTCGAGTTATCCGAATGGTAATGTCGTCCGCATATATTGCGTGACGAAGGTACGGGATATTTTCTGGATGCTCAGAAAGGTTATTCCTGGCGACGTTGAAGAGAAAGGTGATAATACTGATCCCTGAGGACTGCCTCTATTCGGGACGTTTCTTTTTTCCCTTTCGTTCTCCGGTTATCCACGCCTACCGTTGCCGTGTGGTCCGTTAAGAACGCTCGAATGTAGTTGTAGATGTGTAGCTGTAGCTCCCGGAAAACCAGCCAATGGAGCTCGTAGGTTTCAATGCTCTTTTTTTAAACGCTCTTTGAAAGTACGCGTGTGACAGGGGTATATTAATAAAATGTATTATGTACAACCCGGCGCTAAAATTTTTGGAGCATAGTCACGAAAAAATGGATACCCTGCTACTCAGCCCGGAATTTCAGTGTCATTTTGGGATTTCTACAGGGAAATGACCAGTGCTCATTTCGATTAGAAGCAGCATTGCCAACCGTAAGCTTGCACGCAGGGTTATTTGCGTCCCGTTTTGGGCTCAGTGCATAACGGGATATTACAAATCCAGATGTTCTTTCTCTTTTTTTTCTTTTTGAGCTTCACATTAACGCGCTGTAAGATAAAAACAAATCCGAGAACACCTAAGCACATCTCATGAGTTGTAAATGAACTGCATGAATTTATATGAACTGTACCCTCCCTGCTGTAATGCCTGAATGGCGAAGCAGGTACTCATTAAATAAATACTTACACACACATACATACATACATACATAAATGCAGAAATAAATAAATGCGAAAGCATTTATTTATCCAATTGAAGGCCGCGGAGCGGTCCTTCGAGTTATGAACTACTCGCGGACAAGCGAGCGCGTTGAGACGCTTGGCCAACGATTCCTGGATAGCACAAGCCCGGTGCCCTTCAATCCGGCACGTCATACTACCTTGCTCGACTACCATAAAATCTAATGGTGACGCTCCCAAGTAAGCCGCAGTGATTTTGACGTCACCGCTTTCGTCACGCCGGGCTTGGCAATAAAAATTTCGGTCCAAGCAGCATGACGTCATAAACCAAAGAATTTTGTAATGTGCGTAAAAAATCTTTAATGTTGACAAGATTAGTTACAGCTTCACCATGAATTGCACACTCAGGCCTGTCAAAAAAGTGCTGCAGATGATGCATTTCTACAAACACATAGTGTCATTTTTCTGTCAGCAAATGTTCTGTGTTAAATTTTGGTAATTTCACAGGACAGGAGTCCTTAGTACTCCAACCACACAGAAAAATACAGTAGCCTCATATTGTCAGTTTCGTATGCGCGCAGTGTATTGAGGGAATTTAACAGTGACAAGTAAAAGTGCAATGAGGGTGCAAGAAACCTCTTTCCTACCTATGTCATCTGCCACCAGTTCTTGTGCTGGACTAAAGAAGTCATCTTCAGGCACTGAAAAATTAAAGTGAAAATCGGTTTTACAATATATAAAAGTAATTATTTATCGCCAACACCTAGAATATTTCAAAAAATGCTATCTAAAATCATCAAAAATGTGCAAGCTGCACTGGCACTGTCCAATATTGGTGCAAGACTACGGCACTGGTGCTCACCATTGTCAAGCTTGTAGAGGATGAGGAGGAATGTGATGCTTGTTGCACACTTGCAACATGACACTCCATTTTGTCCTGGGAGCAAGAATTTAAGATGCCTACCATTTTGGCATGGCCTTCTGCACAGCTGGTATTATTTCACGCCATTGAGAGCTTGGCAAACACCCGGTGTGGTACTTACTGCCAGACCACTTGTTTTTCTTGCAGCCTGTGTTTCTGTAAACAAAGGTGCTTAAGGCAGGCAAACCATGCCGGTCTGCGGTCTAGCCAGTGCACAGAACAATAACGGCGAAGGCGATGAGCTAGCAGATGCTGCCAATTTGTGGACACTCGTACCATAGAACTATATTTTCGGAGCTCTTAAACAGTGACAGTTGCGATGCCATGAATTGCGATTCCCATTTGACCTGCTGCTACACACTAGCCTGTTGCTGAGAATGCCGGTAACCCACCACAGCACATCCCATTGCAATGTGAAGAACATAGCCCTAATTGCTCATTTTATTTCCCTAGAAGAGTACCGGTGACAGCCCAAAGCAACAACCGGTGCATTTGTTTACATTAAGCAGATACAGCGACCGCTCATTGTTTGCTTGATAATGAATTCAAGCTGTACCTCGGTGACATCAAATAATACCAGAAGATAGCAAAAGAAGCAGATTTTGTGCACGTGAGCACCATCGCATCTTTAGATCGCGCTGGTGTGAAAGACCAGACATGGAAAACGGCCAGCGGGTGACCATATATTGTATGCACTGTTATAACTGCTTATTTATCATTCTTCGTGCACACAGAGTTTGTGTTCGATAAACTAGACATAGATTATGACTTCGTGCTTATGGTTGCTCATTTCTAGACCATGTAGTTTTCTTGAGGAATTGCCAATGCCAGTACTGACATGGATGGTAGCTGAACGAGGCACTTGCTTACGCTGCTCTATGGAAGGAGCCACCACTTGTTGCCCGCTTGGAATAAGAGGCACACAGTGCATATCAGGAGTTAAATAATTACCCAACATAACAACACGCACAAATAGCTTCATGTACATAGTCACCTTTAATTTACAAAACTGCCGGAGAGTGAGACTTGCTGCCTTTGAGGACAAGAATGTACTGATGTTAACAGTGCACCGTCTGGCTGCTTTTCGCCTTTTGTGTCTTGCAGTTTACGAAATAAAGAATGGTTCACTTAAAATCCATAGGCTCAAAAGTGATTTATAAAAGCAATTTTATTCAGCTAACACTTCAGGTGAGGTTTGCTGGTAACAGATGCACAAACTCGACGGCAGTGCTAGGCCTCCCCACGGCTGAACGCGATCGACACTGGCTCAAGCTGCATCAGCGGCTGGCAAGTGCTGAAGTACATGCAGCCAATAATGGAACCTCACTTGCTACCAATCACTTCCTCATACACACGATATGTAAATTCTAGCAACAGCGACATCCAGCGCCACATGCCAGCTCAAGAACATCGTACTCCTCATGCTCTTGGATGCATTCGTTGTCATCTGCTATTCACTCCCAGCATGCTTTGCATGTGCATGGATACACACAGACACAATGTGGCCAATAATTGTGAGAAGACAAGTGGGAAGTCTGAGGTAAGCAATAAAATTAATTTTAAAAGATCTGTGTATCTCTCAACCCTGTTGTTCTGTATAAATAGGGCTCCGTGTTTTCGGTGTTTATTTTTCTTGAAAATCGGCGGGTGTTTATAGGAGTTTATATTTCTGGCGGAAATTCAGCGTTTATCGGAGTTTATTTCCCGTAAATCCCCAGTTCTCCGAAATTCGGAGTTTTGCATTATTCTCAAAACCCGAAAATCTTAGATGAATTCATATCATCATTATCAGCCTATATTTTATGTCCACTGCAGGACGAAGGCCTCTCCCTGCGATCTCCAATTACCCCTGTCTTGTGCTAGCCTATTCCAACTTGCGCCTGCAAATTTCCTAACTTGATCAATCCCATATGATGAATTCATATATGAATACTAAAATATCAAAACACACGAAGCACATTTCATTTTTCCTAGAAAGTTTGAATGGACAAAAACGTCTGTTGAGACCCTGGCATAGAACTAAGCGTGCACGACGAAACCTCGTGAAACTGCACGAAGCATGCTGCATTCACTCTCACGCAGCCGTTAATTGAAAGCACCAACACTTCAGCAAAATCTCACCTGTGTCTGCGTGGCGCTTCTCCATATGGACGTGGCGCTGTGATCGTAAATGCTCCGCAATTGACGGTTTGCAAAATAGTGAGCGCCGCCTATCGTACAACAAACGAAGCTTCAGCGCTCTGCGTGCGAGAGTACGTGGTTAGAAAGAGACTTTCGCTTGTGGGCTTGCGGCCATGTGGCAGCTACGTTCTGTGCGGTTTTTCATCGATTGCCTGTGTTAGAAAATGATTGTAGACGGCATCGTTCCGTACCCGTTTGCGGACACTGCATGCACATCTGACTCGTCGAAGTGTAGCATACAGACTGACTGTGTCTGGCAGTACTTGCAGTCGAAAACTTCGACCGTGCGTCAGGCCCATCGAGGCTGGGCACTGAAAGAAGAAGAGTACGTGAAAAACATCCGCTTGAATTTGGACACTACCGATCCCAACATGGGTGTGGTACGAGCTACGTGTTCTCCCTCAATGAAGAGTGGAGTTTACGTAGTTTCTGCGTGGTTTCAGAAAACAACGGGCAACGTCGTTGGAGCGCACTGCCAATGTGTCGCCGGGTGAGCACACACTTTTGCTTCTATATCGGTTTATGCGCAAGACAGCGGGACAGTACAGACGCTAGCCGCACCTAAGCTTTCAGGGATGATAACCCCCGGTCGTGTAACAGAACCCAAAGCGAGCACTGCCTTCCCGAAAGCTTTGGCGCAGCTTGCGTCCCCAAATCTTAAGCTCTGTTTAAAAGTGATTCGTTCATGCGCGTGCCGTGCTTTTTTTGTCGCTATTTTTGTTCTGCTGCGACAAGCGAACTGTCGAAACAGCAGTAGCCGGCATGAGTACGTGAGGTCAGTTGCCGCGCGAGTGGCTGATTTCGAGAATCATGTTCAGCTTTTCGGACGTGTACGTATTTGCGTGCTGGCGGGCGGCTTACCAAGTGTTCGATATATTTCAGAATATTGATAGTTCTGCACGGAGAGCAAATATGCAAACGAGGATGCTAGGGCGAGCCAGTTGGGTTTGTCTGGCAGGGGGAAGAGCACGAAAAGACAAAACTAGCGACACCACTGCGTTGTCGCGCGCTCTATCTCTGTTCGTCTATATTGAGTGTATCACTTTTCCGGCAAATACTGTTACATTTAAGGGCATCCCGAAGCTTGCAGATCGAAATAACTTCGCGGCTCTGGCAAAGGGCAGTTTACAAGCAGCAAGTAGCGCGTTGAGAATATTCTCCAAGAGCAGCGAGGTAGCGCAACTTCAGTGTTGCCATGGTATCTATCTCCGCATGGCAGGTATCAGAGCCCCCTTGACAAACATCTTGTGCATGCCACCATTGCACCTATTTGTAGAGGGCTTCCGAATGCAAGCACTGCAATTATTCAATGCGACACGAAATAGCCACACCGGCTTGGTGCTTGTGATTATAGTATTTATGCTTTCCATCTGACATCATATATTTGCCTATATCGTTTATTATCATATATATTCATCAATGTTTGGCTTGCAGCTTGAGTGAAACCTGCCAGCATGTTGCTGCGGCGTTGCTAGCAGTTGCAGAGAAAGCAGCTGACAAGACGACTTGCACCGACATTCCATGCAGATGGATTGTACCTCCAGAAGGTACGTGCAATGTATTGTATTATTCTAAACAAACATAGTCTTTTGTAGTTGGAACTCTCTTCTTCATTGAGTGTGTTTTTAATCCATGAGTGTTTCAAATCACCTATTCTCTCCAGCCTTAAAAAAACAATTTATTTCACCAGGCACTACAAGGCGAACAGTTGTGTTTCTATAATGCACCACGCTGACAGTTGAACTCACTGAAATCACTAGGCACCTTTCTGCAGGGACACCACGCACAATACTGAGCACATATAATGCA
The DNA here is from genome assembly GCF_013339745.2 of Dermacentor silvarum. Lineage (NCBI taxonomy): Eukaryota > Metazoa > Arthropoda > Arachnida > Ixodida > Ixodidae > Dermacentor > Dermacentor silvarum. The sequence continues at coordinate 60,105,132 of NC_051156.1, forward strand.
AATCAGTACATAGAGTTACATTGATAATGTGCTGTTTCTATTTCATTCCAGCCAAGAAACCAGCTCCAAGATTGCCCCTCAAAGAAATTGCATTCCAGCGACACTTGGTCAACCAACCAGCTCGCCAAAAACTAAAAAGCTATTGCGTTATCTTGGCACTGCAGAACACAAGCCTCCCAAGAGAGTAGTTGACACAATAAAACTTAAGATAGCAGATAGCGAAAATTTGTGTGACAAACATGTACAGTGCATAATAAGTGACCATCTACAATCACAGTCTGCTTTAGATGATGCTCAGCGTGAACATATCCGCCTTCAAACTGTAGGCCAGGCAGACAACAAACAGTGGCATGCTGCACGCACTGGCCGTCTAACTGCATCCATGTTCAAAAGGTATTGCCGTTGTGTAAAGCCTGAAGGCTTATTGAAGACTGTGCTTTATCCTAATGGTAAAGCAATGTCTGAGGCCATAGTTTATGGACGTAACCATGAAAAGGATGCTGTTGATTCCTATGTGCAGCTCCAGCAGTTGAGAGGCACAAATGTGCAAATCCAAGAAACTGGGCTGCACATTCATCAACAGTATCCTTTTCTGGCAGCCTCACCCGACAGAATTGTTCTTTTAGATGGAGAGGAAGGCCTCTTGGAGCTTAAGTGTCCCTTCTCGAAGAAGGGTCTTGCAGTTGAGGAGGCATGCATAGACAAGAGGTTTTGCTGTTTTCTTGAAGAAGATAATGAAGTGGTACTTAAAAAAGATCACCCCTATTACTTTCAAGTGCAAGGGCAAATGGCCATCACTGGCCACGCATGGTGCGATTTTGTCATTTGGATAGAAAATGATAAAGCTGGTGAACCCGACTTCATTCATGTACAGAGGATATATTTTAACCGTGACTTTTGGGAAACTGAAATGCTGCCAGCCCTTCTGCATTTTGCAAAATGGGCACTTGTACCCGAGCTGATAACACAGCGCGTGAAACGACTCGGCAGGTTATATTTAAATGGGCAGTATGTTTCATACAAAAAACTGCAGCAAGGCTTCTATGTTTGCAAGCCTGGACATGGCCTTGCAGTAATATTACAGAGGCTGAAATGAATGAAGCCGTGGAAGCCGGATGTGTGATAGTCAAGCTTAATTTATTTAACTATTTTATTGCCATAGCCAAATCGTGCATATATACATGAGAGGGCGTGTGCAAAAATTGAAAAAGGAGACTGACAGAAGGGCCACCCTAACAGGAAGTCATTTGTGCTAAGTACATAGTCACGTGAAAAAAATGTACATAACTATCAGTTTTTTCAGAAACATGACTTCACTAGGTGTCAGTGCGACAGAAGAGGATGAAAACAGCTTCTATGATTTTCCGCGTGAGCTGCAAGCTGTGTCTCGCCAAAACTTCCACACGTTCTAAGAGGGGCTTGCAGCTGTGGAAGTGGGGGACGCCTTAGTGGTGAACTCCTGAATGTTTTAGACCACCTGGGGTTCTTTAATGTGCACCTAAATCTAAGTACACAGGCGTTTTTGCATTTTACTTTTATTGTGCAATATATCCTCTGTACATGAATGAAGGCCGCCCGTTACTTGCAGTTTAGTTTTAAGTATAATGTGCAATATTTGTAAGTGTTCCTTTACTTTTGCTTCTTAGTAGCAGCTCTTGAAACTGCAATGTTGTCCTTTTGTTTATTCATAATGATCACCTCTGGCAGACTGTTTTGTCAGAGTATGCTACCTCTAGATAGTTTCTTGTCCTATTATTTCGTGCTTCTAGTCTTGATGTATACTTGTGCTTTGAAGGCGGATATGTTCACGCTAAGCATCATCTAAAGCCGACTGTGATTGTACATGATCATTATTATGCACTGTACATGTTTGTCGCGCAAGTTGTCACTATCTGCTATCTTGAGCTTTGTTGTGCCTGAAGAGGTGTACTTTCACGTGCAGGGCACTGTGATTTGCTCTTATACCACTACTTGCATTACGGACTGATGTAATATGATCAAACATGTTTTGAGCCCCTTCAAAGTAAGCACTGCCACGGCTACAGCCATATGTGTGTGTATTTATAATGCCTTACAGTATTGTGCAATGATTACTTTTGCTTTCTTTAATAGCAGCAGCTCTTGAACAGCAATGCTGTCTTTTAGTTTATTCATAACGATCACCTCTGGCAGAATGTTTTGTCAGAGTATGCTACCTCTAGATAGTTTCTTGTCCTATTATTTCGTGCTTCTAGTCGTGATGTATTGACCCTTTTCGCGGCGATCCCATGGGCAAACATAGCATATACCATGTTTGATCACGTGGTGACGTGTCCATTGCTTGTCTCAAATGCCTCCGGGTTTACAATGGATGTGTATGACACCGTTGCGGCTTTGCAAACCTCTGTTTTGGGAGATATCGTAGACGGTGACAGGGTGGACGCCACGAAGATTTGGCCGCAGTTTCCGAGAATATGTAAAAGCACTTTCGGAGCTGATTAAGCTATGTCCAAATGGCACGAGCAGCGTATATGGTGCTTGCTCTAAAAGCGGGGCTAAATATGTATTCGAAGCTATCCAAACTTTCTGCTCATGAATTGAATCAGGATTATGGTGTTTTGGTCTTCGTTCTTTATTTGGCAAATATTTTGAAGCAGCGGCTTGTCACGTTTCTGACTCGGTAAGGTTCCTCGATGCGGTCACTATCTGATCATTTTCTGCCTAATCGCTCGTCGGTGTGCTCAGTTCCGTTAGAGACATTCTTGCTGCACACAACACTTAAAACGTGGCTGTTCTGCACATTGCAATACCTTGTAGCAAAATATGTATTATCGCTAGTAACTCGCTTACTCTTGTGGACCGTCACGAAATATTCAGCTTCGACCATTCGTGCGCTATCGGTGTAGTACCGTCGCTTATTGTGCGTATATAGTGCGCATATATTCAAGTGTTTGCCCATTCACTTATTCTTGACACGTTGGCGAAAGAGTGGGTGTAAGTTTCCGTGCTTGTTGGGGTAGATGCATGTAGACAGTGTGCGTGAAATGTACTGACAGAAAGCGGCGCTACTCCCGTTATCATTGTTTAACAAGCTGTACTCACTCTTGCCGAAGTACCGTGGCTGAAGCCTTTTCTTTGAAGGTTAGCAATACAACGCTGGCGGATGAGCAAATTGTGTATCCTCGAGGAAAGCCGTACATCCCGAAGTGCCGGAAACATGTACGGACAGTTGCAGCAGCGGTCCGCGAACTTGCCGCCACATATTCATTACATTCCTTAATATGTCAGTCACTATTTTTGCTGCCAACTACTGCACACGTCTTCAATCCACGATTCAAATCAGCATGAATGGAGCAAAGTGCATTAGCGAAAGCGCAGTTGCATTTCTGGCAGCTGATCGCACAGAAGCGGTAATGGTTTCGTATGCGTGCGTGGTCGCTGAGGAGACATGGCGCATAGCCATAAGCGCCATCTCGTTTCTCTAGAACAAACTGCTTTGCGAAAAGGGTCAATACTTGTGTCACTTTAGCAATTATGCCTTGTGTGTTCACTTTCTCTTAATCTGGTCATATATACAATGCTGCGTGCCTGCAGAGTAGTGCACTTTCACGTGCAGGGCACTGCGATTTGCCATTGTACCTCTACTTGCCTAACGGACTGATATGTAGTATGCTCAAACATGTTTTGAGCCCCTTCAAAGTTCAATGTTTAAGACTCCTTTGACTGTAATTGTGGTTATATCTATGTTGTTTGTGCCTTTTGTTTATCTGAATGTATATTCATGGGAGCCAGTTTCATGTTTATAATAAAAAAAGGTAATTGCCTGTTACTGTGGTCATTTATGCAAAACTACTTGCCTGCAGAGTGGTGCACTTCCTGTGTTAGGTTCTGCGATGTTTCAAGGGCTACTGTTTGCGAGATACATTTAGAACATGTTATGCATTTGTAAAAAAAAATATTCAGGCTTCTGTGCCTGTATAAGGAACTAATTCCTCCATTGGTGCTTGAACTTTATTGCCACTGAATATCTGTCAGCTCCCGTCACAAACCTAAGTGTGCACGCGCATTCAGTTTCACACAGTAGCAGTTATATACACTGCAACAATTTCAGGATAATATAACTAAGCTACAGCGTTTATACATTCGAAGTTTATTGCAATGACAAGTAGCATATGCAAGAACAGTCATGTACATATATTGTAAAACATTTTAACACCATGTGTAGAACAGATTGAAGACAAAGTACACAGGCTGCTTGCATGTTCAGAATAGCTGATGTTTGCAATAGGCAGTGAAAGCAATATTCTCAAGAGACTGTTTGCACATCATCACCATCACAATAAATTGCACAACACAAGATTTAAGAGTGTTCTGCCACTGTATGGACAAGAAAAAGCACCACGTGCAATCTGGTATCGCTTCATCGTAAAAGCACATGCGTCGAGTTGGAGTATTCGCTCTCTGCTATCAAGCTGAAGCAGGGCCATGCATAAATTATCACTAGCCGTAACATTCTGTTAGCACTTTCATTTGAAAGCATTAAATTGTTGATGAACTTTGAGTTAAAATAAATCAGGCCCGAAATCAAAATTCTGCTTCTTGTAGGCGCTGCACTTTTTGTCAAATGCAACACTTTAGATTGCAATCAGTTCAACCGCTTTTTCATGAAAACATGTCTGTGTTTTACATGCACATGCATAGGCATGCTTGTTTGTCCACTTGGTGTTCTTTAATGTGCACCAAATGCATGATACACGAGAGTTTTATTGCGATAACAATTAGATGGACACTTCAACCGGATTTCTGCCGTCGGCGTCGCCATCAGGTTCCCTATAGATAAAATCTTCGCCGCGTGCCGTATGCCCGAGCGGAAGCGTGCGGGGACGCGCGCTATCACGAAGAGCGAATGCACTCAATCTCCCACGCGCAAGCAAGGAAGCGGGAAGCCAGGGCCGCAGGGAGGGGGCACTTCTACTCTGCCAACAACCGCGCTCGTCGCTCGCCCGCACCGTCTCTTATCTCCACACGGCTCTGACCTTTATGCGCCGTGCATTCGCCGCTCAGTTTCCGTTGAAGCGACAGACCGCACGTACCTTCGCCGCTGCGGCGTATGCGCTTGCTGCCAGCGTTTTGACAGTTGTCTGCAGTCATTCAGTGTGATCTATTCATGTTTGTTTGTGCGCGTTCACACCACGCTTGTTCATTCAGTTAGTAATAGTCAGGCCACATTTTCCAACGCACGCTACACATGCAATGCTGCCCGGATCGGCAGTGCAGCACTACAGGTGTGTCCCTTCGCACGCGCTGCCCACGGGAAGCGCTTTTTATCAACACCACCGTTTCATACGCGCCTTCTCGTGGTCATCGAGTCTCTCTTCATGTCGGTCTACTTACGCCGTAGCACACCTGCTTACTTATTCAGCTCATGTTTACTACAATTCATATTGTTACGCGAAGAACGAGTCAGTAAGACGGGCAACTATTTACAGGTTGTATTTACAAACAGCGGTTGCCGCGCTGAGCGGTTAGGTTCACAGCGCGAGGCCAGCTCGTTCTTCCTCTTCTTTTCTCTAGTGATGGCGCCCGCGCGCCTCGGCCAAACAATCAAATACCACACGCGTGTGGCATAATCCCCCGGCGGCAGAAGCGACGTCCCGGAGCGTCTAAATGTCATCACCGGGAGGGTGATACTGCTTCAGTCGTGTAACGTGCACAATATCGCTGAACTGGGAAGCAGATGGGGCGTCAGGGCGATCTCGTATGTGACGGGAGTCACGGCACGAATCACTTGGTAGGGGCCTGTGTAACGCGACAGCAGTTTTTCTGACAGGCCGACCTGACGCGAAGGAGACCATAGAAGCACCAAAGAACCAGGCGGGAAGTGCACGTCTCGGTGTCGCTGGTTGTACAAACGCCTTTGACTCTCTTGGGAGTTCAGAAGGCGGTCATGGGCAATTTCCCTTGCGTGAGCAGCGCGGGCGACGGCATCAAGTGCATATTCACTGGTGGGTGCCGCGTGAACAGGGAGAGTTGTGTCGAGGGGCAGTGCTGGTTCTCGGCCGAACAGGAGCAAAAATGGGGAATAGCCGGCTGTGTCGTGGCGCGAGAAATTATAGGCAAAGGTGACAAACGGCAGAGTGAGGTCCCAGTTTGTGTGAACATACTTCGCGAGCATGTCTGTGAGAGTGCGATTAAGACGCTCCGTGAGGCCATTAGTTTGCGGATGGTATGACGTGGATAGCTTGTGCATCGTGGCACAGGACTGCAGGATGTCCGCGATAACTTTTGACAGGAATGTCCGGCCACGGTCTGCGAGAGGTTGTCGCGGAGCTCCATGTAATAAAATCACGTCGCGTAAAAGAAAATCGGCAACATCTGTGGCGCAGCTTGTAGGGAGCGCTCGGGTGATGGCGTAGCGCGTGGCGTAATCTGTGGCCACAGCGATCAACCTGTTCCCAGAGGTAGAAAGAGGAAAGGGACCAAGTAAATCTAAACCAACCCGAAAGAATGGCTCTGCGGAAATGTCGATTGGTTGTAGGTACCCAGCAGGTAGCGTCGATGGTGTCTTGCGTCGCTGGCATTTATCACACGCAGCTACGCATCTTCGAACGGAGCGAGCAAGCCCAGGCCAAAAGAAGCGTCGGCGGATCCGGTAGTAGGTACGTGACACACCGAGGTGACCGGCAGTGGGGAGGTCGTGAAGTTCGTGGAGAACAGCCGAGCGAAGGAGCACAAGGAGTAGCGCTGGGCCGTCGGGGTGAACGTTGTGGCGGTAGAGTACGCTATCTTGAAGCGTGAATAAGCGAAGGGAACTGTCGGCAAGTGGAGATTCCAGGCGGTCAATGATGACATGCAAGGACGGGTCACGGCGCTGCTCGTCGGCGACATGGACCAGTGGAAAAACAGAGAGAACGCAGGCGGCGGTGTCAGGCTCAGACGTAGAGGTCGGGTCTTCGACTGGGTAGCGAGAGAGGCAATCTGCGTCCTGGTGTTGGCGTCCCGAATTGTACGTCACTGTGTAGGGATATTAGTCGGAGAGCCCAACGACCGAGCCGGCCAGTAGGATCCTTGAGCGACGAAAGCGAACACAGCGCATGATGGCCTGTGATTACTGAGAAGGGCTTGCCATATAAATATGGGCGGAACTTTGAAACAGCCCAGACGAGAGCAAGACATTCGCGCTCAGTAATCGAATAGTTGCGCTCTGCAGTTGTCAGGAGTCGGCTAGCGTAGGCTATAACGTGGTCGTGTCCGTGTTGGCGTTGCGCTAAGATGGCGCCGATCCCATAACCACTGGCATCGGTTCGGACCTCTGTTGGTGCGGACGGGTCAAAGTGGGCCAAGATCGGTGGATTAGTCAGAATCGTGATAAGGCGTGAAAATGCAGCAGCCTGAGGGGAACCCCACGTAAAAGGCACGTCTTTTAACACGAAAGTGTTTTATGCCGGGGTCCACCAAGACTTCACTGACGTATTTCCGTCACGGAAATACGTCATAGAACATAATACAAAGAAAGAAACCAGAAGAAAAAGTTCCACAAACATGCAAAATTTGGAAATCGAACTCACGACCTCTCGGTCCGCGACGATAGATCGCCGAGCGTTTAACCCATTGCGCCACAAACGCATTTGCAGAGAGCTACACAGACGCGCCTTATATATCTAACACTCCTCCGCGTACCCGCCCTCTTGCTCGGGGCGGTGCCGCCGCCTACGAGCAGAAAAAGTTGTCGCAGTTTCACCTGAAAGGCGAAGCATCAATTGCGATAGCAAATTTGTAGAGAGCTATACGGAGTAATGATATTAGCTTTATCAGCTGTATAAACTTGGACATGCAGCAGCACCGGCAACACGCAGAACTATTGTGGACGCCTTCGGCGTTTTGCCCGCGTTCGCTCAAAATGCGTGCGCCGTTGGTGACTGTTGCCGGAGCCTCTGATATAGGCAGTTGGTGCCGCAGCTAAACGTCGCCTCCCTTCCCTCACCCTGCCCCTCCCCCTCGGCCTCTCGCGCGTCGGAAGAAGGCGCGTTTGCTCTACATATATGGTGATTGTAAAGGAGGAAAGAGACGCTTACTTCTGCAGCCCTTAAGCGAGCACGGCGCAGAACGCGCGTTTGTTCTCCGCCGTGCGTTCACTCCCCGTGAAAGCGCGCGTCCCTCGCGCCCTTTCACTCGCACATACAGCGTTCGGCGCACGGCGACGCATCTCCTGCTGGCCTGCCCGGCGTACCTCCAGCAGCGGGGCCCACTCCTGCAGGAGTTCCGCCGCCTGGGCCTCCCCTCTGGCAAGGAGGAAGATCTCCTCTTCCCCGGCCGACACCACCTTTCTGCACTTCGAGGCGTCGTGGAGTTCCTTGACTCGTCAGGGCTCTCCGCACGCCTCTAAGGATATTTCTACAAGCGGGAAGGCCTCACGGCCTCCCACCCCACCCCGGGCCTGACCGGCCTGGCACAACACCCCTGCAGACTCTGCAGCACACCAAGGCCTTCCATCTCGGCCTGATACGTGCCGCCTATGCCTGCCGGTTTTGCTTCGCCCAGCCATGGCGACTCCACTCTATCCCTTCTTTCGCTCCCACTTACCCCTCCCCGTTGGCGCTGAGCCGTGCTCCCTCAAGGGCTGCAGAAGATAGCGCCTACCTTTCCCTTTCCCTCAAGAACCACTTATCATCGGCGACGATTTCATCTCCATTGACGTCATACGGAACCTCACGGCGACGCCGACGGCAGAAATCTGCTTTTGAGTGTCCATATAATTGCTATCGCAATAAAAGAGAAGTACTGCATTATGACACTAACGCGCACCGACAGTGAACGCTTCGGTGGTCTCAGCACTACGACGCCTCGATGCCAGCATTCGAAGGGACGCTGGCATCAAGAAGCACTACCAACGCCACCTAGGTGGCGTTCACCGTACTCAGCACAGCGGAGCGTGGCCTCCGCAATTAGCTCTGAAAATGTTTCTGAAGTTGATCGCGGAGGCTGCAATTACGACGCGCTGTACGCGCTGATTTGACTCGGTGACGATTCAGTTACGTGCTTTGTCTTGCGCGTTGTATTAGTGTGTCAGTTACGTGCTTCGTCTTTCGCGTTGTGCTAGCGTGTGCAGCGTAGTGCAGCTTTTTTCATAAGTTGTGTGAGTGGTTGAGCGATTGCTGCGAAATCTTTCACGGACCGTCTGAAATAAGAACAGAGCCCCACAAAACTCCGGACGTCTTTGACAGACTCAGGTACAGGGAAAGCCGTTACTGCTCGAACCTTCTCCGGGTCGGGTTGTACTCCGGAAGCATCGACGAGATGGCCGAGCACTGTAATCTGTCGGCGCCCGAAGTGGCACTTCGATGAGTTTAATTGGAGCCCAGCCTTGCGGAAGACGTCAAGGATGGCTGCAACGCGCTCAAGGTGCGTCTCAAATGTAGGAGAAAACACAAGGACGTCGTCGAGGTAACAAAGGCAAGTTGACCATTTGAAACCTTGAAGCAGAGAGTCCATCATCCGTTCAAACATGGCGGGGGCATTGCATAAACCGAACGGCATAACCTTAAATTGGTAGAGGCCATCTGGAGTGACGAAAGCGGTCTTTTCTTGATCTTGCTCATCGACGGAAATCTGCCAATAACCAGATCGAAGGTCAATGGACGAAAAGTATTGGGCACCGTGAAGACAATCAAGAGCGTCGTCAATTCGTGGTAAAGGGTAAACGTCCTTAGTGATTCGGTTTAGGTGGTGGTAATCAACGCAGAAACGCCACGTGCCATCTTTCTTTTTGACGAGGACGACCGGCGACGCCCAAGGACTCGACGAGGGCTCAACAATGCCTTCGGCGAGCATCTTGTTGACTTCCTGCTGAATAACTTGCCGCTCTGCCGTGGACACACGATACGGTCGGCGGTAAATGGGAACAGCATCACCAGTGTTTATCCGATGCTGAACAAGGGACGTCTGACCAAGTGGGCGATTTTCAGTGTCAAATATGTTGCGGTAGGACAACAAAAGGCGATATAGGGCGGCTGCTTGGTCAGGGGCGAGGTCCGGAGCGACCATGGGACGTAATGGGCCATCGAGGTTCAAGGCATCCTGTGGGTAATCGGGAGGATCTGGAGACGCGTCGGCTGCAAAAGCAGTGACGTGGTCGTCTGTCACAGACCGGAGCGTGGCCACCACTATGCCTTCAGGTAACACTTGCTTCGTCAAGCCAAAATTGATGACGGGGAGACACATCCGTAGTCACGCAGACGAGTCAGTAAGACGGGCAACTATTTACAGGTTGTATTTACAACAGCGGTTGCAGCGCTGACCGGTTAGGTTCACAGTGCGAGCCCAGCTCGTCCTTCCTCTTCTTTTCTCGAGTGATGGCGCCCGCGCGCCTCGGTCAAACAATCAAATACCACACGCGTGTAGCAATATTGCTACCAAAGCCGCTCACCTTACTTCGTATGACATTGCTGTGTTGCTATCGCATTCATTGCTTCGCCATTAGGGCGAAACTGTGACATTTTTTTTTTGCATTTCGCCCCCATCGAAATATGGCCACTGCAGCTGGGATTTGATCCCATGACATTGTGCCTAGCAGCGCAACACCATATACACAGGGTTGTTTGTTTTCAAGTAAAACCCGATTTTTACACCCCGAACCTGTTGCAGAAGAATTGGGTTAAACCCGATTTATCCCCAAATTCCAAAACCACATACCAACCTATCTTTTTTTACAACGAAGTTAGATCTTGTTGCTTAAGTGAACTCCAGTGACCTATAGTTCATTTCACAAGCTGCGTGCAGCACAGCGGACGCTACACGGCTCTCAACCAACCGCCAAACGAGCGCGCCTAACTCCAAGTTAGTAACTTATTGATAGTGTTGTGCCTAGCTAATGGAAGCTGTGATGTCGAGAGAACTTTCAGCTGAGGTACATTCTAAGATTGGACAGGTCTCTGATGGAGACCAACTTGTTGCCCATGCCGATGATAATGTATGTTAACAAAAATGTGTAAAAAATCAGTGACCAGCTTATCGAGAATAAAATGTTTCATTTCATTGTAGTTATCAATGTTCTTTACTGTCATTATTACTTATTAATTTCCAAACAAATGCCGAACCTCGGGAGTATTTGGTAGAAAATCCTGATGTCCCCTCGATTACCACCTTGAAACAGATACCTAGTTTTAACGCGTCAGTGTTAAAGGAGCTCAGGATTTGATCACCTGGTGACACGTCCATTGCTTGCCTCAACTGCCTCCGTTGCCTCTGTGATGAGCAGGTTCTTTTCTCTAATATTTGACAGTTCTATGAGGGCCTCCCAGAACCCAATCGAGGACAAAGCCGTTTGTGGAACGCACACACAAACCGTTTAATGTAACTAGAACGAGAAAAAAACCCCATAAAATAAACACTCAAAAAGAACTCATAATACAACACACATGTGGCTAGAACGCTAATGATATGAGGCAAGTTCGGGCAGGCTGCGGGTGTGAGTATGCTCTACAGTCTCGACGCGGCGAAGCGGAGACGAGACGACGAGATAAGCGGTGTTGGTCTCACCAAAAGTCGTTGTGTCGGAAGGTCGTACAGGCTGCCAGAGCGTGGCAGCTCTGGCTCGGTGGGAGAAGATAGACGGCTCGGTAGCACGGGTTGACGGCGGGGGCGTCCTGGCCGGGCAGCTGGTCGTGGCATTCGGGCTCGTAGCCCGACAGCTCACGTTCTGCCCACGGGCGCAGACGCTCACCGGCCTCGGGCAGAGTGACGATGCCCGGGAAGGCAGGCGGCGTGGCAGCAGGGGTTGACGGCGGCGGCGTTCTGGCCGGGCAGCTGGTCGTGGAGCTCGGGCCCGTAGCCCGACAGCTCACGTTCTGCCCACGGGTGGAGACGCTTGCCGGCCTCGGGCAGCAGCTCTCGAACGGATGGAGTAGCGGCGCCCAGGAACGGGTTGGCAGGAGGCTCCGGCCGGGTGAAGTCCTGGTGGCTCGGGTCCGGAACCCGACAGCCGTCTTCAACTCCTGATCCGGTGGCCGACCTTCTCCTGGTGCCGCTTCTGGAACTCCTCCCCCTACTGCCAGCGCGGCTCCTTTTTCTGCTGCTCTGGTCGATTCGTCGACTTCTCATTGGCTGTTCGAGGCTCCGTGTTCCTTTGTGATTGGATTCGCTTTCTTTTGGTATTTTGCTTATGCCGCGTGTTCACGCGCCGGACGGTCTTCGGCGTCGTCGTTTTCGGCGCGGCGCGGTAGAGCGGCGCGTGCTCTCCTTGTCGTCTGCTTCTTGTTTGAATGTACCGCACCTTGTCGCACACCACAAATATAACCGTCGCGCACCACACATCACAGCCTCCTTGTTTACAATGGAAGTGTATGACGCCGGCGCAGCTTAGAAAATCTCTGTTTTCGGAGATATCGTAGACGGTGACTAGGTGGACGACACGAAGCTTTGATCACAGCTGCAGAGAACATGCAAAAGCGCTTTCAGAGCTGATTAACACATCACACAGGTGATTAACACAGGTGGATGTGGCTATGTGCAAACGGCGCAAGCAGTGTATATGGTGCTTCTTCTAAAAGCGGGCTAAATATGCATTCCAAGCTTTCCGATTATGAATTCAGCCAGCATTACTGTGTTTTGCTCTTTGTTCTTTATTCGGCAAATATTTTGAAGCAGTGGCTTGTCAGTTTGACTCAGTGAAGTTCCTCTGTGCGGCCACTATCTGCTTACTTTCTGCCTAACCACTCGCGGGTGTGCTCAGTTCCCAATCCGATAGATTTGTTCTTGCTCCGCACAAGGCTTGAAACGTAGCTTTTTTGTACATTGCAATATTTTGTAGCAAATATATATTACAGCTAGTAACTTGCTTACTCTTATGGACCGTCACGAAACATTCAGCTTCGACCATTGGTGCGCCATAGGTGTAGTCCGTCATTTATTGTGTGTATACAGTGCGCATATATTCAACTGTGCGTCCATTCGCTTATTCTTGATACGTCGGCGATAGAGTGGGCGTAAGTTTTCCTGCCATTCGGAACAGATGTGTATAGATAACGTGCGCGAAACTTACTATGACAAGAAGCGGCGCTACTCCCTTTGTCATTGTTTAACGAGTGGTACTCACTCTTGCCGACGTTCTCGAGATGATGCCCTTTCTTTGAAGGTTAGCGATACAAGGCTGGCGGATGAGCAAATTTCTGTATCCTTGAGGAAATCCGTACATCACGAAGTGCCGGTAACACGTTCGGACAGTTGCAGCAGCGGTCCGCGCACTTCGCCACACAGATTCATTCTATTCCTAACATGCCAGTCACTATTTTTGCAGCCAACTACTGCACACGTCTTCAATCCACATTATTCAATCTAGCATTATTGGAGCACAGTGTGTTAGCGAAAACTCAGTTGCATTTCCGACGGCTGATAGCACAGAAGCAAGGTAGAAGCGGTGATCATTTCGTATTCGTGCGCGGTCGCTGAGGAGAGGTATGGCGCGCCGCCGCGAGCGCCATCTCGTTTCTCTAAAACAAACTGCTCCGCGAAAGAGTCAATAGTTCTAAAGTTCATGTGATGTTTCTTTACTTATTAATTAGACAAAAAATGCGGAAGCATTGATATCAGTTATTTCTGGCACAATTTTTGGGGCATACGAATACATTGTTTTATGAAAACATACATATTTTAACGGACAGTGCATAACGTTCAATAATTCGTTTGCAGCATCTATTATACAATGGAATTGGCAATGCAGTTATTATTCATGTATTTGATCCCTCGACAAATTCTATACGGAGGAGGCCGCGCTGCAAGCTGAGCCCCCCCCCCCCCCCCCCCCCCGAACAAAATTTCTGCCTACGCCACTGATGAATGCAGTTCTGCTAGAGAGAAAGGCAAGTTGTATGGCTCGTTCCCGGTGCTCTTTCGGTCTAGTTTTTCTGTGTCTATTGCTGATTTGTATCTTTTAAACGCTGGAGAATAGTCCGACGAACTAGACACATGTTGGAAATGTGCACCCAGATGGTTCGCTTGGTCCTCCAGGTTGTCTCGCTGCGTGTGTACCAGGGGAGGTGGATGTGTTTGTCGTCCTCTTACTCTATTGACCCTGTTCCAAACCTTGGCCTCATCCGCGTTTGAGTTAATACTTGATAAGAATTTTTGTCAGCTGTCTCTTGTGGCTTGTCTGCGCGTTCTCCTACCTTGGGACTTAATTTTCTTGAAATTGAGAAGGTTTTCAGCAGTAGGAGAATCGCGAAGCTGCCTCCATGCTTTGTTCGGCTGCCTACGCGCGTTCCGGCATTGTTCATTCCACCACGGAACGCGGGGTTTGCTAGGAAGTCCAGTTGTTCGGGGAATGCACTTAGATGCTGCATCAATTAGGAACTTAGTAAAATACTCGACGGCACCGTCAACTCCGAGCAAAGACATGTCAGCACACGAGATCGTACTGGTAAGTGTTTGGAATTTTTCCCAGTTCGCTGCATCGACCTTCCACCGGGGGGCATGTGGTGGAGATACGTATTGTCTTTGTGCTCTCAGCAGTATTGGGAAATGGTCGCTCCCATAAGGGTTTTTTATAACTTCCCATTCAAGTTCAGGTAGTATGGATGGAGAAGCTATGCTGAGATCTATGGAGGAAAAGGTGTTGTTTGCGAGACAGTAATATGTAGCTTCTTTTTTGTTTAACAGACACGCACCGGATGAGAAAAGAAAGTCCTCAATTAGACGGCCTTGTGCATCAATGCGAGAGTCGCCCCACAGACCGCTGTGCGCATTAAAATCGCCAAGAACACGATAAGGTTCTGGCAATTCGTCTATAAATGACTGAAATTCATGTTTGTTTAGTTGGTAATGTGGGGGTATGTAAAGCGAGCAAATGGTGATGTGTCTGTTTAGGAGAACAAGTCGAACTGCCACTGCTTCGAGGGGCGTTTGTAGCTGCAAACGTTGGCATGCTATGCTTTTGTGAATTAGAATGGCAACACCGCCTGATGATGCGAAAGCATCATCACGATCTTTAGGAAACGTAACATACTGTCGGAGAAAGTTTGTATGTGTCGATTTTAAATGCCTTTCCTGTACACACAGCACTTTTGGATTGTGTTCGTGGAGAAGTTCTTGCACATCATCGATTCCTAAGAAGGCCTCTGATGTTCCATTGTATGATTTGTGTATCCATACTGAAATTAAATAGGTGCTGTGTGTACTAAAAAAAGGAAGTGTTGCCTTAGATTACACAGCCCTTTCCAGGCTCTGTAACGCGGGAGTTGTCCTTTCTGAAGCGGTCGAGGGAACCTCGCCGCTCCTTAGGCGCTTGGTGCGCCGTCGGGATGGGTGTGGTGTCCATTGCTTCTTGTGAAGCGCCGGACACGCGCTCTTGGTGAGAGAAGTTTCGCGGGAAAGTATCCCGCGAAGGACGAGGCATTCGCGCCCACGAGCCCTGTGGTCGATGGGGCTGCCTTTGGGCCTGAGCTGCGCCGGCTGCTGCTAGCGCCAGCAGGG
This sequence comes from Dermacentor silvarum, assembly GCF_013339745.2. Taxonomy (NCBI): domain Eukaryota; kingdom Metazoa; phylum Arthropoda; class Arachnida; order Ixodida; family Ixodidae; genus Dermacentor; species Dermacentor silvarum. The sequence continues at coordinate 60,120,576 of NC_051156.1, forward strand.
GCCTTTGAGGGTGAGGCAGCCTTGACTGCACCCACCGTGGGAGCTGCTGGCGGGCCTGCGGGTTCGCTACGCGTAGCGCGGGCTGCCACCGAGGACTGTTGTGGTGCCGGCAACCATATGATAACCGGGCCTGTTTGCTGGTTGGGTGGAGTAGGCTTAGCGCCTTCCACCCTGGGGGCAGGAGCCACAAGCGACAGCTCGCTGCGTGCGGGCTGTGCAGGTGTCAGTAGCCGCTGCGACGCTGCCCCTTGACGCGCCGCATCAGCGTAAGTAGTCGCGTGGAATGTTGAGCACCTTTTGCATGCTTCCCTGAACGATATGTTTTCACGGACTTTCAGTGTTAATATTTGTTTTTCTTTTTTCCAGCTTGGACAAGATCGGGAGTACGCTGGATGGTCACCATTGCAATTAACGCAGTGAGGTGTGGCATCGCAATTTTCTGAGGCATGACCTTGTAATCCACACTTAGCACAGGTGAGACGACCACGGCAGCTCTGCGAGCCATGGTCGAATCTTTGGCATCGCCTAGGATTAGGGATGTATGGTCTTATGGCTATCTTTGTGTAGCCTGTTTCAATGGTTTGTGGCAATACGCTCAATTCAAAGGTAAGTATCAGATGTTTCGTGGGAATTTCTTTGTTGTCCGGTCTCATAACAATGCGCTGCACATTCGTGACGTTTTGCTCCTTCCAACAGTTCGGATTCAGATAGGTCGATGAGGTCTGCTTCTGATACTACCCCCCGTACTGTATTCATGGACCGATGCAGGGAAACGGTAACTGGGACATCACCAAAAGCAACAAGTTTGCCGAGTCTATTGTAAGGGAAACGGTAACTGGGACATCACCAAAAGCAACAAGTTTGCCGAGTCTATTGTATTGTTCTTTATCACGTAGTTCAAGGAGAAGGTCCCCGCTTGGAATTTTGGTGACCTTGTAGCCAGGGCCTAGCGTGTTGGTCAAGTTTTTTGCAACTACAAATAGGGATGTGGTTCTTGCTAGTTTTTCGGTTCTTTCACTGTGGACTACTTGAAATCGTGGGAAAATGTCTTTAGGTCGGGTGAACAAGTTTATAATCTCATCGGTGCGTCCCCTCTTCTGATGGAGACGATCAAGAAGCCTAGGAAAAGCGGGCGTTCCCATAGCAATTTGGTGTAGTTCGGCAGCAATGGCAGCCACCCACCTCGGAGTCCAACAAGGGGATGCTGCAGCACTTAACGTGTAAGGCTGCAGGCGCCAGCCGTACATTGCCGCTATAACCTTATATATACACCCAAGAGAGGGCACCTACACAAGGTTAACCCAAGCCGCCTATGAAAAGTGAGGAAGTAACTGAAGAGAAGAGGTGACAGGACAGTGAGGACAGAAAAATAGATAAGAAAAAGAGCGGAGAGGGGGACAGGAAAAGGCGACCGCCGATTTCCCCCGGGTGGGTCAGTCCGGGGGTGCCGTCTATGTGAAGCAGAGGCCAAAGAGGTGTGTTGCCTCCGCCGGGGGGCCTTAAAAGTTCAAACACCCGGCATTAGCTCTACCTCCAGGATCCTCCTTTCCCAGACACGGCTAAACCCAGACCTGAGAACATGGGGGTTGGACCCTCCCACGACTCCGCGTGGGAGGGTCCAACCCCCATGTGCTCAGGTACGTGGTGGCGCAACTCACCAAACGCCTGCTTGCGCAGACGCCCCTGCGGTGTTCTGTTCTTTGTAATAACTGTAGCAAATATGTAGTATCGCTAGTAACTCGCTTACTCCTGCAAGCGAGTTACTAGCGCTTACCCTCACAAAACATTCAGCTTCGACCATTCGTGTTCTGTCGGTGTAGGCGCGCTGTTACCCATGCTTTCGCGGATTGATGCAAGTGTGCGCCCATTCACATATTCTTATTACATTGACGATTGATTGTAGGTAAGTTTCCGGGCGAGTTGTGGTAGGCGTGTGTAGATAACGTGCGCTAAACTTACTATGCCCGGAAGCGGCGCTACTCTCTTTGTCATTGTTTAAAGAGCGGCACTCACTCTTGCCGACGTCCCGGGGTTGAAGCATTTGCTGTGGAGGCAAGCGATACATCGCTGACATGAACGTTTGTGAAAAGTAATTTTTTATCCATGAGGAAAGTCGTACATTAACGGACGGCAACAGAGGCTGTCCGTATGTAGCAACGGTCCACGAACTGACCACACATATTCATTCCTTTATATTGGAACTGTCATCGTGGCTGATGTCGTGGCCATGCACTTCCTGGTCTTATCGCCCAATACAAAGCTAGTTTCGTCATTCACAGCATTACTGCTGTTTTCTTCATCGTCACTACTACGTGACAATATGCCAGTCACTATTTTTGCAGCCATCTACACACTAAGAAAAAAGAGTATCCCTTACTCTTTTTGCGGAGTCTGTACTCGCCACATATATGACACACTTTGGGGAAGACACCCGAAGTCTCTTTTGCCAGAGAGTCCCAAGACTATCTCTGATGTATACAAGGTGGTTACTTAACTTCCCACGTAATAGTCATGCACACTCTTTCTAGTAGTCTCCTGGACCCTTTCAAGAGGGTTGCAAGACTACTGCTGAGGGAGTCTTAACTCTTCTAGATGGGTCAGACGACTGAAGATAAAGGGTCACATGACCACTGCTGAAGGATTCAGGTAACTATTCTTGAAGAGTCTGAGGACTTCATTAGTGTGTGTCGCATTACGCATGGTGCAGGACTCTTGCAAATAGAGAAACTGACTAATCCATTTAAGGTGGCGGTCCCACTCCGGCGGCACGAGCCCCCCGTATTCTGTACTTTCGGAGCAATCGTGGCGGATCTTCTACTTAGGATTGTCGAATATACCATAAAACGCTTAGTTCTTGTAGATTTCAACTATACATAACATAAAGAAATTGATTAATGAGATTTAGAAATATATGTTCAAGAACAAGCATGAGATACATGGTTTTTGCGAACTGTGTCTCAGTTGTGACCATATTTAGAAGAAACTACCGCATGTACTGCATTGCGGCTTGCGCTGTAGCTTTAGGGCATATTTATCTATTTCTTAGATGCAGCAAAATAATGTTGAGTTTTTACTTTTGGGATAATTTGCTTTTGAATATTGCCAAATATCGCAATCATCTGTTGTAAACAGCCCGGAAACTACATGATCAAGGAAGCTAAATTTTGGGTAAATTAGAGCTCAAGGCATTTCCATTTAGGACGCAAAATTTCATTCATGTACCTTTATTAGCTTTCCTAATAATGCGACCGAAATTAAGCAATATTTAGAATTCCGGTTCTACTTGCTCATTTTTGCGGGAAGGTGCTAAAGCTACGAAGCCGCGGTTTAAAAGTAATAGGGGTACACTCCCAGGGTTAGTTCCAGTTGTAAAAAAACAAATACCCCAGAAAGTGACTCTCCGCTAGGGGGCCGTGGAGTACTGACGTGCCTCACATGGGCTCCTGCGTCTTGCGCTCATTTCTACGGAATAGGCTGCTCACCCCCTTTTATTTCGCACCGAGAGATTCGGCAAGCTACAAGGAATCGGCGAATACCACCTACTTTAAAAGTGAGTGCGTTTTTCGTCAAGATTTTGAACTTGAACTTCACCGACCACCTCCCGTTTTGCTAAGCCTAACGCCGCGCGAGACCACACCGGCCTGCCGGGGAGAACCGCCGACGCACGTGCAACAGCCACACGGTGCGCGGGAGAGGAGGCCGACAGCGCTCGCTGCACGCGCAACACTGCAATAGGCGCCGTACGTGCACTGCACGCCGGGGAAAAGGCTCGGCGCTCGCCGGCGTTGCGGCTGATAGCCAATACTTGAGATGAGCCAAGAAACACCCGCGACGTCAAGCGAACGACAAGAAGAAACGAGCGCAATGCAAACAGACTCATCGGAATTAGCCAACGTCACGCGATCTTGGACCTATAACAAGAACAGTGGCAGAACTATAGACCTCAATGACCAATGGCTGACATGGGAAAGGAAAAGCAACAAGGAAACCACGCGCATCAAAGCCCCCGCAGTCACCCAATCCACACAACAGCCAGCCACGCCGCCAGCGCCGCGCAAACCTAGAATGCCGCCCCTACCTTTGGACGACATCAAGATCGTCTACCGCCCACAAGCTGGCCTTGAACTCGCCAAATGCTCACTTGTCGCAGTCACTCACGCAGTCGGAAGAGCCAGCGGTATAATGCAAAAGGAATTCCACGACAACGTCCGCGTACAAATGCAAAAAGAAGAAAACCTCATTATTGCAAGTACAGCCAACAAAACCTACGCTCAAAACTTGGCCAAGATCAGCAACATACAGCTTGGAGGCAGCATTTACAACGTGAAAGCCAACTTGCGTCTACCCGAAGATGTTAGCAAAGGCGTTATCTACGGCATCACGCCTGGGACCTGCAGTGCGGAGCTAATGGATGGAATCCGAGTGCCAGCGCGCTATACAGTCCTCAACGCCCGCATGCTTGGACAGTCTACAGCGGCGGTCATCTATTTTGAGGGCCCACACGTTCCCTACAGCATCATTTATCAGAGCGGTGACTACCGATGCAAGCCCTACGGCAAGTCAGTTCAATATTGCCGAACCTGTGGCAACCTCGGACATCGCCAAGACGTTTGCCCAAAACCAACCCCAAATTTCTGTTACAAATGTGGCCAAACAAACCAACCCTCAAAGCATGACTGCCAACCCACGTGCAAGATTTGCGGAGAAGGACATGAAACAGCCGGGAAAGACTGCAAAAAAAAAAGCTCAAGCCTAACCCACCACCTTACCAAGTAAGACAGCAATGGCAAAACAGGATCCATGAACGAGACAGTCGATGGAGCTCCAACCCCGGCGACTTCCCTGAAGTAAGCGCTGCCAATGGACACGCCTCCAACTCAAGCAACACCACCAGTAGCACCACAAGAAGTAGCAGATCCATGTCAAGATCGCGGTCGCGGTCGCGTTCCCGAAAACGCGTGAATTACGCCGAAGCGGTCGGCAGCTCTGGCAGCGCCAGCGTCGAATCGGCAGAAACGGTAACCGTAAGAGCCCTCGAGAGCAAACTGCAAAATCAACAAAGCCTCATAGAAAGACTACTCCAAAGATGCAAAGACTACGAACATGGAAGCAAGCAGCCATCTACAACGCTAACCACGGAGGCAGTTCATGCCGCGATTGAAGCTAGAGTTCAGAAGCACCTCCTGACTTTCGAGGATGTCTTTACAAAGAACATCCTCACCATGATCGAAAACATCACCAAGCCTATCGTCGAGAAGATTGCAACCCTTACCACGCAAGTCGCGTCCCTCGCAAATCAAGTAACCACTCTCACAAGCCAGGTGACCGACCGGCCTAACAGCCCAGGTCAACAACTTCATAGCGCACGCGAAGAATAATTACGTCACCAAGTCCTACCTCGACAGCCTTCTCAACACCACCGAGCAGGGCAGAAAGAAGGCTCGCACGAACAGTCACAATGCATCCCGCTCGATCTCACCTAACGGTGACTCGCCCTGTGAAACTGAAGAGCCTAATGATGGCGACACCTAAAACCGCAACAAAGAGCCCGCAAAAACCCCTGCGTATCTGGCAATGGAACTGTCGGTCCTTCCGCCCCCGCTATGCAAACCTACAAGAATTCGTCAAACAGGACCAGCCCGATGTCATTGCGCTACAGGAAACCAACACCCGCAACATTCGACTTCAAGGATACACTGCTCATACACAAACCCAACGCACAGCCATCCTAACGAGGAAAACTCTCACAACGCAGGAACATGAAATAGAAGACATCCCCATCGAGCACACCCTAGTGGAGATCCTACCAGATAGAAAAACGCAGCAAAGCCTCTTTATCGTCAGCATATACAGTCCTCCTCGGGACCAACTTCCGGAATTCGACCACTTTATTCGTGAACTCAGGAAACGCACGAAAGGCCATTAAGTTGTCATCATGGGAGATTTCAACGCCCCACACACAGCATGGGCGTATCCAAATACCACTAAGAAGGGAGCCCGCGTACACGATACTGCCCAACAACACAGGCTGACCCTCTGGAACGACCCGCTACAGGCCACGAGAGTCGGAAACAGTGTCTCCAGGGACACAAACCCGGACCTAACCTTCACATCGAACGTCCTCTGGGCCGAGTGGAGCCGACTCTCGGAGACGCTCGGAAGCGACCACCACATTCTCCAACTTGACATCGCCCACAACCGGAAGCAAACCAAGACTGGAGTTGCCCGACTAACAGACTGGAAGTCTTTCAGAGACCTCAGCGGCAACACAACAATTGACGATATTGACCATTGGCTCAAGGGCCTTCTCATCACCGCAGAACACCACACCAAGAACATCCAACTAAGCACCAACAGCCCCGCAGTCGACCCGCATCTCCTTCATCTCTGGGAGGCCAAAAGAAGCCTCCTGAGGAGGTGGAAGAGGCAGAAACTGAATAGAAAACTTAAGCAACGAATCGCCCTTCTCACCATACAGGCCCAAGATTACGCGGAGCAACTTATTAGGCACACCTTTTGTGACAGCCTACAAGGAACACTCAGCACCAAAGAAAACCTGGCACCTCCTCCGCGCTCTCCTAGCTACCGACCGCACCAAAATGCAACGGCAAGATCTGTGCAGACTAATCCACAACCACGCTGGATCGGAGCATGATATCCTTCGTGAACTTCAGCAGAAACTTAGCTGCGACAAGCCCATTTCGTCGGTGAGCGGCAAGGCGTACGACGGCGCACCAAACCCAGACCTTGATCGACCATTCACGCAGACAGAGCTCCACGCAGCCTTAGCCAAACTCACTAGAAACACTAGTCCCGGCAAGGACAGAATCACTAATAAGCTCCTACGCAACCTTCCGCAATCGGCCGCAACAGCACTACTCCAGTACTACAACGACTGCTGGGAAAAGGGGGACCTATCAGCAGCCTGGAAGCATTCGGAGGTCACCATGATCCCCAAACCCAACAAACCCCTTCGCATCGAAAAGCTCCGTCCCATCTCCCTCACGTCCTGCGTGGGCAAACTCCTCGAGCACATGTGCAGGACCGGTTAACCCCATACCTCGAGGACAACGGATACTTGCCGCACACCATGTTCGGATTCCGACAGCATTTGTCCACGCAGGATGTACTCCTGCTCATCAAGGAAGACCTGCTCGACTACCTTGATCGCAGACGCAAATCATCAATACTGGCAGTCGACGTAAAGGGCACATTTGACAACGTAAGCCACGAAGCCATCCTCCGCAACCTCGAAGATACAGGCTGTGGAGCCCGGATCTATAACTATATCAGCAGCTTTTTGACACACCGAACAGCAACAGTAGGCGTCTGCAATCTCCGCAGCGATAAATTTCGGCTACCCAACAAAGGAACTCCACAAGGATCAGTTATTTCACCACTCCTTTTCAACATCGCAATGATCAAGCTGCCAAAACAACTCAATGCCATCCCAAACCTATGTCATGCCCTTTACGCCGACGACATCACACTCTGGACCAAAGCACCTACTACTGGACAACAAGAACACAGTCTACAAGAAGCCATCGACGCCATCGAAAGCTACCTCCGATACTGCGGTCTCCAATCCGCAGCTGAAAAGTCGGAGCTTCTCGTGCTCAGAGCACGGACGCGAGGACGACCGCCCAACTATATCGAACCCGATCCTAGCGTCTTCCTCAACGGAACCCAAATCCCTACAGTCGACTCCCTTCGCCTACTCGGTCTTCACATCCACAAAGACGGATCAGGAGCGGCCACTCTTCCGCGTCTCCAACGTACACTGTCACAAGTTACGCACCTTGTCAAGAGGATAACCAATCACAGAAGCGGACTTAAGGAGGAAGACACGCTAAGGATACTTCAAGCTCTCCTAACTAGCCGTATCACCTACGGCACCCCCTACCTGACACTCAAACCGGCTGAAATCAAGAAACTGAATGTCATCATTCGAAAGGCAATCAAAGTAGCCTTGACCCTTCCACCCACGGCATCAACGGAGAAACTCCTCAAGCTCGGCGTCCACAATACGTCGGAAGAGCTCTCCGAGGCTCATAAAATCAGCCAACTAGAGCGGCTCAAGCTCACACCCACCGGACGCGAAGTTTTGCGCTACCTCAACTACAGTGAAAGCTACATTGCCGAAACAGACCAGAAAGCAAGAATCCCAGCCGCACTCCGTGAGTGTATCAGCGTTGCGCGCATACCGCGCAATATGCATCCGACTTACCATAAGGAGCGTCGGCAAAGCAGAATCCGCGCACTCAGCAAGAAATACGCGACAAACCCTGATACGAGGTACACCGATGCTGCCCGGTATATTCAACGAAACGCCTTTGCCATAAGTGTCACGGATCCCCAAGGCAATGAACTCGCCGCTGTCACCATCCGGGCAAGAGCCGCCGAGACTGCAGAGGAAACGGCAATTGCTCTGGCGATAACAACTTGCCCTGAAGTAGCCGTAATACTCACTGATTCCCAAGCAGCAGCTCGCAACTATCAAAAAGGACGCATATCAGCAACCGCACTCAGGCTACTTCAACATCACATCGCACGCGCCCCGCTTCCCGACACCCACATCAACTGGATTCCAGGCCATCAGGGCATGACAGGAAATGAGGCGGCACACGCCGCTGCCCGCGAGCATACCAGCCGGACTTTCCTGCCATTCCACACTAGGCCGGCCACCAACGTTGATGACATCGCTCTAAAGTTCTCGGAGATTCTGCAACACCACCGACTCAGCAGAAGAACGTATCCATCACCACACAAGAAGCTGAGCAAAGAGGAACAAGTCATCCTCCGCCGCCTACAGACAAACACCTATGTACACGGTATAATCATGCACAGACTATATCCTACACAGTACTCATACACATGCACCCACTGTGACGTCCCAGACACCCTGCAACACATGGTCCAGGATTGCCCACTGCGTGACACATCCCCAGACCCCAGCTCACAAGCTCAACACGCCGACACAAGACACGAGGAGCAACCCAACTCAGCGCACTTCTCTACCACCACTGAAACGTGGGAGGCGAAGCTTTCCTCTGACGACCTGGACAATCAACGCATTCTTGTCGCCCGGGCCAAGGAGGCAGCCCAAGCCAGAGGGTTCCTGGAATAAGGAATCCTCCCACCTAGGGTGAACCGGGTCCTGACTCGGATTACCGTTTCGGAAAATAAAAGTTTATTTCTCTCTCTCCAGAAAGTGGATGGGAAAACGGTTCCGCGGTAGCTCAATGGTGAGAGCATCGCACGCGTAATGCGAAGACGTGGGTTCGTTCCCCACCTGCGGACAGTCGTTTTTTCATCCATTTTCATTAATTTATAATTTCTTTAATTCAGTTATTAAGTACAAGTAATTTTCCCCTATGTTGTCCTTGGTGTTATTGTTTGTTGGCTCATTATGATATGCTTATTAAAAATCGGGCCCCTCGGTTCCCTTTCTTCTCGTTCACTACATAACGAGGGCTCGAATCCGGCAACAATGATGCCTTCAGGTAGTATATGTGGGTTTATTGACCAGTTGCCATCACCCAAAAAGATCACGTGCTGGTGACGCCTGCGGCAGAGAGGATGTTCCAAATCCGCCCTAAGGTTTGTGGGTGGTGGTGCTGGCTAACACTCCCAGGGTTAATTCTAGTTGTAAAAAAAACAAATACCCCAAAAAGTGGATGGGAAAACTGTTCCGCGGTAGCTCAATGGTGAGAGCATCGCACGCCTAATGCGAAGACGTGGGTTCGTTGCCCACCTGCCGACAGTTGTTTTTATTGCGATAGCAATTATATGGACACTCCAAAGCAGATTTCTACCGTCGCCGTGAGGTTCCGTATGACCTCAACGGCGATGAAATCGTCGCCCCGCTCCGGACGCTGTATGTGCGAGTGAAAGGGCGCGAGGGACGCGCGCTATCACGGGGAACGAACGCACCATCGGGAAAATTAAGTGTGGTTGAAAATGGAATGTAGAAAGTAATGAAGAAAAGGGAAATGAAAATGGACGAAAAGACAACTTGTCGCCGGCGGGAGCCGAACCCGCAACACACAATTGGTAGTGCAACGCACGCGTAATGCGGAGGTTGCGGGTTCGGCTCCCGCTGGCGACAAGTTATCTTTTCGTCCACTTTCATTTCCTTTTTCTTCATTACTTTCTACATTCCAATTTCAACCACACCTAATTTCCTGATGCTCTCTTGGCTTCATTCTCTGTTGGCTTTATGTTGGTTATGATTAACAAAATCGATCCCCTCGGTTCCCATTCTTTTTTAGAAAACCGAAGACGCTTTTACCTCATCGAACTACAGAAATGGACTCTGTCCACAGATATGGAGGCACTGATGCGAGCATGTGCCCGAGAAGTCTGAACAAGCAAGCACACTTTCGGGATTCTGAAGCTAAAACTGACTTTCAAAGGTGCTTTCTAAATGTGATTGCGTTCGGTCTTCGAAGGCTGGCAACTTTAGTGGGAAACTCTCCACTATATGGTTGGGTCTGGCTTCGCGAATGGCAGATGCCCCGAGGACTGTCGCGGCTGTTCCTGCCGACCGACCACGAAGGTGAGCAGCGGGACGACGAGGCGTCCACGCTGTTTTCCGGCCTACACGTGAACACCGCGCCACCGAGCAAGACGACGACGGCGCTGATGCAGTCGGCCTTCCGCCTCGAAGTGGATGGTGCACGAGATTTTCGCGCCACCGGAACCCCAGTCGCCGGGCGGCAAGCGCAAACTGTCCACCGTCCAGTGCAGCGAGTTCGCGCCGGTCACGTCGGCTGCGCAGTCGGTGGACGACCCGGTCTCCGTGGGCAGCCCTCCTTCCTCGCTTTCCCACATCGCGCCGGCGGACTTGTAGAAGTCCGAGAGTATGAATCCCGTCGGCTGGCCGGCGCCAGTGAGAGCGGAGGAGCAGGCCTTGCAGCAGCCAAGTGTCAGCGCTTGGTGCACGCCACCTAGCGTATGGGACGGCATGTACTTCCAGCCCGTACGTGCTTTCGGTGGTGCATCATGGTGGGCGACACCGCCGCCAATGCCACAGAACTGTATGCTTAAAACGTGCAAGATTGGAGACGATGATAGGGTTTTGTATACAACATAGACATAAAGGTATCACAGTAGTTTTTAGATGGAGAAAAAAAAAGGTTGAATCACGGACAAATTGCGACGAGTCGGCGATGGTCGCGACTAGATGTGGAAGAGGGCATTCCAGTATTCGCAGGCAGGAAAACGACTTTTAAGATGTACTTGTGTGCGATCGTAGTTGCGGCTACCCGAAGGGTTACGACCAGCGCGTTAGCTTGTCGTAATGGAAGATGTCACTGCCGTGGCAACAGGATATCCTAGGCCAAGGCTCGTAGAGCGCGAAAGAAAAGAACAACTGGTACGTAGGCTGCAGGACTGATCACTCTGCACGTGCCCTCGGCCCGAATGCTTGCTTCTTTCTTGGCTCAATGTGATCTCGAGCCGTGGCGCAGCTGCAAAGTCTTTGAATGATTGAAAGAGCAGCCGCCGTAATATGGGCAGCCGTCGGCACCACTTGGCTCAACGACCACGTCCCTGACTGCGACGACCGCGTCGCAGCGGACAGCGGCGGCGATGGTGGAGGCCGTCGTGGATAGCTTCCAGAAGCCGTGGCAGTCGTTGTCGGGCGAGTCGTTGGTGCAACTAGAGCAAGAAGAGCTGCAGCAGCAGGTGATGAAACAGTCATTGAAAAAGCCGCCACAACAGCAGCAGCAGCTGCTGCACATGCTGCAGTCACCACTTCAAGAGTCCCGGGAGCAGCAGCAGGAGCTGCAACAGCAACAACAGCAGGAGAAGGAGCTATAACAGATTTTGAGATTTGCTGATGGAACAGACAACACAGCAGGGCGGTGTGCTGCAGGACAGGCTGAGATTGCTGGATGTCGGAGGTAAGTTGCCGATCAGAATTCTCGCTTACAGTTTCTTACTAAAATTATTAGAGGCCAACTCCGGCGGTACAATTGTTAAGCTACAGCGGGAATGACGGTGATTACGTGACATTTGTTTGATCTCCGTGCTTACAGTTCCATGTTTGCCAAAAAAATTATCAGGTGATAGTGGTAAATTTTGCGTGGAACACGTTTGTCATATCGGAGGTTCTTGCGTCTTCATTTACTACGCCCACCATGCCTTTATTGGGCGTAAGTTTCAAACAAAGTCCGTTCACTCAACGCAAAAGCAATAGGTCTCGGCGCAAAAGCAGAATAAATGTGAACTGTTGAGAACAATAATTCGTTGAAAACGATCGATTCGTTCAGTCGCAAAGTCGGTTTAGATTAGAAGGGCGAAGTTTCAAAGGCCTCGCCAAGTTAAGCCAGTACGCCAATGGGACGTCATGGAATTCAAAGCATTTGCTTGTCGGATAAGTCATTTCGCTGAAGCTTTTGGAAACCTGCTGGTTCGAGTTGATCGGTTCTTTTAGAATGATGTGTAGTTATTCCTTTCCGAATTACCATACCCGAGTAGTCGTTGGATAAATCCGTAATGCCACGGTGACTTGGTGCGGGAACTTCAGGGCAGCGTCATCACCACTCTTTCGTTACTGCGTGTCTTAAAAGCGGAGCATTTCTCGTGCCAGGCACATTGCGGTAATTGATACACATAGGTTCCTGTCTCGCCTCATTTTCTAGACGCCACAATTAAAGAAAAGAAACGTTCGTGTACGAATAAGTGAACCTCGAACCATGGACCCCCATCGCAATACCCCGAGATGCTCTACACTAGAGGCAACATACGTACTTTGTCCATGCCAACGCTAACTAGATCCTTGAAACCGTTGGCTCAAGCGTCACTTCGCAGACGACAATTTTTGTTTAAAGACGGGAGCACCAATTCCGCGCGCCAGTTTTAATTACGCAACAAACGCGAGAACCAAATGCCAGTATAATTATCAACCCGTCTACGCAATCTGTCATTTACGTGCGCCACGTCGCACCACAACCGCTGGTATAACAGTCAACAGCGGACCACTATCCCAGTCCTCCGCGCATGGCAGGTATTGCTACCAGACGCTGTGTGACAGTGTTTCGCCTCTGTGATCAGTCCAGGCTTGACGCAACAGGCTCTAATGTTTCTTCCTCCATAGTATACGATAAATGAGTCGTCCTGCAGCCAGCGTCAGTCAATCGTAAACGATATACGGGGTGTCCCAACTATCATGCACCAAGGTTTAAAACTATGCAAATGCCACGCAGCTGAACAGAACCGAGGTAAAGCTGCTTGATTTCGCTTGGAGGTATTCAGATTATTCTTTTTGCATTCCGCCTAATTAAATAATTAGTATTGATTAATTATTCCACTTCTCAAATATTATAATTTCACGAAAAGTGTCAATGAGAAAATTGTATGGAAACATGAAAAATCCCCTTATAGGTTTCTGTTGCTCAATACGTGCTACATACGTTAGTCTTTTTTCCGAGTGTCAAATAAGACCGCGAATACACGCAAAGTGCCTCGAGGGGCCAATCGCCCATCAATTTTGTGTGTATTCGCGGACTTCTTTCACGCTCAGAAAAACACTTTTTGAAAAGTTTCAAAAGCTAAATATTTCTTTTGACCAATATGTAATTAGGCAGAAAGCAAAAGTTATTTTAATATCTCAAAGTGATAGCAATTGACATTACCTTGGTTCTGTCCAACTACGTGGCATTTGCATATTTTTAAATCTTGTCGCCTTATAGTTGGGACATCTTGTATACTCGTCACGTTTCATCTGTCGTATTATCCACAATTCATCAACTTACAGGAAAACGTTGGTTCATTTGGTAATGCTTTGCAAAATAGTGAACGACGCTGTGTAGCTCGCTGCCTGCAAAATGCTTCGCCTAACATAAACTTCAATAGGCCGTGGGATATGCAGTTTCTTCTTCTTTTTTTACTTCCTAGCATTCTCTCTTGATAAAAGCGGACATATTTTTGTTGCACAAGTGCAGTTTACCGCTAAATGTCCACTGATTTGTGTTTTCCTTTTTTTTTACCTCTCTCCACCAAGAGGCCTTACTGCGACTGATGCCGCAGGAGCAGGCAGACCGCCTGGATGACATCCTCAGAGGCTATGGACTGCTGTCGGCCGACGGCCAGTGCTTCGCCTTCGCGAACGTTTCGTGGACCGATTGCAATAATTTGATCCGGCGCCGCGTCGTAAGGAGGAGCGCCGAGTCACGTGCCAGTGGTGAGCGAGTGCCCATTGGGGCGCTCGTGGTGGCGTCGCCGTCCACGTTACGTCCCACCCACGTCGACAACAGCGGGCTTCTCTTCTCCGATGAAGCCGACCGACCCTCCACCGGCAGCGACGACTTAAGGTCGTGGAATCACACTGTGAAATCGTAATTTAACGCGCGCCTAAGGTGGACGCCGTAGCGTTGCAAACATGCATGGCAGTATTGCGGGTACTGCGAGTACTGGATTAGTCGTTTAATTCAGCGTAGCACATTGTTTGATGGCAATAAAAATCAATGTTACCTGAGGTGAAAATTTTATGACGAATTCCACCTTTCATGTCGCCTTGTACCTGCCCGAATTGTGATATCCTCAGTACTCTCTCCTCATGATTGTCAGCAAGTAAAAATACTGTGCTTTTCGCTTTCTTTTTCTCTCTCTCTCTCCTGCTTGATCATCTAGTGAGAGCACTTAGCGCATTTCGAGAATTACAGCATTGTGATCGTGGTGTTTATCTTTGTACAGTTGAACACGTTTTACGCAGTCTTCCAAGTTTCATATTCCATAGAGTCCTGATCTGTGCGAAACTTGGGAGGCGGCACGTGACGTCGGAAAACAAGCTCTAATACTCGGGTGCAATGTATGCCCCTGGTTTACGAAGTGGCTACTAGTGTACCTTCTGTGTGCGACTACAGTCTCTCTAACCACAAGTGTTTGAACAGCGGCCGAGTGCTTCATACAACAGGTGGTTGTCTTCTAGTGTGGCGTCACTTGACCGTTCTCTGCTTTGTCACAAAGTCGCGCAATATCTCGAGACATCGCAGGTCACATGAAGAATGTGCTGCGACGGTGTTCGTTTATTACTTCACAAGGTAGACATCTTGTAGGGACGCTTACTCGTCGGGCATATATTGGAATCTGGCCGGGACGCGGTACACTGAGCAAACACGTCTTCGTAGGTGCATCCAGTCACGCAGAACATGAGGCTTCGCGCGCTGCACCAAAGGTCGGGAAAAAAGATCCGAGGTCCTATGCGGGCAGCGCCACAGTGTCGACAGAACATCTCCGTGTATTTGCAGTGGGCGAGACGGCACGTCTCCGAAATCGTGACTACCGGCACGCTATCAATGTGCCACATGCTTAGTCGCGGAATGATAGACGGGAAGAGCACGATCGAAACGGCGCTGGAGACGACGACCGCCTAAACACACTGTCCAGCTTAACACGGAACTGTGCATACACCGCAATCGGACAGTTAACTGCGCTGCTACTACACGAAGCTTCGTCGGATTTGCTCCTTACAAAGTTAGCTCTGTAGTTGGGAGCAATTAGAGAGCTAACTATAGAGTCATCGTAGCGATGACTAGCATGTTGTATCGTGTTGTATCCGGGCCCTTTCCGGAATAGATATAAATACATTTTAAAGATGCCTTAGCATCTACAAAATCTTAAATATTATATCGACGGTCGCGTGACGCCTCGCAGTCGAACAATCTCCGCGTCAAAATTATGGTAAATATAAATATGACAACTTATGCAAGTGAAACAAGTACACCTTTACGGATATTCCCACATTGGAGTGGTAAGGAGAAAATAAACGATAAAACAGCAATTGGCAACGAAAGAGATGCTAAAGAAAAGGAATGTGCAAATAACGACCCACTGCTGTTGGCCTTGCAGGAAGCGACAAATTCTAGCGAATGAATACTAGCCAAGGACGGGTACGTGTGATTTCGGTATTGTATATACATACGGAAAATCAATGCAGTAACGGCGATGAAACTGAATGGCCAACGGAGGTAAATACAATTACCCCGAAAGTAATTTTCGGAAGTAATCATCTTGACTACAGCGACAGACACTCTCTACATCTCTGCGTCAAAGAAAAATAATTTACCGGTTCATTCGCGCAGAACTGCCTCTGAAATGCTTGACGATAGCATCCTAAAGGCCCTGAACACTAGTCTCAAACCAGCTTCGGAACCACAGACGGTTAAAAAACGAGCAAGTGTATGCAATTTTAAGGCTGACATATTTCAAGTATCTGGTTTAATTGGGGATCTGTAGAAAAATTCTTAAACTCAAGTTTCCTGCCTGTTGACAGGTGTTGATTTATCATTGGCCCCTATATCCCGTCTTCGAAGCTCCATCTGAGAAGGCGGGGCGACGCCGATCCATTTCGCCGCAAATTTGGGGACAGGTATTTTGAAACTGCTGTTCCTACAAAGTGAGCATGCCTTCAATACTGGCCTGAACTCCACTGCTGCGACATGCGCCTCAAGGTGATTAGTAAATGATAGGTGACGACATATTTCATTGTAGATGTCGACGTTCTCCTGCTTAACTTTTCATCTCCGATATAAGAAAGACAGAGGTTGA
The DNA here is from genome assembly GCF_013339745.2 of Dermacentor silvarum. Classification (NCBI taxonomy): domain Eukaryota; kingdom Metazoa; phylum Arthropoda; class Arachnida; order Ixodida; family Ixodidae; genus Dermacentor; species Dermacentor silvarum. The sequence goes on from NC_051156.1 coordinate 60,137,130, forward strand.
AATAAAGGTAGAGACTTGCGATCAACATTGGCCGAACAAGGTCTGAAAAAAGGTTCGACACGGGGGTTTCACCTAGACGTGGACGAGTCCCCCTTGTCGAAGAATATATGCTGGTTTGATTAGGGGAGGTGAAAAACGAATGGGGCTTTTAATAGTACACTGAGCTATAGTAGACTTCTCAATTCAGTGGTGACCTATTCGCGTCCACCAACGTGCACATAAATCTGAGTACACGAGTATGTTTGCATCTCGTCCCAATCGAAATGCAGCCGCCGCGGCTGCGACTCGCACCCGCAACCTTGGGCTCGGTGGCAGAGTGACGTAGCCACTGTGTCACCGCGGGAGCATAAACGATGTCTGCAGCCCGATATATCCCTTGTTCAAGCACTGTTGATGATTTCTAAACATATACATTTTCCAGCACAACATCTGGAGAAAGAGATTAGTAACGAAGATGCAGTGAGGCAGCACTGGCGCATGTTGGGAAAATAGAATAACGAAAAACTCTGCGAAGCTTGGTTTAGTTAGGTTTGTGTTAGTTTGCCTCTTCTCTGGGGAAGAGACTGACGTAATAATCGCAGTCTCGCACAGGCCTATCTATCATTCGCTGAAATTTACAGCATTTCAAGGAGCGTGTCTGACCGCGGGAACTCTAGAATGTTTATGATGATGATGATGACCAGCTGAGGCACGTGCCCCTGAAGAACGATTGGCCAAGAATCGGGTGGAAGACGAACACTCAAACCGCGGCAAAAAAACTATGCAAGGAAACAAGTGATCACTTTTCTTTTCTGTCGTTTCTCCACATAGCGCAGATTTTTTTTTTTTTTTTTGCATTTTCCTCGTCATCTTACGCTTGCTATTACCTTTTTCAAATTATTCATAATTCGGTACGGTTTTTCTAGGTCGCCGCCAGGATGCTGTTTGCACTCATTTAATAGTACAGCTGGCGCGTTCGCGCGCTCGTGTTCTGCGAGGTGAAGAGGGTTTGTGCTTTATTAGAGCGAGAGAGAGAGAGAGACGCATTCATGGAGCGGGTGTCCTGGAACGCGGTGTCGGTATTGGAACGCGGTTTCGCGCGCACTTCCGGAAAATGCTAGGCTACGATCGTCCTGCTTCACTGTTTCAAGCGTTGCGCACCCGAGTGCAAGGTAAAGCGGTTTTTTTTTTTCGTTAATTTAGCAGCTGTGCTGTTTGATCATAAATGGGAACAGCCGTGTAGGTATTAGTGAGTGATGCAATGTGGCAGAAAAATTAAAGTAGATTTCACATTTGGAAATTGGTAGCTCGCCCAATAGCCTCCGTGTCACATGGTCGCTTCCGGTCACGATCGATTTTTTTTTCAATCGAGGACTGGCTCGTTTGTGCAAGCGGAAAGTAAGAGAAAACTTTATTATGATGATGCACGAAGAGGGCTGGATCCCCGTGGTGGGTAGAGTGCAGGGTTACAAGGCAGCGGCAGCACTTTCAGCTCTGCCGAACAGCTTTCACCGATCCTCCAGTGGTGTTAAGCACCATGTCTCACTGCTCTTGCGTTGTGTTTCGGTTTGGGGAGTTTCTTGGCGCATGGTATGGTAGAGGGTAGCTTGCTCTGTACAGAAAGAACAAAGGGGTTCATAAAAGGTGGGTACATCGCGTGGAGGAGTGTGAGGGAAGGATAGGTGCTGATCTGGAGTTGTCTCCAGGCTGTGGCTTCAGCTCTGCTGAGGGATGGGTGTGGTGGTGGCATCGTTCTTCTCGAAAGGTGGTAGTGCTGAAGTATGCCATAGTACGAATAAGCGTGTAATGTTTCAGGACTGGGGATTCTGGCGTCTCTTGCAGTGCCCGGTTGCAGTGACCTCGGGCTGCAATCACCTGCTGATCACCATGCTCTCCCCATTCGGGTACTTGGCCGCATCTGTCCAGTGAGCAGTGGAGAGAGTGCCGTATTTTCTTTCTATTGTTTTGGCTCGTGCTTTCCTTCTGCCCAAGTAACATTCCGGGTGCATGTTACGCGGAATAGGGGTCACCGTTATTTGCTTATCTGGGGACTTGAGTACTTGATGACTGTTGGTTGTCGGCACGGGGTATTGCAACCTTCGAAGAGGTATTCTTCGGCCTGTTCTACTGAGGTTGAGGCGTGTGATTTGTGAACGTCGGTGTGCTTCAATTAGTTCGTCTAAGGTCGTGTGGAGGAAGACCGAGCGCTTGTTTGTACGCTTCCGGCATTAACACGTTTATTTCGGGTTTTCCTGTTGATGTTAGACTGAGATAAGGTGTCGCGTGCGTGACTATACTAAACATAAGAGCTTGAGTCAAACGTAGTAGGCCTTCTTTCTTCAGGCCATGGCTGCGACTGGCGACTCTATTGATTTGATCACGCGAGTACGCTGTAGGCCATCTATCTTAGTGAGTTTACAGTGTGCTTATCGCGACCATTATCTTGCATGTGAACGCCTAGTATGCGTAGTGTCTGGAATCTGGGTATAGGTTTCTGGTTGAGGTGTATTTCGATGGCCTCTCTACCTGTGCTTTTTCTTCTGGATTTCGTTTGGAGAACGATGATTTTTCTGGGGAGCACTCAAGGCTGCACTTGTAGGCCTATTTGATGATAACGGCTGCCGCCGCTTCCATAGGGCGTCCTGCTGTTCTCCCTCCGAGGCTCGAGTTATCCGAATGGTAATGTCGTCCGCATATATTGCGTGACGAAGGTACGGGATATTTTCTGGATGCTCAGAAAGGTTATTCCTGGCGACGTTGAAGAGAAAGGTGATAATACTGATCCCTGAGGACTACCTCTATTCGGGACGTTTCTTTTTTTTTTCTTTCTTTCTCCGGTTATCCACGCCTACCGTTGCCGTGTGGTCCGTTAAGAACGCTCGAATGTAGTTGTAGATCCGTAGCTGTAGCTCCCGGAAAACCAGCCAATGGGGCTCGTAGGTTTCAATGCTCGTTTTTTAAACGCTCTTTGAAAGTACGCGTGTGACAGGGGTATATAAATAATAAAATGTATTATGTACAACCCGGCGCTAAAATTTTTGGAGCATGGTCACGAAAAAATTGATACCCCGCTACTCAGCCCGGAATTTCAGTGTCATTTTGAGATTCTTACAGGGAAAAAATGACCAGTGCTCACTTCGATTAGAAGCAGCATTGCTAACCGTAAGCTTGCACGCAGGGTTTTTTGCGTCACGTTTTGGGCTCAGTGCATAACGGGATATTATAAATCCAGATGTTCTTTCTCTCTTTTTTTTTCTTTTTAAGCTTCACATTAACGCGCTGTAAGATAAAAAGAAATCCGAGAACACCTAAGCACATCTCATGAGTTGTAAATGAACTGCATGAATTTATATGAACTGTACCCTCCCTGCTGTAATGCCTGAATGGCGAAGCAGGTACCCATTAAATAATTACACACACACACACATACATACATTAATGCATAAATAAATAAATGCGAAAGCATTTATTTATCCAATTGAAGGCCGCGGAGCGGTCCTTCGAGTTATGAACTACTCGCGGGCAAGCGAGTGCGTTGAGACCCTTGGCCAACGATTCCTGGATAGCACAAGCCCGGTGCCCTTCAATCCGGCACGTCATACTACCTTGCTCGACTACCATAGAATCTAATGGTGACGCTCCCAAGTAAGCCGCAGTGATTTTGACGTCACCGCTTTCGTCACGCCGGGCTTGGCAATAAAAATTTCGGTCCAAGCAGCATGACGTCATAAACCAGAGAATTTTGTAATGTGTGTAAAAAATCTTTAATGTTGACAAGATTAGTTACAGCTTCACCATGAATTGCACACTCAGGCCTGTCAAAAAAGTGCTGCAGATGATGCATTTCTACAAACACATACTGTCATTTTTCTGCCAGCAAATGTTCTGTGTTAAATTTTGTTAATTTCACAGGACAGGAGTCCTTAGTACTCCAACCACACAGAAAAATACAGTAGCCTCATATTGTCAGTTTCGTATGCGCGCAGTGTATTGAGGGATTTTAACAGTGACAAGTAAAAGTGCAATGAGGGTGCAAGAAACCTCTTTCCTACCTATGTCATCTGCCACCAGTTCTTGTGCTGGACTAAAGAAGTCATCTTCAGGCACGGAAAAATTAAAGTGAAAGTCGGTTTTACAACATATAAAAGTAATTATTTATCGCCAACACCTAGAATATTTCAAAAAATGCTGCCTAAAATCATCAAAAATGTGCAAGTTGCACTGGCACTGTCCAATATTGGTGCAAGACTACGGCATTGGTGCTCACCAATGCCAAGCTCGTAGAGGATGAGGAGGAATCTGATGCTTGTTGCACACTTGCAACATGACACTCCATTTTGTCCTGGGAGCAAGAATATAACATGCCTACCATTTTGGCATGGCTTTCTGCACAGCTGGTATTATTTCACGCCATTGAGAGCTTGGCAAACACCCGGTGTGGTACTGCCAGACCACTTGTTTTTCTTGCAGCCTGTGTTTCTGTAAACAAACGTAAACCGGCAGGCAAACCATGCCGGTCTGCGGTCTAGCCAGTGCACAGAACAATAACGGCGAAGGCGATGAGCTAGCAGATGCTGCCAATTTGTGGACACTCGTACCATAGAACTATATTTTCGGAGCTCTTAAACAGTGACAGTTGCGATGCCATTAATTGCGATTCCCATTTGACCTGCTGCTACACACTAGCCAGTTGCTGAGAATGCCGGTAACCCACCACAGCACATTCCATTGCAATGTGAAGAACATAGCCCTAATTGCTGATTTTATTTCCCTAGAAGAGTACCGGTGACAGCCCAAAGCAACAACCGGTGCATTTGTTTACATTAAGCAGATACAGCGACCGCTCATTGCTTGATAATGAATTCAAGCTGTACCTCAGTGACATCAAATAATACCAGAAGATAGCAAAAGAAGCAGATTTTGTGCACGTGAGCACCATCGCATCTTTAGATCGCGCTGGTGTGAAAGACCAGACATGGAAAACAGCAAGCGGGTGACCATATATTGTATGCATTGTTATAACTGCTTATTTATCATTCTTCGTGCTTTCGCACACAGAGTTTGTCTTCGATAATCTAGACATAGATTATGACTTCGTGCTTATGGTTGCTCATTTCTAGACCATGTAGTTTTCTTGAGGAATTGCCAATGCCAGTACTGACATGGATGGTAGCTGAACGAGGCACTTGCTTACGCTGCTCTATGGAAGGAGCCACCACTTGTTGCCCGCTTGGAATAAGAGGCACACAGTGCATATGAGGAGATAAATAATTACCCAACATAACAACACGCACAAATAGCTTCATGTACATAGTCACCTTTAATTTACAAAACTGCCGGAGAGTGAGACTTGCTGCCTTTGAGGACAAGAATACTGATGTTAACAGTGCACCGTCTGGCTGCTTTTCGCCTTTTGTGCCTTGCAGTTTACGAAATAAAGAATGGTTCACTTAAAATCCATAGGCTCAAAAGTGACTTAGAAAAGCAATTTTATTCAGCTAACACTTCAGGTGAGGTTTGCTGGTAACAGATGCACAAACTCGACGGCAGTGCTAGCCCCCTCCCCACGGCTGAACGCGATCGACACTGGCTCAAGCTGCATCAGCGGCTGGCAAGTGCTGAAGTACATGCAGCCAATAATGGAACCTCACTTGCTACCAATCACTTCCTCATACACACAATATGTAAATTCTAGCAACAGCGACATCCAGCGCCACTTGCCAGCTCAAGAACATCGTACTCCTCAATGCTCTTGGATGCATTCGTTGTCATCTGCTATTCACTCCCAGCATGCTTTGCACGTGCATGCATACACACAGACACAATGTGGCCAATAATTGTGAGAAGACAAGTGAGGTAAGCAATAAAATTATTTTTAAGAGATCTGTGTATCTCTCAAGCCTGTTGTTCTGTATAAATAGGGCTCCGTGTTTTCGGTGTTTATTTTTCTTGAAAATCGGCGGGTGTTTATAGGAGTTTATATTGCTGGCGGAAATTCGGCGTTTATTTCCCGTAAATCCCCAATTCTCCGAAATTCGGAGTTTTGCATTATTCTCAAAACCCGAAAATCTTAGATAAATTTGTATCATCATCATCAGCCTATATTTTATGTCCACTGCAGGACGAAGGCCTCTCCCTGCGATCACCAATTACCCCTGTCTTGTGCTAGCCTATTCCAACTTGCGCCTGCAAATTTCCTAACTTCATCATCCCATATGATGAATTCATATATGAATACTAAAATATCGAAACACGCGAAGGACATTTTATTTTTCCTAGAAAGTTTGAATGGAGAAAAACGTCTGTTTAGACCCTGGCATAGAACTAAGCGTGCACGATAGGGATGGTCGATTAAATGTTTTAATCGATTAACGAATGATCGTTCGTCGTTTTAGCGTATCATCGATTAATCGATTTCGATGCGGGGTTTTTCGTCGATTAATCGATTAATCGACTTTTTTTCGGGCGCTTTAAAAAGGCTGAAACACAGTTATCTATTCACGTAAGTACCTGTGTAGTTGCTCTTCTACCGTAAGTAGAAGAGCAACCGTGGTTGCTCTTCTACTTAGGATATAAAGTTGTCGTATATGCCATAAAAAAGCCTAATTCTTGTAGATTCCAACTATTTATATTATAAAGAAATTGAATAATGTGATTTAGAAATAAATGTTCAAGATCAAGCATGATATACATGGTTCTTGAGAAATGTGTCTCAGTTGTGACCATATTTAGAAGAAATTACCGCATTTACTGCATTGCGGCTTGCTCTGTAGCTTTAGGACATATTTATCTATTTCCTAGACGCAGCAAAATAATGTTGAATTCTTACTTTTTAGATAATTTGCTTTTGAAGATTGCCAAATATCGCAACTTCTGTTGTAAACAGCCCGGCCACTATACATGCTCTAGAAAGCTAAATTTTGGACAATGAGAGTTCAAGGAATTTCCATGTAGGACGCTAAATTTCATTCATGTACCTTTATTAGTTTTACACCGCCCCTTCGTAGCTTTAGTGCCTTCCCGCAAAAATGGGCAAAAGTAGAACCAGAATTCTAAATATTGCTTAATTTCGGTCGCATTATTAGGAAAGCCAAGAAAGGTACATAAATGAAATTTTGCATCCTCATTGGAAATTGCTTGATCTCTAATTTGTCCAAAATTTAGCTTCCTTGAGCGTGTAGTTGCCGGGCTGTTTACAACAGAAGTTGCGATATTTTGGCAAACTTCAAAAGCAACTTATCCAAAAAGTAAACATTGTTTTGCTGCGTCTAGGAAATAAATATGTCCTAAAGCTACAGAGCAAGCCGCAATGCAGTAAATGCGGTAATTTCTTCTAAATATGGTCACAACGGCGGCCGCATTTCGATGGGGGCGAAATGCGAAAACACCCGTGTACTTAGATTTAGGTGCACGTTAAAGAACCCCAGGTGGTCCAAATTTCCGGAGTCCCTCACTACGGCGTGCCTCATAATCAGAACTGGTTTTGGCACGTAAAACCCCATAATTAAAAAATATATATATATGGTCACAACTGAGACACAGTTCGCAAAAACCATGCATCTCATGCTTGTTCTTGAACATTTATTTCTAAATCACATCAATCAATTTCTTAATATTATCTATAGTTAGAATATACAAGAATTAAGCTTTTTTATGGTATATACCACAACTTTATATCCTAAGCAGAAGAGCCACCGCGGTTGCTCCAAAGGTACTCAAAACGGGGGGCTGGTGCTGCCGGACCGCCACCTTAAACGTTATCGCTCGGCGCAGGAAGCGCCTGCATGTAGTATCGGAATTTTCTCGAACGTTATCGATGCTTCTATCCGTTATCAGTTGTCACCGACGCTTATGTAATCTGATTGTATGAGCGACGCCAATTGTCTAGTACCTTCTGGAAGACACGCGGGTACCAGAGATTACTCTGGAACCTTCGATGACTCCATCATGTATAAAAGCCGACGCGCTTCGCCGCTGATCAGATTTCGACGATCGCCGATTGTGTTCGCCGCTATCGTTGTGCTTCGAGTGAAACTTGCTTTTGTGGGCACAGGCTCGCCCAATAAAAAGTCCGTTTCGTCATTCACAGTTTTGCGACTGTTTTCTTCATCGTAACTACTACGTGACAACTACTACGGAATTTTTAAAAATCGCCTGTGGCAGGTAGCATAATTCTTATCGTTGAGCGGTGGACATTAGTAGCACGAGCAATCGAAAGACATATTCAACCAATTAACGAAAATTGACTAATGAACTTCTTGGTTAATTACTTTATGACACATATCGCAATTTACGAATTGTAGCCGGTGAGTTTGCAAAACGCATCTACTTGAAATGAATTTCCAGGATGACACCAGTTTCGAGATACTATTTCTCAAAGTGTGGGACGAAATACATGGACGTTACAGTTACTTTTGTGCTTCAATGCATTTTGGTAAAAAATTAAGTGGTACAACAGTGCATTTTTACGGCGAGTATGATGGCGCATATCTCCAAACTGGTGTCATTCTGGAAATTCATTGCAAGTGGATACGCCTGACAAGATCACCGGCTACAATTCGTAAATTGTTATATGTGTCGTAAAGTAATTAACTAAGAAGTTAATCAGTGATTTTTTGTTTATTCGTTGAATATGTGTTTCGATTTCTCGTGCGAATTTGCGCCTCATCGAATAACCCAGCTCAATGATAAAATTATGCTACCTGCCACAGGCGATTTCTAAAAATTCCGTAAAACTTAAAAATGAACACCCTGTATGTTAAAGATGGCGCTTACTGAGGAGGGTGGGCATGGAGGAAGGAATAATTAGAAGAGAACATCGCAGCACGACTAACATCAAGAAGTAATGGCGCAACACGTGATCGCCACATCAGAGCGCGCGGTAGGTTTAATGCTGCCGGGTGCAGGGCAGCAGCGCAGCTGAACGGGAGCGCACTGATTTGAAACTGCTGCGAACCAAACATTATCGGCCAATACGTTGTCACTCAGGGTCACGTGTTGACCCTACTGCGAAGTAAAACATGAAGGAAATCGCTTGACGGTGAGTTCGCTTGCCAAGACTAGCTGCCTCACGTAATGCTCTCGCCTAGTTTATTTCTTCCTCCACGGGGGCGGCCTCTCTCCGGGCCCCAGGCAGCCTGTGCGACGTGCGCGTAAAGCGGGGAAGCGCTTGGCCAGCTCGACATGACTCGGGAAAACAGTCGACAGTCGCTCTCGGTCTTCGCAGCCGCGCGGTCGTTGCTCGTACTCCGCATTCTACAGTACGATTTCAAAATTTTCACGCCACTTTAGTCACTGTCTGGAAAACGATTAATCGAACTGCTTTAATCGTTTTGCGGCGTACTTTTAGTCGATTAATCGTTCATCGATATTACCATCCCTAGTGCACGACGAAACCTCGTGAAACTGTACGAAGCATGCTGCATTCACTCTCACGCAGCCGTTAATTGAAAGCACCAACACTTCATCTCACCTGTGTCTGCGTGGCGCTTCTCCATATGGACGTGGCGCTGTGATCGTAAATGCTCCGCAATTCTCACGGCGCCCTTCCCGTTGGCAATGCTAACTGTCACACGACAAAGCTTGCAAACAATGACTCCTTCAGAGGACGTCGACTATTCGAAATTGCTATACTCTTTTACGTAGTTGCCGCAAAGCTTTCGTTTTCTTCCCATTTTGCTCGCGCGAAATTTCTCTTGACGCGCCACAGAATTGCCTCATGTGAGCATGTGAAGGTTTCCGTGAGCATGCTCTCCATGCTTGACTCTCACTGTCGTGGCTGTCTGAAACTGTTCTCTCGCGCGCGCGCTGCGAGCAGACCAATCACACACACCCAATACTCCGCGTGGCTGCAATCCACTCCAATGAAATCTCTTGAGGGGGGCAGCGGCGGAAGCGGGCGGCGAAGCCCGGGGCCCGTATATTCAATGTTGTCTAGGCGCCCTAGCGCCGCTGTCGCCTGGCGCGCCTTAGTGTCGCCAGGGGACCGTATATCAAGATGCCGTCGCGCGCTTCTGGTGCGCCTTAATTCGTTGACCTGTTGACGTCTCTCGCTTCTTGCGCGACAATGCCGTTATTAAATGTGCGATGGGTGCGGTCTTCGAGATACTGTCGACACGCGGTAAACTTTAAATCGGTCAAACCATAAGTTGTATAAATGAGCGCTTAGAACTGGCCCTTTCGATAAGGAACGGAACCCGATCATATATATTGTCGCTTGAAATCGGAGTTTATTGGAAAAATCCGAATTGTCAAAAATTTTACCGGCGAATGTTTATCGGTTTTTTTCGGATAAAACCGAAAACACGGAGCACTATGTATAAATGATGGTAATGTGCAAGGGAATGTACCCAGCAAATTTCCTTGAGATCCACTGACATCGGAAAATGACTGAACTTGGGCTTTAAAACGCGATGAGAGCTAGAAAGACTGCCACCGATTTCAAGCACAACCAAAAACCAATGAGAACTTATGAAGAGTTGACAGGGCTGTCCAATAATAATGCTGCTAGAAGACTACACAATCTGCATTGCGCTATTTCAGTGACACTGATGCTCCCGCATTTCATCTCAGTTAAAGAAAAAATGATGAGGCAAATGGACTTTATAGAGTGTGACAAGCCCGAAACACTTTTCTGCAGGAATAAAAGAGAGGGCACCACACTTTTTCTCCTCTACTGCCTGATTGTAAGTAAGCACGAGTAAGTTATTTCATATATTTTACTTGAAATATTACAATACGTAGTTGCTTGCCACATTTCTTTTTTGTCACAACAAAGAATGCTTCCAATAAAGAAAAAGCACTGTGCTTGAACATGTTTCCTTTATCAGGCTTGATAGGTTACCATCACCAAGCTTCCTTAGAAAACAAAATTCAGTTTCATGCTTTAAATGGCATGCCCTCACATATATTATTAGTCAAGAAAATAAAAACAATGAAATGGCATGATGACAAGTGCATTTATACACGAAAGAATTTGTGAACTCATGGCAGCGAGTGAGCTTTGCTGAGCGTGAATGAATATCAATGTGTTACATCATTTACCCGAATCTAATGCACATGTTTAATCCAAGAAATGGGTCCTACACGTCAAAGTCGAATGTGACACCAAAACCACGTTCACAGCATTGGCAACAGCATACAGCAGAGACAGTGTCATCGCCACCGCAAGATGGCGACAGAGCACGTTCGTTTCATAAACATTGCTGCGCGTTCATTTTGTGCTCAATTTCAATCTTCAGTGGCTTCTCAGACAGTTAATATTCATATAAATTTCGCAGTATATCACGCGACTCACCACTGTACGCGTCGCTATGCACAGCTGCCTGCATTTCTGCCGCTGTGCGAGACTCGCTAACTGCACAGTCTCAAGAATGGTGTCGGCCGCATATTTCCATGGGTCCGGTGTAGCATCACGTAAGACATCGCAAAGTGATGGTAGTACATGTATCTTTAAAAGTGATCGCTTGATAATTTTGCCCCTGCATGCTCAGTATGTGTAGTCAATTAAGCGCAAATGGTGACATGCCGCTCTCATTGTGTAAGCTCAATAAACAAAACCCTTCTCAGAAGGTAAATTCTTTGTCTCATATTTTATTTTATTTTTCTTAAAGAGAACGTGTGGGCATGCAATGCTGCTCTTTCATAAATTGGGAGTGCATTATGCTCAGATGCATTTTGATCTTCTTTAAGCACGCAAAACTTCGGTGTGCGTTAGACTCAGGTAAATACTTAGCTAAGTACAGCAGAACTGAAAATAGTAGTGCTCGAAGCTGAACAATGCTGTGCAAAAAAAACTACTCTTACTCTGTGTCGGTGATGATGATGTGTGGTGTTTTATGGCGCAAGGTCCAGTTATGGCCAAAGAGCGCCATGCCAGTGTTTGTGAGTGTGCAGTGGAGCGATAATTCTGAGAAGTATATGCAGCGTGGCTGTAAAGGGGCCTAAAATAATCGCTGTAAAGTGCGTAAAATATACATATACTAAAATCATAGCAATGACTAATGAGATGTACTATAAATGAAGAATGCATTGAGAAAGAATGACACAATCTTTAAAATATTTAAGATGCAGTAATTGGCAAGAAGCACTACTGCCTAAACAGAGCCCTTGATTCACAAGGGCCTGGAGGCATATACTATAAAAACTACTATCACAGCGGCATCCTCTGGGGAGGATGCGCTACGAACTTATTGGGCTAATAACATACAGGACCACATCGTTCAAGAAATTGACGACTGCTTTGGCGTGAAAAAGCGGTTCTTCACCAAGAAACATGATGGTATGAGGAGGGACATGATACCGGTATGCTTGAGGAAAATATTTCTTTCTCTCTGTTCGGCTTCCCGGCACTCCAAGAGGACATGGAGGACGGTCAGCCTCTCACCACATCTACCACAGGTTGGTGGTTCATCACCAGTAAGCAAAAAATTGTGGGTGCCATATGTATGTCTTATTCTTAGACGACAGAACAGGACATCAGTTTGTCGTGTTTTTGTTACGGGGGGCGAGAAACCTAACTGTGGTTTTATCAAGTGAAGCTTATTATTTCTTTCGCAGGAAACGCTTCAAATCTGTCGCAGGAACAGCAGCTGTAGGGATATGTAACGCCTGAGATGTAACTGATGTGGCCATTTGGTCTGCTCGAACATTACCCTCAATGCCTCTATGGCCCGGCACCCAGCATATAATCACATGCTGGTTAGATATATACACTTTACACAGAATGGAATAGAGCTCATTAAGTACAGGGTTTTTGTGTTTACAGAGTGACTTCAAAGCTTTCACGACACTTAGGGAGTCCCTAAGTTTTGATTTCATTATATACTTCACAGCCGATAATAGTGCATACGCCTCAGCCGTAAAGATGCTTGTCTCCGGGTGCAGTACAACGGATTCCGAAAGGGATGGACCGATGGCTGCATAAGATACCCCGGCATGTGACTTGGAAGCGTCTGTGTAAAACTCTGCACACGAGTGTTTTGATTGGAGTTCAAGGAAATGCATTTTAATGTGTGCCTCTGGCGCGTGTTCCGTGACTTCTATAAACGATGTGTCACAATCTATGAGCCACCACTGCCACGGAGGTAACAGTTCCGCTGGAGCCGTAGGACGATGATCAAGCAGTGGAACACCCATTTCCTCACTAAGATTCCTCACACGCAAAGAGAACGGCTTTCTCGCTGATGGTCGGTTATGGAAGAGTGCGTCAGCGGTCACGTCGTTTATTGTCAAATAAGACGTATGTTCAATGTTTGCTTGTACTTTCAGAAAATATGTCAAGCTGATGTATGACCTGTGCAGATGAAGTGACCACTGATTGGACTCTACGTAGAGGCTCTGGATTGGACTTGTCCTGAAAGCACCAGTCGCGAGACAGATACCCAAGTGGTGAACGGGGTCTAGTATTTTTAATGCACTTGGCTTTGCAGAATTATAAATTATGGACCCGTAATCAAGGCGTGAGAGGACAAGACTTTTATACAAGTTAAGCAAACACTTTCGATCACTACCCCAATCTGTACGCGACAGAAGCTTTAAAAGGTTCATTGTCTTCAGGCATATTGCCCTCAGATGCTAAATCTGAGGAATAAATGCAAGTTTAGAATCTAAAATGATTCCTAAAGACTTGTGCTCGCTGCTCACAGAGAGCGCATCTCCTTTGATTCCAATACTTGGGACTGGCGTTACGCTTCTCTTGTTAGTAAAGAACACGCAAGTGCTCTTCTGGGCATTTACTTTAAAACCATTTTCATCTGCCCATTTGGACAATTTGTTTATTACAAGCTACACTTGCCGTTCGCAGATGGCAATATTGCATGACGTGAAGGCTATTTGCATATCGTCGACATAAACGGAATAAAACATTTTGCGTGGAATGACTGTGTGCAGGGAATTCATTTTTACAATAAATAGTGTGCATCTAAGTACGCCTCCCTGTGGCACACCGGTCTCTTGGGTGAATGACTTAGACAAAGCGTTGCCCACTCTTATGCGGAATGTGCAATAGCATCTCTGATATAAGGCTCAATGCGAATAAGGTGGTCTGTTGTGGACATACCTTCCCTGAAACCACATTGCAGGGGTCTAGTAGTTTGTTATATTCAAGGAAACAGATTAAGCGCCTGTTTATCATTTTTTCCAATAGTTTACACAGGCAGCTTGTTAGCGCTGTTGGCCTGTAACTGCTGGCTAGGGATGGGTCTTTACCTTGTTAAGCACGGGAATGACTATAGCTTCCTTCCACGAGGACGGGATATATCCATCCGCCCACATGACATTGAAAAGGTACAGGAGTGCTTTCAGAGTTTCAGGATGTAGGTGCTTAATCATTTCATATATGACACCATCACCACCTGGCGCCGAGTTATTGCAGCAAGCGAGGGATGCTTTCAGTTCAGTTAAAGTAAATCGATAGTTGTAGGCCTCACTCGATGAACCTTTACGTTTTAGGGGCCGTCGCTCTCAGAAATGCTTGTGTGCAGTGGGACGCACTGGAGATATATTCAAAGTGTTCGCCCAGACAACCAGCCTGATTTTCCAGGCTCTCTCCTTGAGTACTTACTAAGGGGGGTGGGTGTACCTCCCGGCCTTTTAATTTATTTACTCGATTCCACACTTTCGTCTCATCCGTGTAAGAATTTATACTGGAGATGTACTTCTCCCAACTCTCCCTTTTAGCACGTCGACGTGTTCTACCCTGGGACTTTGAAACTAATCAAGTTTTCGGCGGTTGGAGAGTCGCGAAGTCGTCCCCAAGCTTTGTTTTGATTTTTCCGTGCTTCCTTGCATTCTTCGTTCCACCACGGGGTACGACGTTTATTAGCCAGTCCGTTAGTTTGACGGATGCATGTTGTGGCAGTCTCAATTATAAAACCCGTCCGTTATATATGCTACAGCATCGTCTATATTTAAAGAGGCAATATCATCCCTGCTTAAATACGTTTGTTTTTGGAAACGTTCCCAGTTAGCCCAGTCAACCTTCCATCGGGGAATGTGTGGCGAACATACATCTTGTTTTGTCAGTTTTAACATGATTGGGAAGTGGTCGCTCCCAAAAGGGTTCTTGAGAACGGACCACTCCAGGTACGGAATTAGTGTACTTGACACGATACTTAAATCTATGGAGGAGTATGTGTTGTACGCCATGCTGTAGTACGTTGGCTCTTTCTTATTAAGTAAACATGTTCCTGAAGAAAAGAGAAAGTTTTCAATTAGGCGTCCTCTCGCATCGCAACGAGAGTCTCCCCACAATGTCTTATGTGCGTTTAAATCTCTGACAACTATGTATGGTGCCGGAAGTTCATCTATGTAATTCCGAAATTCAGTTTTATTAAGTTGATAACTGCCTCTAGGAGCTGTGGGTTCTTGGTGTCTCACAGGAGACCAACCACCGCGGGTTCGAGCTTAGCGAGCCACAGGGCCGCGTCAGCCGTCGCCTCCAGCACCGCTCGCGCGCGAGCTCAGAGGCCGCAAGGGGCTACCGAGCGATGCACGCAAAAACACAGTAAAGCCCTGAGTTGACGGAAACCGTTTACTGAAACCGTCGGCACCAGCACTGCACAAACGCCCGCACGGAGGGGAGCCAAAGGGGTCCCGCACCAGGGCGAAAATACAATAACAGGCGCCTATAGCACGTCGCGGCGAGAGCACAGGCTCAAGCTGGGACACGCCGCTAGGAAAAGTCCCGGCGGCTACGCTACTTGCTCTGGCGATAACCAATGGGTCAACTCGCGAGAGCACGGGCAATATCCTTCGGCTTAGGCTTTCGGCAAGTGCGGCTCGGCGAGGTACGACCTCGCGCGAGCACTAATGGCACCGCTCGTCGGCTTAGCGTCGGGAAAGGATCAGCACAAAGTACGCGCTCCCCGCACGGGCAAAGGCACCGTGCGCGAGCTCCAGCCCTAGTCACAAAGGTGTCGGCGGACGAGAGGAAAGCATGAACGTACCGTGCGCTGGTCCCGGAGAGAAGTCCACGCTTCCCCGCCCCCACCGCCAACCGCCGCGTGCGCAGCGCCACCGCGGGAACCGGTTAGGCGGCGCGGGCGGAGAAGGAGGCCAGCGGGGAACGATGGCGAGGGATGGCAGAGCAGGCGAAGCGCGCGCAATCATGCCGGCGCAACCCTCAATCCCCACATCCTCCTCTCCTTAAATGCCCCCCTACCGGCCTGGCGAAACAGCTAGTAGGGGCTTATGCATCAAAGACAATTGAGTCTTTCATGCACAAGCTAAATGCTAACCTCAGCCCAGCAAGTACTCTTAACACACTGCGTTCCGACATATAAAACAAAACACTTTCATGCACTATAAAAATAAAAAAAAATGGTAGAGCACAAAACGTTACTGCGGAGAGAAGAGGGGAAAAAAAACTAGCACTCTCTGTCCCACCCCCAACGAAAGGGGGTGAAACAAAAGAAACGGCAACTAGTTCGAGTATGCCGGAGAAGAACGGAGGTCTTTATGTACGTCTTTTCCCTCCCCTTCCTACAACAAGTCCCCCAGTTCCGTCATTAGTAGGCTCACGTGGGTGGTGGGGTCGTGGGCCGGTGAACTCGTGTCTTCTTTAGGCCCGGGCGGTCCCGCCTTGAGGGCCGCAAAATCCGCGCTCTCCCTCAGCCGTTGGCGGCACAGGGCCGCGAGGTCCGCGTCTGGTACAGGTGACGGTTGGCGTCTCTGCGGGGCGCTCACCCCACGCGTCTTCTCCGCGGCCTCCCTTGTGCGCGCCACGTGTAAGGCCCCGGTGAAATGGCTTTTGAAGTACACCGTGGCGTGGCACAAGGCACAAAACGCCACGTCGGGCGGAGCAGGCATCTGTGCTCCCCGAGCCGCCCGATCCATCTCGGCGATCGTGCGGCCCCGGAATGGCCAAGGCACCCGGTCCAGTGACAACTCCCGGCCAACGCGTCGCTGTGTCTTCCATGGTGCCTCGGTCGAGAAGCATCGCGGTGGCTCCTGGTCTGCCTGGCTCGGCCAGGTGGTCATTGCTCGGTGCGTGACCCGTGGTCGCGGTCATGGGGTCGTGGATGGAGCCGGCCGCAAGGGCCATCCAGGTCGGCCCTTGCCTTGCCGGCTCAGTGCGCCACGTGTCTCTCCTCGGGCGGCCATGTTCGGTGGATCTGGAGATGGCTCGTTGCTTCGTTGAAGTCTTCCTGTCGTGTGCGGATGCACGTAGTGGTTGACCGCATCATCGGTTCCCCTGCCGGCTTGTCCCCGTCAACACACCGCGTCATATGCCCGCGCACCAATGGCCGAACGCGTCTCCCAACCCGCGCACCCCCGTCACTGCACGCGCACCTTGTGGTTGGTCGTTACCGCGTAACACACACACGCACACAAGTCGCGTCGATCGTCACCCGCGCACTGACGAATGACAGGGCTACTGACCTTCACCTCCCCCCTCCTCGCCCAAAAAACACAAAAGCGACGACGAGCGCAGAGAGAGAACAAAAAACGAGAGACGGAGAGGAACGAGAAAAAAAATGCTGTTCGGCTACTTACAAGGGGAAAAAAAACGTAATGAATTAAACTATAAGGCTTGACACGCGAAAATTAAACACACTTTCAAAAAAAAAAACAAATACACTCAGCGTGCGTACTTAAAAAAATGGGGGAAAAAATGCACACTGTTAAAACACTACATAAACATACTTGCAATACGCTGGGCTGGGACTAGCTTCTTTTGTGCACTGGCCGCAAAGAAGCTAGCCCACTGAGGCTACGCATTTTACTGAGGGCCTTCGGTTGCGGAAAAGTCCGTCGTCCGGCGCGAAATCACACAGGTGACCGCTTCCTCAGATTGTACCGGTGCGTGGTCCGAATGCGGTCCGTTGCTCCGCGTGTGCCCCGTTGCTTGCGCGCAATGCCACTGGGCACTGGCGCAAGCTCGTCGGACCGTGACGCAAAGGCCTTCAGGTCGGCGATATGGGCACGGCTGAGTTTTCCCGAAGAGGGATCCTTCAGCAAGTACGCGAGTGGAGACCAAACTTTCTCTACTCGGTACGGACCAAGCCACTTAGGAGCGAGCGAGGCTGAGAACCCCTTGGTCGCATCGCTAAGAGCGTGGTTGCGCTTCAGGACAAGATCACCTACCTTAAATGAAAGATGGCGATGCTTCCGGTCGTATTGAGCCTTCTGCTGGGCCCTGGCCGACGCCAAACTCTGCCTTGCTCTACAGAGAGCCCGACAAAGCCTGTCCCGAAGTGCTGAAGCGTAAGCAGAACAGTCTGCCGGCGCTTCCTCGTCCCCGAGCTGGCATTGCATGACACTGGTCACCGGATTAGCCAACTCCCTTCCAAAATTGAGAAAGGCGGGAGAGAAACCAGTTGAGCGATTCTCGGAGGTTCGGACTGCGAACGCGAGCTCACTCAAGTGGTCTGCCCAATCCTTTTGACGTTCGGCAAAGGCCGCTAACATTGGTTTAAGAGTTCTATTGAGTCTCTCCGTCAAATTGGACTGGGGATGGTAGGGCGAAGTGGTGCAGTGATTAATTCCCAGGGAACGGCACGTAGCACCAAACACCCGAGCGGTGAAATAGGACGCGTTGTCCGTAATCAGTCTTTTCGGAAAGCCGAACCGACAAAACACTTCCTGTAGCCTTTCCAGCACCGCTCGCGCTGTCACTTTACGAAGCGGAAACAGTTCCACCCTTTTTAGAAAAATGATCAACGACTACCATCAGGTGTGTGAACCCCTGCTTACTCCTGGGGAAAGGCCCCATAAGATCGCAGGTGGCCACTTGCCACGGACGCTCACTGTCGATTGGTTTCATCAGCCCGGGCGGCTTGCCACCCCTTGATTTCACCATTTGACAGACATGGCAGGAACGGCAATAGCGAAAAATGTCACGCTTTATGCCAGGCCAGGTCACAGTTTGGCTTAGTTTCGCAAAAACTTTAGAGCCACTCAAATGACCGGCCAAGGGTTCGTCATGAGAACATCGCAACAGTGCGCTTCTCAGACTTTTGGGGATAACCACCTTAAACGGGTCCACAGCGTCATCATCGGTGGCTATGTATTTCAGCAGGAGCCCATCATGATCCAGCAAATATAAATCCGCGGGGGACTCAGCGACACACGCTGTTTCCGGCCCCCCTGCGCCCGCCGCACTACCAGCAGCGTCTCGGCGCTCCGTCTCCCTGAGACCGTCGCTCACTCCGCGACAAAACGGATCAATTTGCTGGGCCTTAAGTAGCTCTTGCCTGCTGAAAGCGATTCCAATTCTCCCAAAGGGGAGGTTGGTCTCCTCCCCACTCAGGACTGCAGCCATCGGCGTCATGGGTTCGCTTTCGTGAAGCTCCCCCGCACGCACGCTTTCCGGCGCGCTGCTTGCCTGGAGCGCGGAGAAACAGGTTTGCCCGCTTGCGGACTCGCCTCTCTCCCCGCTCGTTTCGCCCCCGACGCTAGCTGGCGCTAAGGCACCGGCTAGGCAGCGGCTGTTGCACCTGGAGAAAAGCTCTGGGTGGACAATGGGGCACGAGATAGCGCGTCAGCTACCACGTTAGTGCTCCCCTTTCGATACTGCACAGAAAAGTCATAATGCTGTATCAGGAGAGCCCAGCGCGCCAGCCGGCCCGCAGGCTCACGGAGCCGCATCAGCCAGCTTAGCGCACTGTGGTCCGTTTGCACTACGAATTTCGTACCATCAAGGTAGACATCGAATTTACGTAGTGCAAACACGATAGCGAGGCACTCCTTCTCCGTCACGGAATAATTCCTCTCAGCCGGTATCAAGGAGCGGCTGGCAAAGGCCAGCGGCTGGAACACGCCATCGTATTCCTGTAGGAGGACTGCTCCTAAACCCAGATCGCTCGCGTCGGTCTGGACAACGAACGGTCTGGTCAGGTCGGGGAGTCTGAGCTGCGCTGTCTCCGCAATGGCACTAGACAGTTGGCGAAAAGCCTGCTGCTGCTCAGGTCCCCATTGCCACTCGGCCGACTTACCCAAGAGCTTGCTCAAGGGCGCCTGCACTCGGGCACAGGACGGGATGAACGACCGGTAAAAGTTGGCCATTCCCAAAAAGCGGCGAAGGCCGCGTACGTCCTTGGGCGCGGGGAAATCGAGGATTGCCCGAAGTTTCTCCCGATCCGGCTCAATGGAGCCTTCGCCCAGCGTAAACCCCAGTAACTGAACTCGGGTTTGCGCTAGTTGGGCTTTCGCAGGATTCAAAGTCATCCCGGCGGCCCGCACCCTCTCGAGCACATCGGCAACATGGGCCAAGTGTTCTTCGAAGGTTCGTGAGTAAATCACGATGTCGTCGAGGTAGCACATGCAGTATGACCACTTTGCTTCCCCGAGGACGCGGTCCATCAGTCTCTGAAAGGTCGCAGGACCGTTGCATAGACCAAAGGGCATACGAGTAAACTCAAACAACCCTCTATGGGACGTGAACGCGGTCTTGGACCGGTCACGCGCATCCATCCGGACCTGTAGGTACCCTTTCGAGGCATCCAACGTAGTGAAGTACCTCGCACTGCCCAGGGTTCCTACAATGGAGCTAATCGTAGGAAGCGGATAGGCATCCTTACGAGTCACTCCGTTCAGACGGCGGTAGTCTACGCACAGGCGATGACTGCCATCTTTCTTAGGCACCAACACAATTGGAGACGCCCAGGCGCTATACGAGCGGCGGATAATGTCGGCCGATAGCATCTCGTCCAGCAAACCATCAATCACCTGCCTCTTGGCAAGACTGACGGGCCTGGGGTTACACTTCAAAGGAAGCGCGTCACCAGTTTCGATCGCGTTATCGGGATGCGAGAGACAGAGATTGTGGTTGTGAAGAGGAAGAGGCGCTATCGGTATGCGAGCGTTGGCCGGCGTGGGCAGTTTCGTGGCCCTCGCTCGCCATGTGCTTGCGCCACCGCGATATTTCACGACTCGCACCGTTCGTACGTAGCGTTATCGTGCACAAATACGACAAAAGTAAGTCCGCCTTTTAATTCGAAGAAATTTTCGGGCCCCTTAGAGTTCGAATTATCGAGATTCGGCTGTATTTTCTGCTGGTTCGTCACACCCTTGGACAGGAACAACTCCTTTTGCACACATTGCAGACCCTTGTCCGCATTTTCGTTGTCTTTCGTGCGAAAGAAGCTTTGTAAGGCTTCCAGGCCAGCAAGGGCTTCGGCAAAGGTAGCTGGTGGGCGCAAGCCTTCGTTCTCGCCGCCGTCTTCAGACGCCTCGTCTGCCACCACCTCCGCTACGATCTCGGCGAGTCGTAGCGCGCGGCGTCCGCCTGTTTTCGCCGCTTAGTAGTTCTCGTTGAAGCGAGGGGTGAGGTAGTGCAAAGGTCAATTCGCTCGCCGCTGCTGCCGCGCTTCGTCACTTCGGGCGAACGAGCACTGCAGAGAAGCCGCGCGGCTCCCGTCTGCCACTTAGCACTTCACGAGCACATGAGAGCGGCCTTTTTGCACACCTGAATGATAATTTTTCGCTGCAGAACGTATCATACGACCGCAATTTGCCGCAATGCTGAATGTTGCTGCCAAATAATCGTATTTTCCGGGAACGTAATAACCGGAACGAATTAACACATGCCTCGATGGGGTTATGTTTATTTTTCGCGATTGCGAACGTAGGAGCCGGGTAATCGTATTAAGCGGGAACGTATCAGCGAGGTTCTACTATACTGCACAAGGCTGCCGTGGTGTGACATCACCGTTCAAGAGTAATCAACCCTTTAGGAGGAAAGCATTGTGGCAGCCAGTGCATGGTTGCAAGTTCGAATGTCTACTTTTGTGTTACGATTGTTTTCTGTGATCATAGCCAAGTTCTGGACTAACTGGTGCAGTGCAATTGAAGTGAGGCTCTCGGGTGGCAACGCCGTACAAGCACTGCATGTCGGGTTGTTATTTCCCTTGTAGGAACACGACGAAGGAGGTGTTTTGTTTGCCAAGTGATCGGAAGCTGGTCATACAAGAAACTTACTGCTTTCAGCTTCTTTGCGAAGCATTTGCGTGTATGTGCAGTTCTTCGATGCGACAGACATCATCTGTGCACAAGCTTTCAGAAAAACAGTGACAATGCATCGTTGCAAACCACTGATACCTCGTCCGAGGAGTTCACCTCTATCGCCTTTCTTTCGTCCAGCATCTGCGAACTTTCATGCAAACATTGCATCGTTCACCAATTTCTGATCACACGAATGCGCACGGTGTTTTTTTTACCCCCGAGCTTGCACACGTACTCTCACGATGAAATAAGGGAAGGCAAGCATACACGGAAACAGGAGAAGAGAACCAGACAACACTGTGTTGTCTGGTTCTCTTCTCCTATGTCCGTTTCTGCACACCTTACCTTCTTTCATGATGAATCCCTACCAACTAGCTTAACTTTGTCTTTCTAAGTACTGTCAGGTTTTCGTCTCTATTGACAACAACGTCATCCTCTTCAGCCTGTTCCCAGTCGTCAAGCGTTCAGAACACCACTTTACTATGCTGCACAATCAGTGTGAAGACAACAGTCACTCTCAAGAGGATCAAATTGCCCCACCAAAATGACTTCACAGCCACTTAGCTGCAGGGGGGACCCACCTGTGCCACGCCTTTCTTCTTCCTCTGGCATGGCCCTACTTGACTCCGTTGTTGCAGCAGAGGAAGTAGCTGCAGTGAAGGGCAGGTCCACAGTGCGGCTCTCGCAACCACTGAAATAAAGTCACATGGATAAGTGTGTTAGTAGCCTACAAGGGGAGAACAAGGCAACATTATTTCCCACTCACATAGGTTTTTTATTTCTTTTATTATTCCAGCAATATATTTCTCAATGGCCCATTATCTGCTCTAAAGCATTCTTGAGAGTTTGAAAAAGGTGGTTCAGAGTCCCTTAAAGCCACTCGACGAAATGCCAAGTTGCACCAGCAGTGTACAAAAAGCGCATCCATAATTTTTTTCTCAAACACAATAAGATAGTGCTAAGCCTCATACTCTTTTAAGTGCTTTTTCTCTGCTTGATGACTTCTACCACGCTTAACACACCTCCCCTCATACCAATTTCTACCCTACTGTCCATTAAAACTGCTGAGAATTTTCGTGCGGTTTCAAGTGGTTTGAGGAAAAAGGCCAGCTGACTAACTCACAATGATGTGTTTTTCATTGTTAGCATGGCTATTATCATTACAAACAACACCTTAGTGTACTTCACTTTAGCATTCACACTGCATTTCCCACATTCCAGAAAGCCACATTATAGATAGTTTCCCACGAGTGAGAAGCTTTAGGCATAAGAATTTTGCCAGTCAACAAGTTCTACATATGAATTTGGGAATGCTCTTACGCCATGAAACAGAATTAACAAGCTCAAAATATGAAATGAAATTTCTCGAACATTTCATAAGCAGGAGCGAAGTGCTAACATCTACAGCTGAGGTCAAAATTCCGCACAATTGTAGAAAAATGGAGCCAACAAAAATAAAATTTTCATAATGTAAAACTTGCCGTTGGGTCCCTGTATTCTTGTAGGCGTTGCCGTCACCGACACATCCATTGAAGCATATATTATCCTACTTTCTGGAATTTTTAAAATACATCACAGTACAGACGACTGGAATGCTCCCATTGTATATAATGTAGGTTCGGCAGAGTTGGCAGTGGTAAACATGTGCAATCGATTCATCAATACGCATTAATTAATGAGCATGCTAAGTGTGCCAAAACAAAAGCTTTTGTACGAAAGTAACATACACCGGCAGGAACATTTTAGGAAGCATATAAATCTGCTCATTGCATGAAGCTGACATTCTATGTTAATCTGCAACAGTCTGAAACACTGCTGCAACATGAAGAATACAACACATAGAACGGAACATAAAGAAGCGAGACATTCACTACTGAACTAATTGCACACTTCGTAAGGTCAGGTAGCACTGCATGGTTTTCAAAAACTGAAATGTAGTTACCAAATCAGATCATTTAACATGCTTTAAACAGTTTGAAAACTGACTTAGTTATATAATTTTGAATTACAGAAAAACAAGCTGACATAGTAAACAAGTTTATTGTTAAAATTTCATACACTCATAACTGCTGGTATTTTTATAAATTACTGCTTTGAATTGATCACATAGGAATACACAGCTGTTAACTTGTGTGCATTGTGAAACCACGGTGAAGAGATTCCAATTTCTTGCAACTGTAGTTCAAGTAACAAGATCAGTTTCTTTAGAACGAGCCGTTTTGCAGTTTTAAAGAAGCAGTGTTCTACTTCGACTCGAGAAAATTGAGGTTCACCTTCTGTCAAATGAGAGCACTTAAGGCACACTCACACTGGAAAGCTTTCTATCGCGTGAGCAGGCGTGATCCCATCACCGACAAACGGGAAGCGCTCACAATGGAGCTCTCCCCCCGTGCAAGGAGGATATGTTAATTGCAGCCGCCCACTCGCCCGAGATGCGCAGTACTACCATAGCCGTGCTGGAACGCCAGCAGCGTTGCAGCGCTGCTGCTGTGTGTGAGTGTCACAGGCGTGCTGACATGCCACAGCGGCTGTGGCTATGCACACCTTCCCTTTCTTTCTTTAGTAATGCCACGTTCTGATTGGCTTGTGACCAGCGATGCTTTTCTCTCGGCACCGAAAATTGGTCTTGGACTGATCGGATCCAACGAGGGCTTTCTTTTTTTGGTCTTGCGACCTCGCGTGACTTGTCTGCCATCTTTCAGTGTGAACGGGGCTTACATCTTGTTGATAATGTAACGTTTGCAGGAACACGGACCAAGGAAGAAACGAACAGGACTAGCAATGCAACCTCCTCAGTCCTTGTTTGGGTGAGCGCTACATGATCAACAAGATGAATACATACCAAGAAGCTGAATTTCGAATTTTAATGAAGAGCCCATACTTACCACTCGCAAAAATTTTCGATGTCAGTGCCTTCTGCGGGAGGGCATTAGGAGCTTGGAGCTCAGATACACTTTCCTGCAGCTCCCGCCGCTCAACTGCTGCTGCTTCTTTTAGTTGCTCGAACTCTGCTGCTATGTTGCAGCCACTACTGCAGCATGTGCACTTTTGTGCAACGTCAGAGACATCTATGCCAGAAAGCAGTTCTGCTTCTTCCCTGTCCCTGATGTGCTTCATTTGTTGTGGCACCTGCTGTTGTAAACAAAATCAGTTTTAATAACACAACACAAATCATCTTAAAAACCCTATAGTGCAATAAACATCAAGAGAACAAAGACAGAACAAGTGCTGAGTGTTCCTAAAAGGTAACCTAATATTTTACAGCTGACAAAAAAATTTTATTCTTAGGTTCAGAGCTTGGAGGAATTCTCCTTCAGCTAGACCCGAAGTTAGGTTTGATCTTATTGTTTAGAAACATTCACCGCTTCCTTGTGTTGCTCTTGGAGGTTCCTGTGTTAATGTGTTTTGAAATAAAGTGAAACAATAAATCACTTTACACTCATCAATTATTTATTGGGAAATCTATTGACCGTAATATCTCCTTCATAGATTCATTATTAGAGGACAAAATGAAAGTCAAGGTTCCATTTTTGAATTTCACAACGAAATTTCATCACCTGAATGTCGGCGTGATGTGATGGATTTTCAAGTTGTTTTACATATTTTGGTCACAGTGGCTAATAAAGCTTCCTGAAACTTTCTGTGTTGCATCTCTGGCTTCCTTAGAACACAACGTGTTTCATTTTGACCAATAAAAAAATTACGTAGTCCCTTGCAGCACATTCTAAATAGCATAAAAGGTAGCTGTGAATTTAGATTTGATCCTTGTAGAAATTAGATAACTCTTTTCACATTAGCCTAGGTCTTGCACGAACTGGCATCGCAGCAATAATTTCCATTGAGTAATGGCCAATAATGCCATAGACTAAGCTTTTGGGTACTGAGAGAGCCAGCAGATTTAATAGAAAGAGCCGGAAACACCTCATGGCTGCCATGTTTAGGGCACCATCTTTTGACAACACAGGCACTCATTCAATGGGCGAATGCCATTAGCTGTGAATGTCATTCACTATGCTCGAGTAGAAGCAACAAAAATGGCATTAACAGGTAATCTCATTCGCTACGAATGACATTACACGTGCCGTGTGACAGGGTTATTAGTGGCTATAGCAGTCAAATGCTAAGCACAATGGCATGGTTTCAATTCCCGGCCACTGCGAATTCATACCAATGGGCTGAAATGCACAAACATCCGTGTAGTTAGATTTAGGTGTATGATAAAGAACCTCGGGTGGCCGAAATTATTTTGAAGTCCTCCACTACGACATGCCTCTCAACCATTTAGTGGTAGTGGCACGTACAACATGTTTAAGTAACATCACATTAAACTAAAAACGTGTGAACTGTCAGTTGTCGTACCTTTCCTCTGGTTTTTGTCTTTTTTGCCCTTATCCAAGGACACCACAGGCTTTCTGGGCCTCTTGGAAAGATATAAATCCATGGCTTCCTCCGTTTCTGTATTGCATGTAACAAAGAATCACAAAGCTGGCAGTGCTGAAAGGCAGCATTGATAGGTGAGAAACACTCAAAAGGTATTATGACACATTTAGCCAGTATAATTGGTTGGAATTCGGTCTCCCCCTGACGTCACTATCATTTTATCCTTTCGCGAGTGTACTACGTACTCGCACGCAGCAAGCACAAGCATTTGACATGGTACAGCAATAAGCATGATCAACACACGGGTTTGAAGGGACTGACAACAAGTTTTTATGGAAATGTTACACCCGGCATCCTGATTACAAATGAATTTCTCCTAGCCAGTTTTTTTTTATAACTGAAATGTTTTACTTTATTTGCTTTACCTGTCAGTAACAAACGATGCTGTCATGCGCTGTTACTGCTGCACATTGTCGCTTCTGCATGCTAACTGTGGCATTCGGAGTTTCCCTTTAATGTTTCTGGCCATAGAGAAGTGATTATGGCCAGCCTAAGACGGCCCGATACGCTAATCCAATGCGCACTGAAGGGGTGCGTATTAGAAAGTCGATACTGTGAAGCTGGGCAGAAACCTCGATGTCAGCCTATGACATTGCGGTAGCCGCTTGTTAGGCTACTGCACAATGAACGAGACAAAGCACACGCAGGTGTATAGTGTTGGAAACGTGCGTTTCAAAAGTACTAAGTGTCAACTGACATAACTTTAAGGCGTGCTTTATGAGGAAATAAGTAGAACTCACCAGCCATGTGCAGCACTCTGGCCTTATAAAGGCCGCCCGGCGTGTTTTCATCCCCACCCCACCACAGGCTGTGGAAGACTGTCGGATCAAAGTCCGCGATGTTTTCCGGCTGGAAATTTTCGACTTCTGTATGTTGCACCACAGCAGTGGTCAAATCAACGTCGTATTGGATATATACAACCATGATGAGAAGGCAACGGCTGTAGCAACGGTGCTGGCTATCATACAACAAACGCAATTCCCGGCAAGATAAAGGCTATGGATACGGATCCACATGTGGCTTTGATTTCAACTGGTCGGTAATCAGCCTGTCAGAACCCAAACAACCAGAAACATAAAATCAAAATACTTCTAAGAAATGATGTACATCATCATCGGTGCCTGAAAAGCAATACTTGTACCGATGTGCAATTATTAATGCTTGGGAACTTTCTTGGTTAAAAGCAAAAGCTTGCGGCTTGCCACCCCTGGCCATGCCCGTGAGTACCAGTGTAAAATAGGCGAGGACGTCTATCATAATTTTGTCTTGGATTTGTCAATTCCCAATTTGCACAAGACATCCGCCCAGCCATGATCTTAGCAATATAAATATTTAGGCTACCAGGTGGGTCATCCTCAAATATACTTACAGCGCACATGTGCACGACAGAAAAGACGAAAACACGGACGTACGTTTCGTTTATTAACGGTGCAAACATTCTTAAAAATGTATGAATTCCCTATAAAATTATAAATCGTTTTCATTTCTCAGCCTGCAATATTTTTTTTCAATCTTCCTGGCCCCGTTTCCACACTCCTCAGGTCGTTTTCGTGCAGGCACTAGTTGGCCCCTTAGATGTACGATTATGTGAGATCCCTCCAATTTACAGTGCGAGAGATAATTTCCAAATTATCTTCGACGATATATATCCAAACAATGCAAAACTCCTTTCTTGCAATATATTAAATGGGCTATTAGAAAATCACTTATCGGAGTTAAAAATAAAAGCCGTCATAGCAACAGATGCCTCGCAATCAGAAGAAAAATCTGGAATTGGAATTTTGTCTTCCCTGCGTTTGACCGGTCGTTCTCCTTAAGACTTCCAGACTGCATACCGGTATTTGTAGCTGAGTTTCTGGCGGTTACATTGGATCTACGAAAAGTGCACTCATCAAGATCGGAAGTTGTAATAGTAACAGATTCTTTGTCATTATGTTCAGCTCTCACTGCAAAAAGTGGCTCACAAGTTTCGCGTACATTCCATTGTCTTATACCTTCTAACTTAAAACTAATTAGATTGGTATGGATGCCTGGTCACAAAGGATTAGTTATGAATGAATTAGCTGACAGCTTAGCGAGAGTTGCTCTTAGTGGTCCAATCCTTCCGATTCTTCCTGTATCAGCTTCCATCACCGCGGCTAGGTTCAAGACTCCTGTTACCTGCCATTTACAAATCTATCTCATTATCGACACCTCCTATTTCCTTGGAACAGAAAATTCTGCCATAATAGAAAACTTGAAGTCCTCTTTACCAAATTCAGATGTCGAATTCCTACATTAAACGTTTATCTGCATCGATCTGGTATGGCGCCCTCCTCCTTGTGCTCATACTCTGGTGAAGACGAAACAATAGAACATTTCTTCCTGTCATGCCGCCGTTTTCCTCCATTAAAAACAATCCAAGATCTCAGGCCAGGGGATATGATAGGACGCGCATGCGCACCGCTGCTTTAGCGGCCCTCTCGACAGCAGGCGCCGCGTCGGTAGACGGCGCGTCGATGCAATTTCACACGCGCTCCCGTGGTCCGTAGACTTTTGCTCACGGGCGTACACAGCCTCCCGGTGCAAACGTCCAGCCCGAGTTGTTCGCAGCTTTGGCAAGGCAGGCTCTGGAAGGAAAAGACTTGTCCAATCTTGTGCACAAACGGTAACCTAATAGTATCTCTGAAGGAGAAGGGCCCGCTTGGTGTGGTGCGTTTCGATAATTGCACAACACCCGGGCCAACGACGTTATGAGGCAAACGCCTCCTATCTTCTTCAAGCCTTCCTTGACTGTACGCACGGCTCGCTCGGTTGGCCATTACTCTGGGGCTGATAGGGAGGTGTTCGAATATGCGCGAGTGCATTGCACTGCATATAAACTGCTCGAACTCCCATGCTGTGTGAATGGCGTCCCTTGTCGGACACCACCTTGCGTGGTATGCCGAAACGCCTAAATATTGTCCCGAGTGCATTAATTGTGCTATGAGAATTCGCCTGCGACACGCGAACTGCCTCCATCCACTTTGTGTGTGAATCTACGACTACCCGTATCATTTCCCCTTTGACTGGTCCCGCATAGTCAATATGGAAGCGCGGCCACATTTCGCGCGTATAGGGCCAATTTTACTGGATCTTCGCCTGAGGCATCGGTAATGATTGCTCGCAGTTGTGGCATGTCGCAGCAATGCGCCCGATGTCCTGCTCTAAGCCGGGCCACCAAAACAAAGACCTGGCTTTGCCTGCAAAGTGGACATGCCTTGGTGGGCTGCATGTAGTAAGTAGCCTTAGCAGCTTCCCTCGCGCATCTGTTGGCACTACAATGCGATGACCCCAGTAGAGCATTTCTTCAGTAGTAGACAGCTCATGCCGCTTTTTGGATAAATCATCCATTTCTTTCGTTCCGCGTCAAAACTGCACGGCCAACGTTCCCGTGTGTACTTGCGTACCAGTGAGGGTACCTCATCACAGACGGCGAGTGCTTGGAGTTCCTGCAATGGCAGGGCAGGCTCATCCCACTGGTCCAGGGTCAGTACTATTTGGGCCTCATCTTCCTGGTGCGCTTCCTCCTGCAATGGTTGAGGTAGGCGGCTCAGAGCATCAGTATTGCACATGAATTTTCCAGGCTTATGTTGGAAGCGATATCGGTAGGCCCCGAGTATGATGGCCCATCGCTGAATGCGGGCAGCGTCCATAACCGGCGTTTGCCTCTCCGCTCTTAGGAGACCCAACAATGGCTGATGGTCAGTTACAAGCGTGAATTGCCCGCCGAGCAGATAATCTTGGAATCTCGTCACACCGTAGACAAGAGCTAGTGCCTCCCATTCGATCTGCGAATAATTCTTTTCTGCGGCAGTAAGCGTCCGAGATCGGAATCCTTAGGGCTGATACTGTCCTTCAATTCGATGGAGTAAGGCCGCTCCCACACCGTAGGGTGACGCATCACACTCCAAAAATAGCTCTCTTGCAGGGTCGAAGTGAGTCAGCACTGGAGCGGAACACAAAGCGGCTTTGGCTTGCCGGAATGCATCATCCTCAGGCCCATCCCAAGACCATTTTGATTTCTTTTCCAGAAGTCGGTATAAGGAGCTGAGGAGCGTGGACAGATTAGGCAAGAATTTGTTATAAAACGTAAGCATGCCCAAAAAGGACCCAAACTCCGTAACATTCTGAGTCGGAGCCAGCTTAATTGTCTCGACGTTCTTCTCTGACGGTTGCAAACCTGCCGCGTCAATTCCATGTCCTAGACACGTAACGGACACCTGGCCTAGTCGGCACTTGTCCGCCCAGAGCTTCATGCCGTATTATCTGAAACGCTGCAGAACTGCTTGCAGGTTCGTATTCGGCTTATCATTCACATATGCTATTAGGACGCCATCCAAGTACGCTTGAAACCCTGGAAGGCCTTGCATAACATTGTAATCGTGCTTTGAAAAATCGCAAGTGCGGACGCAATTCCAAATGACAGTAGAATATAACAGAAAAGGCCCTTGTGAGTATTTATAACACCTAATTTACGCGAATCTTCGTCTAGATGAATTTGGTTGTAGGCATCGCGTAAATCCAAGATGCTGAACTGCTGTCCACCGCCAAGCGTAGCGAAAATGTCGTCTACTACGAGTAGGGGCTACCTTTCCATTTCACACACTGAGTTCAGGGTTACTTTAAAATCTCCACAGATGCGAACTGTCCCATCGCTTTTCAATACAGGAACCACCGGGGTTGCCCATTCTGCGCAGGAAACAGGCGAAATAATGCCTCCCGCCACGAGTCGGTCTAACTCGGCGGCGACCTTATCTAGCAGAGCAAATGGCACGTTTCTTCCTTTGCAGAACCGTGGTATTGCTCCGTACTTTATATGCAGCCGTGCGGGTGGCTCCTTGATGAGTCACAAGCCCTCCGTGAAAAGGTCAGCGTACTGATCCATCACGGGTGCAGCTCCTTGAATCTCCAGCTTCACTTCGGCTGAATGCGACGCGATATGAAGAAGCGGCGCCCCTTGTATCTCGTGTTTCTGCAATAAGTCACGGTCGCAAAGGCTAGGACCTTCGCAGTTTAACACCAATCGATTGCAGTCAACTTTCACAGACTTATAGGAAGCTTGCATTTGCAGAAGGCCAGGCATTGGTAGCTTTCCAGATAACATAAAAGGGTTAACGTAGCCTCACAAAGCGGTGGCCACTTATCACCATGGGCTTCGTATATTGATTTGGGCACCACGCAGACAGGCAAGCCTGTGTCGATTATTATCTTCAGTGAAATTCCATTCCACGTGACAAGCTTCCGCAGGGGCGGAACCTTACATTCATCAATTTTACCATATTTGCAATGCATTGCTGCCGCTAGATTCACTTTCCGCCAAGGTTCAATGGGCCGTAACTTTTCGAGAGCATACTCGCGCCACGTGACCTTGTCGCCCGCATTTGTAACATCGGCGCCTTCGCAGCGAGCACGCAATGGCTTGATGCCCCTGTCTGCCACAGCAGCTACATTGGTGCGATAACATGCTCGGCTCATTCGTTATAGCGGGTTCCCCTTTCCGCTGAAAGTTGAACCCGCCGACGGCGTCACCTTGCCTGTCAATCTCTTGCGAACCTAGCTATGCACTTTTTGCTGTTAGAGCAAGTGCTTCGGCTTCCGAAACAGTCAAGTCCTTCTTCGCTAGCAGCTGTTTCTGCAAGTTTCTCGACCACACTCCGCAAATGATGCGATCCCTCAGCATTCGCTGCAACATCGAAGAGAAGTTGCAGTTATGGGCTAGCCTACGAATCTCGACGATGAACGCCTCCATACTCTCCTTGTTGGTTTCCATGAAAGAACTTTAAATTTTCCGATATATCGATAGGTGACGGATCATAGAGCTCATTTAATGTTGAAACGACTTCTTCATAGCTCAGCGAGCTCGGTTTTCTCGGTGCTACTCTACCGCAAAGAATCTCAACGGCCCTTGATCCTAACGCTGCAACCAACAAAGCCCTTTTCTTGGCGTCAAAGTAAGCGTCAACTTTTAGAG
The DNA here is from genome assembly GCF_013339745.2 of Dermacentor silvarum. Taxonomy (NCBI): domain Eukaryota; kingdom Metazoa; phylum Arthropoda; class Arachnida; order Ixodida; family Ixodidae; genus Dermacentor; species Dermacentor silvarum. The sequence goes on from NC_051156.1 coordinate 60,169,486, forward strand.
ATTGGCGTGCCACTTATCTGTGTTCTCTACGAAATCCGGAAGCTTGAGGGCCATGGCGTCAAAGTAAGCGTCGACTTTTAGAGATTCGCGTGCCACTTATCTGTTTCCTCTACGAAATCCGGAAGCTTGAGGGCCATGGCTGCAGTTGGGCCGATGGGTGTCTTCCGTCACGTGGCTGGTACCCGGCACGTGTTGCGTATCGGTGGCAATTCTCGTCGCCAGTGTTACGATGCTTTCATGTAGATGCAGTATACATGTGATCAAGTGGTCAGCTGTGCATGTTGTTCGTCGCACACACAGAAATACGTACCACAACAAGCTCCTTAAGGAACTGATTTTTCACTCGGTTATGGCTACAGAAATGTTTCAGAAGTGTGATCTGTTTCCTCTACGAAATCCGGAAGCTTGAGGGCCATGGCTGCAGTTGGGCCGATGGGTGTCTTCCGTCACGTGGCTGGTACCCGGCACGTGTTGCGTATCGGTGGGAATTCTCGTCGCCAGTGTTACGATGCTTTCATGCAGGTGCAGTATACATGTGATCAAGTGGTCAGCTGTGCATGTTGTTCGTCGCACACACAGAAATACGTACCACAACAAGCTCCTTAAGGAACTGATTTTTCACTCGGTTATGGCTACAGAAATGTTTCAGAAGTGTGATCTGTTTCCTCTACGAAATCCGGAAGCTTGAGGGCCATGGCTGCAGTTGGGCCGATGGGTGTCTTCCGTCACGTGGCTGGTACCCGGCACGTGTTGCGTATCGGTGGGAATTCTCGTCGCCAGTGTTACGATGCTTTCATGCAGGTGCAGTATACATGTGATCAAGTGGTCAGCTGTGCATGTTGTTCGTCGCACACACAGAAATACCTACCACAACAAGCTCCGTAAGGAACTGATTTTTCACTCGGTTATGGCTACAGAAATGTTTCAGAAGTGTGATCTGTTTCCTCTACGAAATCCGGAAGTTTGAGGGCCATGGCTGCAGTTGGGCCGATGGGTGTCTTCCGTCACGTGGCTGGTACCCGGCACGTGTTGCGTATCGGTGGGAATTCTCGTCGCCAGTGTTACGATGCTTTCATGTAGATGCAGTATACATGTGATCAAGTGGTCAGCTGTGCATGTTGTTCGTCGCACACACAGAAATACGTACCACAACAAGCTCCTTAAGGAACTGATTTTTCACTCGGTTATGGCTACAGAAATGTTTCAGAAGTGTGATTTGTTTCCTCTACGAAATCCGGAAGCTTGAGGGCCATGGCTGCAGTTGGGCCGATGGGTGTCTTCCGTCACGTGGCTGGTACCCGGCACGTGTTGCGTATCGGTGGAAATTCTCGTCGCCAGTGTTACGATGCTTTCATGTAGATGCAGTATACATGTGATCAAGTGGTCAGCTGTGCATGTTGTTCGTCGCACACACAGAAATACGTACCACAACAAGCTCCTTAAGGAACTGATTTTTCACTCGGTTATGGCTACAGAAATGTTTCAGAAGTGTGATCTGTTTCCTCTACGAAATCCGGAAGCTTGAGGGCCATGGCTGCAGTTGGGCCGATGGGTGTCTTCCGTCACGTGGCTGGTACCCGGCACGTGTTGCGTATCGGTGGGAATTCTCGTCGCCAGTGTTACGATGCTTTCATGTAGATGCAGTATACATGTGATCAAGTGGTCAGCTGTGCATGTTGTTCGTCGCACACACAGAAATACGTACCACAACAAGCTCCTTAAGGAACTGATTTTTCACTCGGTTATGGCTACAGAAATGTTTCAGAAGTGTGATCTGTTTCCTCTACGAAATCCGGAAGCTTGAGGGCCATGGCTGCAGTTGGGCCGATGGGTGTCTTCCGTCACGTGGCTGGTACCCGGCACGTGTTGCGTATCGGTGGGAATTCTCGTCGCCAGTGTTACGATGCTTTCATGTAGATGCAGTATACATGTGATCAAGTGGTCAGCTGTGCATGTTGTTCGTCGCACACACAGAAATACCTACCACAACAAGCTCCGTAAGGAACTGATTTTTCACTCGGTTCTGGCTACAGAAATGTTTCAGAAGTGTGATCTGTTTCCTCTACGAAATCCGGAAGCTTGAGGGCCATGGCTGCAATTCTTCTGATGGGTGTCTTCCGTCACGTGGCTGGTACCCGGCACGTGTTGCGTATCGGTGGGAATTCTCGTCGCCAGTGTTACGATGCTTTCATGTAGGTGCAGTATACATGTGATCAAGCGGTCAGCTGTGCATGTTGTTCGTCGCACACACAGAAATACCTACCACAACAAGCTCCGTAAGGAACTGATTTTTCACTCGGTTATGGCTACAGAAATGTTTCAGAAGTGTGATCTGTTTCCTCTACGAAATCCGGAAGCTTGAGGGCCATGGCTGCAGTTGGGCCGATGGGTGTCTTCCCCCGCAGGGGCGTCTGCGCAAGCAGGCGTTTGGTGTGTTGCGACACCACGGACCTGAGCACATGAGGGTTGGACCCTCCCACGTGTCGCCGTGCGTGGCTTAGCCGTGTCCGGGGAAAAGGGGATCCTGGGGGTTGAGCCAAAGCCGGGTGTTTGGACCTTTACGGCCCCTCGGCAGAGGCAACACACCTCTTTGGCCTCTGCTTCACGTAGACGGCCCCCCTGGGCTGACCCACCCAGGGGAAACCGGCTGGTCGCCTTTTCCTATCCCCCTCTCTGCCCTTTTTTCTTTCCTATCTCCTTTCTTTACTGTCCTGTCTCCTCTTCTCTTCAGTTACTTCCTCACTTTCATAGGCGGCTCGGGTTAACCTTGTGTAGGTGCCCTCTCTTGGGTCTATATATAAGGTTATAGCGGCAATGTACGGCTGGCGCCTGCAGCCTTACACGTTAAGTGCTGCAGCGTCCCCTTGTTGGACTCCGTGGTGGGTGGCTGCCATTGCTGCGGAAGTACACTAGACTCCTATGGGAACACCTGCTTTTCCACGGCTTCTTGATCGTCTCCCTCAGAAGAGGGGACGCACCGATGAGTTTTTGAATTTGTTCACCCGGCCTAAAGACATTTTCTTACGATATCAGGTAGTACATAGTGAAAGAACTGAAAGACTAGCGAGAACCATATCCCCATTTGTAGTTGCGAAAACCTTGACCAACACTCTAGGCCCTCGCTACAAAGTCACCAAAATGCCAAGTGGGGACCTTCTGCTTGAGCTACGTGATAAGGAGCAACACAACAGACTTAGCAAGCTTGTTACCTTTGGTGATGTCCCAGTTACTGTGTCACCACATCGTTCCATGAACACAGTACGGGGGGGGTAGTATCCGAAGCAGACCTCATCGACCTATCTGAAACCGAATTGCTAGAAGGATGGAAGGAGCAGAACGTCACGAATGTGCAGCGCATTGTTATGAGGCGGGACAACAAAGACATTCCCACGAAACACCTCATACTCACCTTCGAATTGAGCACTTTACCACAAAGCATTGAAACAGGCTACACAAAGATAGCAGTAAGACCATATATACCCAATCCTAGGCGATGCTACCAATGTCAAAGATTCGGCCATGGCTCACAGAGCTGCCGTGGTCGACTCACCTGTGCTAAGTGTGGAGTACAAGGTCATGCCTCAGACAACTGCGAGGCCACACCTCACTGCGTTAATTGCGATGGTGAGCATCCAGCGTACTCCCGGTCTTGTCCAAGTTGGAAAAAAGAAAAGGAAATTATAACACTGAAAGTCCGTGAAAACATATCGTTCAGGGAAGCACGCAAAAGGTGCTCACCATTCCACACGACCACTTACGCTGATACGGCGCGTCAAGGGGCAGCGTCGCAGCGGCTACTGCCACCAGCCCAGCCCGCGCGCAGCGAGCTGTCGCTTGTGGCTCCTGCCCCCAGGGTGGAAGTAGCTAAGTCTACTCCACCTAACCAACAAACAGGCCCGGTTACCCTAGGGTTGCCGGCACCACAACATTCCTCGGTGGCAGCCTGCGCTTCGCGTAGCGAACCCGCAGGCCCGCCAGCAGCTCCCACGGTGGGTGCAGTCAAGGCTGCCTCACCCTCACCGGCCCCTGCTGGTGCTGGCAACAGCCGGCGCTGCTCAGGCCCAAAGGCAGCCCCATCGACATCCGGGCTGGTGGGCGCAAATGTCTCGTCCTTCGCGGCGAGACTTTCTCGTGAAACTTCTCGCTCGCAAGAGCGCGTGTCCGGCGCCTCACAAGAGGCAAAGGACACCACACCCACCCCGACGGCGCACCAAGCGCCTAAGGAGCGGCGAGGTTCCCTCGACCGCTTCAGAAAAGACAAATCCCGCGTTACAGGGCCTGGAAAGGGCTCTGTAATCTAATGCAACACTTCCTTTTTGTTTTTAGTACACACAGCACCCATTTACTTTCAGTATGGCCACACAAATTATACAATGGAACATCAGAGGCCTTCTTAGGAACCTCGATGATGTGCAAGAACTTCTCCACAAACACAATCCAAAAGTGCTGTGTGTACAGGAAACTCATTTAAAATCGACACATACAAACTTTCTTCGACAGTATGTTACGTTTCGTAAAGATCGCGATGATGGTCTCGCATCATCAGGCGGTGTTGCCATTATGACTCACAAAAGCATAGCATGTCAACGTTTGCAGCTGCAAACACCCCTTGAAGCAGTGGCAGTTCGACTGGTTCTCCTTAACAAACTCATCACCATTTGCTCGCTATACATACCCCCACATTACCGCTTACACAAACACGAATTTCAGTCCTTGATAGACGAATTGCCAGAGCCCTACCTTGTTCTTGGCGATCTCAATTCACACAACAGTCTGTGGGGCGACGCTCACATCGATGCGCGAGGCCGTCTAATTCAAGATTTTCTTTTCTCATCCGGTGCTTGTCTGCTTAACAAAAAAGAACCGACATATTATTGTCTTGCAAACAAAACCTTTTCCTCTATAGACCTCAGCATAGCTTCTCCATCCATATTACCTGAACTTGAATGGGAAGTTATAAAAAACCCTTACGGGAGCGACCATTTCCCAATACTGCTGAGAGCGCCAAGACAATACGAATCTCCACCACATGCTCCCTGGTGGAAGGTCAATGCAGCGGACTGGGAAAAATTCCAAACACTTACCAGTAAGCTCTCGTGGGCTGACATTTCATCGCTCGGAATTGACGGTGCCATCGAGTATTTTACAAATTTCATAATAGATGCAGCTTCTAAGTGTATTCCCCAAACAAGTGGTCTTTCTAGCAAACGCCGTGTTCCGTGGTGGAATGAACAATGCCGGAACGCACGTAGGCAGCAGAACAGAGCATGGAGGCAGCTTCGCAATTCTCCTACTGCTGAAAACCTTGTCAGTTTCAAGAAAATCAAGTCCCAAGGTAGGAGAACACGCAGACAAGCAAGGAGAGACAGCTGGCAAACATTTTTATCAAGTATCAACTCGTACACGGATGAGGCCAAGGTTTGGAACAGGGTGAATAGAGCAAGAGGACGACAAACACATCCGCCTCCCCTGGTAGACAGACAGGGAGACAGCTTGGAGGACCAAGCGAACCATCTGGGTGCACATTTTGAACATGTTTCCAGTTCATCACACTATTCTCCAGCGTTTAAAAGATACAAATCAGCAATAGAAAAACAAAAACTGGACCGAAAGAGCACCGGAAACGAGCCATATAACCTACCTTTCTCCCTAGCAGAGCTGCATGCATCACTCACCTGTTGCAACCAATCTGCCCCAGGCCCTGACCGTATACTATATGACATGTTGAAAAACCTACCCTCTGAAACTAAGAAAACCCTTCTCTGTCTCTATAACTCTATATGGACCTCCGGCGAGATCCCCTCTGCCTGGAAAGAGGCCATAGTGATCCCTATCCTGAAGCAGGGCAAGGATCCATCGTCCGTATCCAGTTACCGGCCCATAGCTCTAACAAGCTGCCTCTGCAAAGCTTTCGAGAAAATGATAAACCGTCGTCTGATACATTTCCTAGAATCAAACAAGCTGCTTGACCCATACCAGTGCGGTTTTCGCGAGGGTCGATCCACCATTGACCATTTGATACGTATTGAGGCACAGATACGTGAAGCTTTTGTTCACAAACAATTCTTTTTATCTGTATTCCTAGACATGGAAAAGGCCTACGACACCACATGGCGGTTTGGAATACTGAGAGATCTCTCCCACTTTGGTGTACGTGGTAATATGTTAAATGCCATTAAAAGTTATCTGATGAATCGCACATTCCGTGTTCGAGTTGGCAATGCATTATCACGACCTTTTGTGCAGGAAACTGGAGTGCCACAGGGTGGGGTGCTGAGTTGCACTCTCTTCATTATAAAAATTAATTCCTTGCGTCTAGGCATCCCACGTAATATGTTTTATTCAACGTACGTCGATGATATACAGATTGGATTTAAATCATGCAACCTTGCAATCTGTGAGCGGCAGGTTCAACTTGGTCTGAACAAGGTGGCTAAATGGGCAGACGAGAATGGATTCTGCTTAAATCCACAAAAGAGCACCTGCGTCCTTTTTTCTAGAAAGAGAGGACTGTACCCCGACCCCGACATTGACCTGCAAGGACAGCGTCTACCTGTAAAAACGGAACATAAATTCTTAGGCATTATTCTTGACACAAAGCTAACATTCATACCACACCTAAAACATCTAAAAAACAAGTGCATGAAAACAATGAATATTTTAAAAGTGTTGTCACGCACTACATGGGGTAGTGACAGAAAGTGTCTGTTAAATTTGTATAAAAGCCTCATACGAACACGCCTAGACTACGGGGCCATAATTTACCAGTCAGCCACCCCAACCGCGTTGAAGATGCTGGACCCCATCCACCATCTAGGTATTCGCTTGTCTACAGGTGCCTTGAGGACAAGCCCTGTAGAAAGCCTTTACGTGGAATCCAATGAGTGGTCCCTCCACTTGCAGAGGACCTACACAGCTTTCATGTATTTCCTTAGAGTGAATGCAAACAGTGAACATCCCTCATATTCCACCGTAAATGATTTGTCCAGCTCCCACCTCTTTCATAACCGACCTGTAGTAAGAGAGCCCTTCTCGTTGCGTGTGAGAAGTCTGGCTGAGGAAATGGATGTCCCACTCTTTGAACATCGTCTAATGACACCCACTATACAGGTCTCACCGTGGCAGTGGCAGATTGTCGACTGTGATTTGTCCTTTTTACATGTTACGAAGCACGCCCCGGTTGCACACATTCGAATGCATTTCCTCGAACTGCAGCATAAATACTCCTGTCCGGAATTTTACACCGATGCATCAAAGTCTCATGCCGGCGTCTCTTATGCAGCGGTTGGCCCATCATTTTCAGATGCCGACACCCTGCACCCCCAAACGAGCATTTTCACAGCAGAGGCTTATGCAATACTGTCGGCTCTTAAACATATCAAAGAATCGAAAATACCAAAAGCAATCTCTACACAGACTCGCTGAGCGTAGTAAAAGCTTTAAAATCTCTGAAAAGGCACAAAAATCCTGTAATAGTATCGCTTTATTCATTACTATGTAATATTTATGCGTCTGGGCAGCATGTTGTGGTGTGCTGGGTGCCAGGACACCGAGACATCGAGGGAAATGTACTGCCAGACCAGATTGCCACATCCATCGACGCAAAAGCTGGAAACACATCCATGCCCGTCCCTGTTCCCGATATGAAGCCATATCTACGCAAGAGATTTCGAGCCCACTGGCAACGTTTGTGGGACGCCCAGAGTCTAAACAAACTTCATTTAATTAAGCCTCGCTTAGGGAACTGGCCATCCACCACGAAATCTAGAAGAAATGATGTCCTATTCTGTAGGCTCAGAATAGGACACACTTACGGCACGCACAATTACTTGTTGTCTGGAGGCGAACCCCCGACCTGTACTAGATGTGGGGAGGTACTTACTGTACTTCACATCCTAGTACAGTGTCCACTACTAGAACCTGAAAGAAAGAAACACTTTGTCCAAGCCTATAGAGAGAATATACCCCTACACCCAGCGATGTTTTTACATAATGACCCGGTATTTCAGCACGAATCAGTTATAGCCTTTTTAAGCGACATCGACATTTTGCAAGTTCTTCGCCCGAGAGATTCGTAGCAGGGTCCTCTTTCAGAGAACGCTGCTGCGACAGCATTTTGAAATGCACTCTCCTCCAGGCTCTTGCTTCTAAGGGTCTCTGTGAGGCAGTAGTGCCTAGTATCGCTCACAGCTTTTTTATACCATATTATATTCATTGCGCCCCTATCACATCATTGTCATGATCTTATTAATTTTGTCTTTTACGCACCTTTAGTGCGCAGGATTTTAGGCCCCTTTACAGCCACCCTACACCTACCCACTGTCATTGATCATACCATTGCTCACTCACTACACCACGTCTTGGCGCTCTTTGGCCATAGCTGGCCCTTCCGCCAGAAAACAACATATATCATCATCATCATGGGTGTCTTCCGTCACGTGGCTGGTACCCGGCACGTGTTGCGTATCGGTGGGAATTCTCGTCGCCAGTGTTACGATGCTTTCATGTAGATGCAGTATACATGTGATCAAGTGGTCAGCTGTGCATGTTGTTCGTCGCACACACAGAAATACGTACCACAACAAGCTCCTTAAGGAACTGATTTTTCACTCGGTTATGGCTACAGAAATGTTTCAGAAGTGTGATCTGTTTCCTCTACGAAATCCGGAAGCTTGAGGGCCATGGCTGCAGTTGGGCCGATGGGTGTCTTCCGTCACGTGGCTGGTACCCGGCACGTGTTGCGTATCGGTGGGAATTCTCGTCGCCAGTGTTACGATGCTTTCATGTAGATGCAGTATACATGTGATCAAGTGGTCAGCTGTGCATGTTCTTCGTCGCACACACAGAAATACGTACCACAACAAGCTCCTTAAGGAACTGATTTTTCACTCGGTTACGGCTACAGAAATGTTTCAGAAGTGTGAACTGTTTCCTCTACGAAATCCGGAAGCTTGAGGGCCATGGCTGCAGTTGGGCCGATGGGTGTCTTCCGTCACGTGGCTGGTACCCGGCACGTGTTGCGTATCGGTGGGAATTCTCGTCGCCAGTGTTACGATGCTTTCATGTAGATGCAGTATACATGTGATCAAGTGGTCAGCTGTGCATGTTGTTCGTCGCACACACAGAAATACGTACCATAACAAGCTCCTTAAGGAACTGATTTTTCACTCGGTTATGGCTACAGAAATGTTTCAGAAGTGTGATTTGTTTCCTCTACGAAATCCGGAAGCTTGAGGGCCATGGCTGCAGTTGGGCCGATGGGTGTCTTCCGTCACGTGGCTGGTACCCGGCACGTGTTGCGTATCGGTGGGAATTCTCGCCGCCAGTGTTACGATGCTTTCATGTAGATGCAGTATACATGTGATCAAGTGGTCAGCTGTGCATGTTGTTCGTCGCACACACAGAAATACGTACCACAACAAGCTCCTTAAGGAACTGATTTTTCACTCGGTTATGGCTACAGAAATGTTTCAGAAGTGTGATCTGTTTCATCTACGAAATCCGGAAGCTTGAGGGCCATGGCTGCAGTTGGGCCGATGGGTGTCTTCCGTCACGTGGCTGGTACCCGGCACGTGTTGCGTATCGGTGGGAATTCTCGTCGCCAGTGTTACGATGCTTTCATGTAGATGCAGTATACATGTGATCAAGTGGTCAGCTGTGCATGTTGTTCGTCGCACACACAGAAATACGTACCACAACAAGCTCCTTAAGGAACTGATTTTTCACTCGGTTATGGCTACAGAAATGTTTCAGAAGTGTGATCTGTTTCCTCTACGAAATCCGGAAGCTTGAGGGCCATGGCTGCAGTTGGGCCGATGGGTGTCTTCCGTCACGTGGCTGGTACTCGGCACGTGTTGCGTATCGGTGGGAATTCTCGTCGCCAGTGTTACGATGCTTTCATGCAGGTGCAGTATACATGTGATCAAGTGGTCAGCTGTGCATGTTGTTCGTCGCACACACAGAAATACCTACCACAACAAGCTCCGTAAGGAACTGATTTTTCACTCGCCTATGGCTACAGAAATGTTTCAGAAGTGTGTGTACGTGCTTATCTCAAAAACAAACGGCCATTTCAAGACATTACAGACAGCCAAAGCCGCGTGAGAAGAGCAAACAAAATCCTGCCAGCAGATGCAGAAAAAGTTGCCATATGCCGCACAACAGCTTGATATGTGCCCCAAGCAACTGATAGAATTCCAATACCGTTATCTAGTGTCTAAAGCCGTTCGCCTTCCAGTTTACCACAATTTACTCCGCGTTTAAACAACGAAAACGAACGAATAAACTTGGCACGTTTTTCTTGTACACAGGTGCCGGCGAGTGCGCCGGCGCGTCATTGTTACAGTAGAACTCACAAGTAGTCGCAGTTTTGAATACCAAAAACTGCAGTAATGACACGTACCTGACTTGCAGGAGTGGAGGATTTCGTTCTTTTGAGCACGTACTGTAGAGTTTGCCGCGGCACTGGAACGTGCGATTCCGGCTGCAGGTACTGCCTGTAGCGTTTTCGCTGATTTTGGGACATCGCTAAGTTCGTGCCCCAAACCAGTTGTTCTATAAAGGTTGGCCCAAACTACCTAAACTTTTCGCAGTCCACTGTGTCTGACAAAGGCGTAAACAACGCAGCACTAAACGTATTCGTACTTTTCGGAAAGTGCCGATGTACGAAAACAATTCATGGGCAAGAATGACTTTTTCTTGAAATATGCTCCAGCGAGGGTCACGTTAAATGTCCGTAACAGTACTGCTCGAGAAAAACTAGTCAATAAATGGGAGGATTTGGACAAACAACACGTTGTAATGCGTTACAAGCACAGAACACCCATACAAGATTCCAAACAAGACTGACGGATACGAAACGACGGAAGAATTCTGCACAAGAGCAAGGCGGTTCAGATACTTCCTCACAGGAGAGAAGGCATAATTCACAAACTACGCAAAAGTAGGTAGCAAAACAGGGAACAAGACTACGCGAAAAAAAAAACGGTTATCTGCCCCCCCCCCCCCCCCCTTTCTCCATTGGTCACATTTTGCTTGCGCATGATGTGGTCATACTTATGTTTTATAATCGCTTGGTTTGCCATTGTGAATATCTATAGCTATATCTAAGAAAATTATTCAGAAATTTGGTCAGGAAGCCATCTTGACCCGAACTTTTCTCACAGGCACCTTTATGAACTGGAGGGGATCGATGCTCGAACACATCGGGAATGCAGAGTTCAATACAACGCTGGATGTGGTCCTTTTATAATAGTTCTTTTCTTAATTATGAGAAACGCCGGCATGATAAGAAGTGAAGTGGTCCATTGTTTAATCAACGCTACAAAAGTATCGCAGCATATGTGGAAGAGGGCACCAGACCAGACTGGCGGGATTCCAACACTCTCACGTCTCCTGATTATTAAAGCTTGACAGAAGGCGGAGGTCGATGTAGGCCAATCTTTCCAAGTTATATTGTAACGGTATTTCAAGGAGTAAAATAGAAAAACTGGTTTATTAAGGGCGAACCTGTGCCCTTCAACTACTATGTACACGAAGAGTTTCAAAAGAACGTTCCACACGAGCGTCTCTGCGCCGAACGCACTTCTTTCTCTTCCAGTGATGGTCCGAGCCCCTGCCTCGTGCGCGTGCACGAGCGGCACACATTGCGCCACCCCACGAAACCAAGCAGGCGCGCGAGAGGTAGCAGACGCTCTTTTGACACAGTGGCTCGCTGGCTACCGTCGTAGAACACATGTTTAGGAGCAGACTTGCGGCATTACTCCCCCTCTCAATAAGCATCGTCCCGATGCCGGCAGGAGGGTAGCTAAGTTAGTCGGAGGCTTTTCGTTATCGGTCATAATAGGGCTTCATGCGGACTATGTGGACGACGTCCGCAATGTTAGGGCGTTTAGTGCGCTCGTTTCCACTAGGAATTACTTCGTAAGTCAGGTCGCTTAGTCGACGGATAACCTCATAAGGGCCAAAGTACCGTCGTAGTAGCTTTTCTGAGAGTCCGCGACGTCGCACTGGTGTCCATACCCACACCTTGTCACCCGGCTGGTACTGAACTATTCGGCGGTGCCTGTTGTAAGAACGTGCATCCTTGCATTGTTGATGGCGTAATCGGCATCGTGCCAACTGGCGGGCTTCTTCGGCTCTTTGTAGAAACTCGTCAACGTCGCACGGGTTGCCGTCGTCATTATCTGCTGGCAGCATGGCATCCAGCGTTGTTGTGACGGTGCGCCCATAGACAAGTTCAAACGGAGTGACACGAGTGGACTCCTGTAGAGCCGTGTTGTAGGCGAATGTAGCGTAGGGCAGGATCTCGTCCCAAGTCTTATGTTCGATGTCAACATACATTGACAACATGTCAGCGATGGTGCGGTTCAGGCGTTCCGTCAACCCGTTTGTTTGGGGATGGTATGCAGTGCTTTTTCTATGACTGGTGTTAGTCATCGTCATCAAGCATTGCATCAACTCAGCTGTAAATGCTGCACCTCGATCTGTTATGACAACCATTGGGGCACCATGTCGAAGCACTATGTTGTGAACAAAAAACTTCGCAACTTCGACGGCCGTTCCCCGCTCAAGGCAGCCAGTTTCAGCATATCGTGTCAAATAGTCGGTCGCGATAACGATCCACCTCTTCCCTGATGACGATGTGGGAAATGGTCCAAGAAGATCCATCCCAACTTGTTGAAATGGAGTCTTAGGTGGGTCTATGGGTTGAAGAAGACCAGCTGGCTTTACGGGTGGTGCTTTGCGCCTTTGGCATTCGCGACATGTCTTCACGTAGTGCTGTACTGACGCTAATAAATTCGGCCAATAATACTTTGCATGGATTCTGGCGAATGTTCGGGTGACACCCAAGTGTCCTGATGATGGGTCATCATGGCAGGCTTCTAATATTTCAGGCCACATAACTGAAGGTACGACTAGTAAGAACTTTTCCTTGTTGTTTGGAAGTTTCTCTTGTAGAGTGCGTTATCTCGGAGGCAGAATGAAGATAATCCTCTCTTAAACACTCGTGGAACTTGAACGTTATGCCCTTCGAGATACTTTATGAGTGGGAGCAAATCTGCGTCGGCCCGTTGATGCTCGGCGATTTCAGCGGCTCGCATAACACAAAGGAATGGGAAATCGTCGTCTTCAGAAGGAGGAGAGCCGACCGGTGCGCGTGACAAGCAATCAGCGTCGTTATGCTTTCGCCCAGACTTGTACACAACGGTAATATCGTATTCTTGGAGTCTGAGGCTCCACCTCGCAAGTCGTCCGGATGGGTCTTTCAAGCTTGCCAGCCAGCACAGTGAATGGTGGTCGCTAACTGCATGAAACGGCCTGCCGTAGAGGTATGGTCTAAACTTGCTGATGGCCCATATGACTGCCAAGCACTCCTTCTCCGTCGCAGAATAGTTTCTTTCAGCTTTTGAAAGAGTGCGGCTAGCGTACGCTATGACCTTCTCTTCTCCATTTTGCCACTGAACTAAAACTGCGCCAAGACCCAGATTGCTGGCATCTGTGTGGACTTCTGTGTCTGCGGTCTCGTCGAAGTGGGCGAGGATTGGCGGGGATTGCAAACGCTTCTTTAATTCTTTGAAAGCAGTGTCTTGTTCGGTATGCCATACGAAGGGTATGTCTTCTTTCGTGAGTCTTGTTAGAGGTTCCGAAATTTTTGAGAAATTTTCTACAAATCGCCTGTAGTAAGCGCATAAGCCCAAAAATCGACGCACCTCTTTCTTATCTCGTGGCTTTGGAAATCCTGCGACGGCTGCAGTCTTCTCGGGGTCCGGCCCAATACCTTGAGCGCTGATGACGTGACCCAAGAAACGAAGCTCTTCAAATCCAAACTGGCACTTTTCTGGTTTGATTGTCAAGCCGGCCGACTGGATAGCCTGGAGCACTGAACGTAGCCTCTCCACGTGCTGCTCGAACGTTGAAGAGAATACCACAACGTCATCCAAGTAGACTAGGCATGACTGCCATTTGAGACCCGACAGGACACTGTCCATCATGCGCTGGAAGGTCGCTGGCGCGCAACAGAGGCCGAATGGGAGTGCTTTAAACTCATAAAGTCCGTCCGGAGTAACGAATGCTGTTTTTTCACGATCTCTTTCATCCACTTCAATTTGCCAATATCCGCTTTTTAAATCCAACGAAGAAAAATACTTTGCATCACGCAGCCGGTCCAAGGTGTCATCGATACGTGGTAAGGGGTACACATCACGCTTGGTGACGCTGTTCAGTTTCCGGTAATCAACACAAAATCTCATTGTGTTGTCCTTTTTCCTGACAAGAACTACCGGGGACGCCCATGGGCTGTTGGACGGCTGAATGACATCATCCTGAAGCATCTCTTGCACCTGATTCTTTATGATCTCCCGTTCTTTCGGCGATACTCGGTATGGGTGTTGGTATACAGGTCTGGTTGCTTCATCTGTTATTATACGGTGTTTAACAACCTGCGTTCTCCGTACTCTTGAGGAAGTAGAGAAACACTCTGCAAAAGCACCTATGAGGTCTTGTATGGTTTTCGCCTCGGCTGGCGATAGGTGTGGGCTTATTGCAACTGCTGCTGTGGCCTTATTCGTAGTTTTCGCAGGAGGTGGCTCCGACTCCAGGGTACATAAGCTTGTCACTGTAGTAAAACTGTGCAGGAAGGCGATGGCAGTGTCCTTCGCGACATGCTGAAGTTCATTTCCGAAGTTTGTCAGCAATAGATCGGCAAGCCCATCGCGTAAGCGGATAATGCCCCTAGCAATGCAATTACCTTTCTTCAGCAATAGCTCGACATTGCCGTCCGCTATACCCTCGGAGTCAACGAATGCTTGATTTCTGACGCGAACCAGTACACTGCTTCGTGGTGGCACAGTTACGTCTGCGTCAAGGACTCGCAAGGCAGTGTAGTCCGGTTCCTCAGGCTCCTCCATGTCAATGGCCAACTTCGTAGAGAAGGAAACGCTAGAATTCTGCAGGTCAATTATAGCACCGTTTGCGTGCAGAAAATCCATACCGAGTATAACGTCTCTCGAACAGTCCGGAAGTACTACGAATTCGGTAACGTAAGTTACACCTCGAATCAGAACTCTTGCAGTGCATATTCCTAGAGGACTAATGAGGTGACCCCCAGCTGTACGTACGTGCGGTCCGTTCCACGGCGTCAAAACTTTCTTAAGCTGTTTTGCGAGTGCGTAGCTTACGACTGAATAATCAGCACCCGTGTCTACTAAAGCATTCGATTCATGTCCATCCACGGCAATAAGTAAGTCTGAAGAAATTTTCTGCGTACTTATCGTAGTCGTCGCTTTCTGCTTGTCGCTACTGCACTGCAACATTGACGGAGGATCTTCGCTTTGTCGAACGTCAGCGGCCTTGCCTCCCCAGGTCGCTGGCTTTAGTTTTCCGGGCGCGGGCTTTCTGAACGACGCCTTGGGGAACTGAAAAGGGTCGTGGGCTTGGTGATCGGTAGCGGGCGGGCGCTGGTGACCGTGACTGGTGTTGGTAACGAGCAGCTGCAAGTTGACTTTGCGACAAGTAATCTTGGATATCGATGGGTCTTTCCCCATTGCGGGGGCAAGGTGCATTGACAGCGAATCCACGAAGGCCGACTCGCCGATATGGGCACCATCTGTACATGTGTCCGGCCTCTCCGCAATGGAAGCAGAGCGGCGTCCTGTCGGGTGTACGCCACACGTCGCTTTTCCGTGGTCTGTACTCGTGGTCTGTACTCGTGGATCTTTCTCCCTGGAAAGATGCACTGCGGGGAGCCGGTGGGCGTGCACTGAGGGCTGCGAATGATGCAGTCTGCATGGCAGGCTGACGCACAGCGTCAGCGTATGTTGGTACGCGGCGTTCCTGCAGTGGTTGCCCGAGTGAAACAGGCTGCACCTCCGGTTGCGGTTCTAACATGGCATGCCTAACTTCATCCCGAATGACGGCGGCCAGCGAAGAAACAGTCGACGCGACTTGCGGTTGCTGCAGCTTCCGAAGCTCTTCTTTAACGATAGTTCGCACCAGCTCTCTCAACGCTTCGGTGTTATTGCCCATGCCTGCCGAAAGAACGTCCACAGGGGCGCTGCTGACATCACGGTTGTAGTGGCGGGCGCGCTGGTGCAGGGCCTTCTCTATCGTCGTCGCCTCGGTGCGAAACTCCGCAACAGTACGTGGCGGGTTGCGAACCAACCCGGCAAATAGCTCCTCCTTCACGCCACGCATAAGATGGCGCACTTTCTTCTCCTCGGACATGTTTGCATCGGCACGTTTGAACAGACGGGACATGTCCTCGATGTACATGCCGACACTCTCGTTGGTGCGCTGGTTCCTGGCTTGCAGAGCATTCTCAGCCTTCTCTCGGCGATCTGCGCATGCAAACGCAGCAAGCAGATGTCGCCGAAACTCTTCCCACGACGTTAACACCGCTTCGTGATTCTCGTACCATGTCTTTGCTGAATCCCCCAACGCGAAGTACACGTGGCGACGTTTCCGTGCCGGGTTCCAGCCGTTGACATCTGCGACCCTCTCGAAGTGCTCCAACCAATCCTCGACGTCTTCGTACGGGTCGCCGTGGAACATCTCGGGCATGCGCGGCGGGTACACGACGACCTCGGGTGATGTCGCCTGGCTAGTCATCGTCGTGGCGTCAGTGGAAGACATCGTCCGTGTGGCCGTAGCAGTGGGAAGCGGTCCGAATTCAGGCGGGTCTCCCCGAAGTCGGCGGCTGGCGCGCTGGTGCACTGGAGTCACCTCTCCAGATTCCAATCGCTGAGGATCGGGGCTCCGGTCTCTGGCACCCAGGGGACTTCCAAACATACCCAGCACCTCCACCAGAATGTAACGGTATTTCAAGGAGTAAAATAGAAAAACTGGTTTATTAAGGGCGAACCTGTGCCCTGCAACTACTATGTACACGAAGAGTTTCAAAAGAACGTTCCACACGAGCGTCTCTGCGCCGAACGCACTTCTTTCTCTTCCAGTGATGGTCCGAGCCCCTGCCTCGTGCGCGTGCACGAGCGGCACACATTGCGCCACCCCACGAAACCAAGCAGGCGCGCGAGAGGTAGCAGACGCTCTTTTGACACAGTGGCTCGCTGGCTACCGTCGTAGAACACATGTTTAGGAGCAGACTTGCGGCAATATGCTATTTCATTTAAAACAAGTCATTTATGGCCAGGTGGGGCCACCTACTCAAGAGAATCTAATTAGGGTTGGGGGAACGTAACACGCTACTAGAGTGTACTACTCTAACGCTGCGCACCAGAAAATAAAATATGTACGTGAGATATATCTCAGGCAGTATACTTGCAGCATGAGCTGAACAGAACCCACATTTTTTGTAAAAAAAATTACACAACACTGATATAAAGAAGTATAGGCACAGCATTGCAAACAATGCGAATGTAAAGTTTTCTGGTTTTGTGAACCATCAGTCACTGCGACGGCGCTAATGATCCATGAAGTAATTTTAAACATGACAGAAGTGCAAAGGAAGATGGAGGCTTGAATTGATGAAAGAACGTTGAAAAAACGTGCACAGGGAATAGTGCCATGGGAGCCAACGTTTCGACAAGTGCACTTATCTTTCGTCGGGGCATCAACAAACGCTGGCTCCAGCGACATTCCCTGTTCAAAGTTCTTTCACAAATTAAGTAATTATGTAATACACCATTCATAGATATAAGAGAATATAATCTGGACATACTGAACAAGCAGCGCAGCCAACAGCACTGTACAGAGGGTTTCTATTTCGCCCTTTATTCTACGATTTCACTGTCAACCGCGGTGGACCACTACCTGAGGTGGGATTGAAACACTATTTCTTCCATTCTTTCTTTTCTTTAGCGCCTGCATTGCGTAAACTGTTCCATATATGTATATATATACAACACCAATCCGACTCGGCAAATACAAAATTCATTGCAACGATAAAATGTCATTCATTTATGTTAGCATGCTTAATTTTGGGCCAAATTGGTGCAGAATCACGGAGGCTATAGAGAATTATACTGCAACAATGTCACAACAAAGGTTTTTAGACAAAATTATAAATTGAGGTGATAACTTTCCATCAGCATTTCTTTCTTGTGAAGCACAGACACGTACACCTAAAGCAGAGCAAACTGTCTTGCCAGTTGTTCTTGCAATTGTCATGTCTTGCTTTCTGCCTGCAGAGTATATAGTTGCTATTTAATTGCTTACATCATCTATTTATTTAAGAATACAGCTTTAACAATGCTTACAGCGCAAGGCTACACACGTATGGTGTGGTATTTATCTGATGTCGCACACCAACGTGCTTGCTTGCCTTCGGGAGTGGCTCGGCCAAGAATCGGGTGATTGAGGGAGAACAATTATCGGAGTCTAATAAACCCCGCCGCCCGCAGGGGCGTCTGCGTAAGCAGGCGTTTGGTGTGTTGCGACACCACGGACCCGAGCACATGAGAGTTGGACCCTCCCGCGTGTAGCCGTGCGCGGCTTAGCCGTGTCCGGGGAAAAGGGGATCCTGGGGGTTGAGCCGATGCCGGGTGTTTGGACCTTTACGGCCCCTCGGCGGAGGCAACACACCTCTTTGGCCTCTGCTTCACGTAGACGGCACCCCCGGACTGACCCACCCCGGGGAAACCGGTGGTCGCCTTTTCCTGTCCCCCTCTCCAACCTTTTGCTTTCCTATCTCCTTTCTTTTACTCTCCTATCATCTCTTCTTTTCCGTCACTTCCTAATTTTCACAGGCGGCTTGGGTTAACCTTGTGTATGTGCCCTCCCTTGGGTATAATATATTAAGGTTATAGTGGCAATGTACGGTTGGCGCCTGCAGCCTTACACCTTAAGTGCTGCAGCGTCCCCTAGTTGGGCTCCGTGGTGGGTGGCCGCCATTGCCGCCGAAATAAACCGAACTAATATGGGAACACCTGCATTTCCCCGTCTACTTGATCGTCACCCTCACAAGAGGGGGCGCACCGATGAAATATTAAACCTATTCAGACCGAAAGAAATTTTTCCCCGATTCCAAGTTGTGCACAGTGAAAAAACTGAAAAACCAGCTCGAACCGTATCCCCTTTTCTTGTTGCGAAAGGCTTGACTGACGCCCTTGGCCCAGGTTACAAGGTCACCAAAATGGCGAGCGGGGACCTCCTGCTTGAGATCCGTGACAAAGCGCAGCACAATAAATTGAACAAGCTTGTGGCATTTGGAGACATACCTGTTACCGTCTCACCTCATCGGTCTATGAACACAGCACGTGGAGTAGTGTCTGATGCAGATCTAATCGACTTGTCCGAAACCGAACTATTGGAAGGCTGGAAAGAACAAAACGTAACAAACGTACAGCGCATCATTATCAGAAGAGAAAATAAGGAAATTCCCACTAAACACCTGATCCTGACTTTTGCCACTTGCGATCTGCCACAAACCATAGAAACCGGATACACAAAGTTAGCTGTCAGGCCATACATCCCCAATCCCAGAAGATGCTTCCAATGTCAAAGATTTGGCCACGGCTCGCAGAGCTGCCGTGGTAGACTCACGTGTGCGAAATGTGGAACCCAAGGTCATTCCTCAGACAACTGTGAAGCGACACCTCACTGTGTAAACTGTGATGGTGAGCATCCAGCTTACTCTCGGTCTTGTCCAAACTGGAAAAAAGAAAAAGATATTATCACTCTCAAAGTTCGTGAGAACATCTCCTTCAAGGAAGCACGTAAAAGGTGCTTGCCATTCCACAACACAACATATGCCGAGGCGACGCGTCAGGGGGCAACGTCGCACCGGCTTCCGCCACCTGCCCGGCCCGCGCGCAGCGAGCCGCCGGCTGTGGCAGCCGCCCCTATGGTGGGAGCAGCCAAGGCTGCCTTGCCATCACCAAACTTGGCCACACCAGTGGCCCCTGCTAGCTCTGGCAGCAGCCAGGATAGCACGGAGGCTAAGGAGGTACCGTCAACCTCCGCACTGGTGGGGACAAAGGCTTCGCCTTCCAAGGCGAAGCCAAACCGACGTACACATCGCTCGCTAGAGCGAGTGTCCAACACCTCCCAAGACGCAATGGACACAACTCCTTCTCAGACGGCACACGGAGCGCCTAGGGAGAGACCACACTCCCAAGGACGCTCCAAAAAAGATAAAACACCAGTTACAGCGCCTGGAAAAGGCTCTGTAAAATAGGCTGTACACATCCCTTGAGACACACAGCACCTTTTATTTTCCTCCAACATGAACACACTATTGCAGTGGAATGTTAGGGGACTAATACACAACCTAGACGACATCCAAGAACTTATCAATAAATTTAATCCAAAGGTGCTGTGTGTTCAAGAAACACACCTAAACTCCAAGGACACCAACTTCCTACGTCAGAATATTGTTTTCCGAAAAGATCGCGAGGATTCTGCCGCATCATCTGGTGGTGTGGCCATCATACTCGACAGAAGTGTAGCCTGTCAGCAACTTCCACTCAATACGGCACTTGAGGCGGTAGCCGTTCGTGCTGTACTTCTGGGTAAACTCGTAACCATTTGCTCGCTCTATATACCCCCACATTATCCTTTACACAAGCATGAATTTCAATCATTTATAGATGAATTACCGGAACCTTACCTCGTTCTTGGCGATTTCAATGCACACAGCAGCTTGTGGGGCGACACGCGTATCGATGCGCGAGGACGCCTAATCGAACAATTTCTTTTCTCCTCTGGTGCGTGTCTCCTGAATAAGAAGGAACCCACCTACTACAATCTTGCAAACAAAACATTTTCTTCCATTGATCTCAGTGTGGCTTCCCGTCTATATTTCCTGAACTTAAATGGGAAGTTATAAAAAATCCTTACGGGAGTGACCACTTTCCCATACTGCTGAGATCACCACTACAAAACGAACCTGCACCACAGGCTTCCCGGTGGAAGTTCGATAAGGCAGATTGGGAGAAATTCGAAAGTCTTACGAGTAGTATCTCGTGGTCTGACTTATCTTCGATGGGAATTGATGCTGCTGTCGAGTATCTTACATCCTTCATAGTCGATGCCGCTTCTGAATGTATACCAGAAATGAGTGGTGCGACCTGCAAACGCCGTGTCCCATGGTGGAACGAGGAATGTCGGAACGCTCGTAGGAAACAGAACAAAGCGTGGGGGTTGCTACGCGACTCCCCAACTGCGGAGAATCTTGTAAATTTTAAGAAAATTAAATCGGAGGGCAGAAGAACACGCCGACAGGCCAGGAGAGAAAGTTGGAAGAAGTTTTTATCAGGCATAAACTCGTATACAGACGAGGGCAGAGTCTGGAAGAAAGTTAATAAGATAAAAGGGCTACAAACTTATTCACTCCCGTTGGTAAACACACAAGGCGACACTCTGGAAGACCAAGCTAACTGCCTAGGAGCACATTTTCAACAAGTGCCCAGCTCATCTCATTATTCCCAAACATTTAAAAGGCACAAGGCTACAATAGAAAAACAGAAACTAGAAAGAAAATGTACTGGAAACGAAGCATACAACCAGCCATTCTGTATTGCTGAGCTGTATGCATCACTTAGTTGTTGCAACAAGTCTGCGCCAGGCTCTGACCGCATAGCTTATCAAATGCTGAAACACCTTCCCCATGAAACAAAGAAAACTCTCCTCACCCTATACAATGCTATATGGACCTCCGGCAAGATCCCCTCTGCCTGGAAAGAGGCCATTGTCGTTCCTATACTGAAGCAGGGCAAGGACCCATCGTCTGCTTTGAGTTACCGCCCAATAGCACTAACAAGCTGCCTCTGCAAACTGTTTGAAAAAATGATAAACCGCCGACTAATACATTTCCTCGAATCAAACAAACTGCTTGACCCGTACCAATGCGGGTTTCGAGAAGGACGATCCACCGCCGACCATTTGATACGTATTGAGACGCAAATTCGAGAAGCTTTTGTCCGTAAACAGTTCTTTCTCTCTGTATTCCTTGATATAGAAAAAGCCTACGATACCACCTGGCGGTTTGGAATACTTAGAGACCTCTCACACGTTGGTATACGTGGTTGCATGTTAAATGTCATCGAAAGTTATTTATCTAATCGCACATTCCGTGTTCGTGTGGGAAATGCTGTATCAAGACCATTTGTGCAGGAAACCGGAGTGCCACAGGGCGGGGTGCTCAGTTGCACTCTCTTCATCGTAAAAATGAGCTCCTTGCGTCCGTATATCCCAAGAAACATGTTTTATTCTGCATACGTCGATGATGTACAGATAGGTTTCGCCTCGTGCAACCTCGCAGTCTGTGAGCGGCAGATTCAGCTTGGTCTGAACAAGGTGTCTAATTGGGCAGATGAGAATGGATTTAGCCTTAACCCACAAAAGACCACCTGCGTCCTGTTCTCCAGAAAGAGGGGTCTGCACCCCGATCCTGACATTGAGTTGCAGGGAAAACGAGTGGCCGTAAAAACAGAGCATAAGTTTTTAGGTGTGATTTTAGATGCGAAGCTAACATTTGTGGCACACATACAGTATGTAAGAAACAAGTGCATGAAAACAATGAATATTCTAAAAGTATTGTCACGCACCGCTTGGGGTAGTGACACAAAGTGTCTTTTGAATTTGTATAAGAGCCTCATACTCACAAGACTAGATTACGGCGCCATAGTGTACCATTCTGCTACACCAAGCGTCCTAAGGATGCTGGATCCTGTACACCACCTAGGCATCCGCATAGCCACTGGTGCCTTCAGGACAAGTCCTGTGGCAAGCCTGTATGTAGAGGCAGACATGTGGTCGCTTGACATGCAACGTTCGTACCTAAGCCTCACCTATTTCATGAAAGTTAATTCGAACTCGGAACACCCGTCCTTCTCAACCGTAAATGACATGACCAGTGCCACACTCTTTAATAACCGGCCGACAGCAAGAGATCCCTTCTCAGTACGTCTAAGGAAAATTAGTGAACAAATCGATATCCCACTACCTGGAAATACTCTGATGGCCCCAGCAAAGCCAGTGCCACCGTGGCAGTGGCAGCTCATAGAGTGTGATACCTCATTTGTAGAGGTCACGAAAGACGCTCCAGAGGCACATATCCGAATGCATTTTCTGGAAATTCAGTCCAAGTACTCGTCCTGCACTCAGTTCTACACTGACGCTTCCAAGTCACATGCAGGGGTATCTTATGCGGTAGTCGGACCATCGTTCTCAGAGTCCGATGTACTGCACCCGGAAACAAGCATTTTTACGGCTGAGGCCTATGCACTTTTATCGGCTGTGAAGAGTATAGGCAAATCAAAACTGAAAAGATCAATAATATTTACAGACTCCCTAAGCGTCGTAAAAGCCCTCATGACTCTACATAAACACAAAAACCCTGTACTCATTGAACTGTATTCTGCTCTGTGCAAAGCATACATGTCTAACCAGCATATTATTTTGTGCTGGGTGCCTGGCCATAGAGGCATCGAGGGCAATGTTCTGGCTGATCAAATGGCCACATCAACTACATCGCGAGCCCTTAACCCTACCGCTTCTATCCCTGCCACAGATCTCAAGCCCTACTTGAGAAAGAAACTTAGAAGCCACTGGCAGCGCTTGTGGGATGCCGAAACGAACAATAAGCTCCACTTAGTTAAGCCACAGATTGGCCCGTGGCATCCTGTTACGAAAATACAAAGAACTAATGTCCTATTCTCTCGTTTGAGAATAGGACATACATATGGCACCCACAATTTTCTATTAACTGGAAATGACCCGCCAACCTGTGGTAGATGTAGAGAGAGGCTTACCGTGCTACACGTGCTCGTGGAGTGCAGGGAAGCCGAAAGAGAGAGAAAAAGACACTTCCCTTTAGCGTACCAGTGCCGTCTCCCTCTCCACCCTGCTATGTTCCTTGGCGACGAACCTCTGTTTAGCACTAAAGCTGTTCTGGATTTTCTGAGCGATGTTGTACTGCATGTTATTTGTCCAATAGTTTCGTAGCGCGTCCTCTCTTCAGAGAGATGTCGCCGCGACAGTAGTTTTGCATAGCACGCGCCTCCAGGCCCTTACGTTTTCAAAGGGTCTGTCAAGGCAGTAGTGCTTTTTAAAAAGATTTGTCTGTGATATATTTTCGCCTATCGTCATTATCTTGCAATTTGTTCTTTCGTGATCATAGTGCACCTCATTAGCCATTGCCATAATTTTATTACATATACATTTTACGCATTTTACAGCGATTGTTTTTAGGCCCTTTTACAGCCACGACACATCTACCTTTCGCAATTCATTGCTCCATTGTCCACTCATGAACACTGGCCTGGCGCTCTTTGGCCATATCTGGCCCTTGCGCCATTAAACACCATACATCATCATCAATAAACCCCGCCGGGGTGGCTTAGTCAGCTAAGGCGTTGCGCTGCTGAGCCCGAGGTCGCGGGATCGAATCCCGGCCCCGGCGGCCGCATTTCGATGGAGGCGAAATGCAAAAACGCCCGTGTGCTTGCGTTGTAGTGCACGTTAAAGAACCCCAGGTGGTCGAAATTATTCCGGAGCCCTCCACTACGGCGTGCCTCATAATCAAAACTGGTTTTGGCACGTAAAACCCCAGAAAGAAGAAGAAGTCTAATAAGGATCACGTTTGAAAAATTGTTAATGACTAAAGGAATTTGTCCATATGAAATTTAAGAATTTAGCAAGTAAATCGTCCTGATTAAATTATATACCCCACAACAGCTGCACCAAGATTCCTATGACAATGTCCGAGAGAAGAGGCACCAAAATATAGAATATTGGGTATCGTAATATTCAATCCAGCACTGCGAAATTTTTCTCCTAAAGCGTGTTTTAATGGAGGAAAACGGCGGCATGACAGGAAGAAATGTTCTATTGTTTCGTCTTCACAAGAGTATGAGCACAAGGAGGAGGGCGCCATACGAGATCGATGCAGATAAACGTTTAATGTAGGAATTTGACATCTGAATTTGGTAAAGAGGTCTTCAAGTTTTCTATTCTGGCAGAATTTTCTGTTCCAAGGAAAAAGGAGGTGTCGATAATCAGATAGATTTGTAAATGGCAGGTAACAGGAGTCTCGCATGACTGCACGTCTCCTGAACCTAGCCGCGGTGATGTAAGCTGATACAGGAAGAACCGGAAGGATTGGACCACTAAGAGCAACTCTCGCTAAGCTGTCAGCTAATTCATTCATAACTAATCCTTTGTGACCAGGCATCCATACCAATCTAATTAGTTTAAGTTAGAAGGTATAACACAATGGAATGTACGCGAAACTTGCGAGCCACTTTTTGCAGTGAGAGCTGAACATAATGACAAAGAATCCGTTACTATTACAACTTCCGATCTTGATGAGTGCACTTTTCGTAGATCCAATGTAACCGCCAGAAACTCAGCTAGAAATACCGGTATGCAGTCTGGAAGTCTTAAGGAGAACGACCAGTCAAACGCAGGGAAGACAAAATTCCAATTCCAGATTTTTCTTCTGATTGCGAGGCATCTGTCGCTATGACGGCTTTTATTTTTAACTCCGATAAGTGATTTTCTAATAGCCCATTTAATATATTGCAAGAAAGGAGTTTTGCATTGTTTGGATATATATCGTCGAAGATAATTTGGAAATTATCTCTCGCACTGTAAATTGGAGGGATCTCACATAATCGTACGTCTAAGGGGCCAACTAGTGCCTGCACGAAAACGACCTGAGGAGTGTGGAAACGGGGCCAGGAAGATTGAAAAAAATATTGCAGGCTGGGAAATGAAAACGATTTATAATTTTATAGGGAATTCATACATTTTTAAGAATGTTTGCACCGTTAATAACCGAAACGTACGTCCGTGTTTTCGTCTTTTCTGTCGTGCACATGTGCACTGTAAGTATATTTGAGGATGACCCACCTGGTAACCTAAATATTTATATTGCTAAGATTATGGCTGGGCGGATTTCTTGTGCAAATTGGGAATTGACAAATCCAAGACAAAATTATGATAGACGTCCTCGCCTATTTTACCCTGGTACTCACGGGCATGGCCAGGGGTGGCAAGCCGCAAGCTTTTGCTTTTAACTAAGTTCCCAAGCTATAATAATTGCACATCGGTACAAGTATTGCTTTTCAGGCACCGATGATGATGTACATCATTTCTTAGAAGTATTTTGATTTTATGTTTCTGGTTGTTTGGGTTCTGACAGGCTGATTACCGACCAGTCGAAATCAAAGACACATGTGGATCCGTATCCATAGCCTTTATCTTGCCGGGAATTGCGTTTGTTGTATGATAGCCAGCACCGTTGCTACAGCCGTTGCCTTCTCATCATGGTTGTATATATCCAATACGACGTTGATTTGACCACTGCTGTGGTGCAACATACAGAAGTCGAAAATTTCCAGCCGGAAAACATCGCGGACTTTGATCCGACAGTCTTCCACAACGTGTGGTGGGGTGGGGATAAAAACACGCCGGGCGGCCTTTATAAGGCCAGAGTGCTGCGCATGGCTGGTGAGTTCTACTTATTTCCTCATAAAGCACGCCTTAAAGTTATGTCAGTTGACACTTAGTACTTTTGAAACGCACGTTTCCAACACTATACACCTGCGTGTGCTTTGTCTCGTTCATTGTGCAGTAGCCTAACAAGCGGCTACCGCAATGTCATAGGCTGACATCGAGGTTTCTGCTCAGCTTCACGGTATCGACTTTCTAATACGCACCCCTTCAGTGCGCATTGGATTAGCGTATCGGGCCGTCTTAGGCTGGCCATAATCACTTCTCTATGGCCAGAAACATTAAAAAGAAACTCCGAATGCCACAGTTAGCATGCAGAAGCGACAATGTGCAGCAGTAACAGCGCATGACAGCATCGTTTGTTACTGACAGGTACAGCAAATAAAGTAAAACATTTCAGTTATAAAAAAAACTGGCTAGGAGAAATTCATTTGTAATCAGGATGCCGGGTGTAACATTTCCATAAAAACTTGTTGTCAGTCCCTTCAAACCCGTGTGTTGATCATGCTTATTGCTGTACCATGTCAAATGTTGTGCTTGCTGCGTGCGAGTACGTAGTACACTCGCGAAAGGATAAAATGATAGTAATGTCAGGGGGAGACCGAATTCCAACCAATTATACTGGCTAAATGTGTCATAATACCTTTTGAGTGTTTCTCACCTATCAATGCTGCCTTTCAGCACTGCCAGCTGCCAGCTTTGTGATTCTTTGTTACATGCAATACAGAAACGGAGGAAGCCATGGATTTATATCTTTCCAACAGGCCCAGAAAGCCTGTGGTGTCCTTGGATAAGGGCAAAAAAGACAAAAACCAGAGGAAAGGTACGACAACTGACAGTTCACACGTTTTTAGTTTAATGTGATGTTACTTATACATGTTGTACGTGCCACTACCACTAAATGGTTGAGAGGCATGTCGTAGTGGAGGACTTCAAAATAATTTCGGCCACCTGAGGTTCTTTAACATACACCTAAACCTAACTACACGGATGTTTTGCATTTCAGCCCATTGATATGAATTCGCAGTGGCCGCGAATTGAAACCATGCCATTGTGCTTAGCATTTGACTGCTATAGCCACTAATAACCCTGTCACACGGCACGTGTAATGTCATTCGTAGCGAATGAGATTACCTGTTAATGCCATTTTTGTTGCTTCTACTCGAGCATAGTGAATGACATTCACAGCTAATGGCATTCGCCCATTGAATGAGTGCCTGTGTTGTCAAAAGATGGTGCCCTAAACATGGCAGCCATGAGGTGTTTCCGGCTCTTTCTATTAAATCTGCTGGCTCTCTCAGTACCCAAAAGCTTAGTCTATGACATTATTGGCCATTACTCAATGGAAATTATTGCTGGGATGCCAGTTCGTGCAAGACCTAGGCTAATGTGAAAAGAGTTATCTAATTTCTACAAGGATCAAATCTAAATTCACAGCTACCTTTTATGCTACTTAGAATGTGCTGCAAGTGACTACGTAATTTTTTTATTGGTCAAAATGAAACACGTTGTGTTCTAAGGAAGCCAGAGATGCAACACAGAAAGTTTCAGGAAGCTTTATTAGCCACTGTGACCAAAATATGTAAAACAACTTGAAAATCCATCACATCACGCCGACATTCAGGTGATGAAATTTCGTTGTGAAATTCAAAAATGGAACCTTGACTTTCATTTTGTCCTCTAATAATGAATCTATGAAGGAGCTATTACGGTCAATAGATTTCCCAATAAATAATTGATGAGTGTAAAGTGATTTATTGTTTCACTTTATTTCAAAACACATTAACACAGGAACCTCCAAGAGCAACACAAGGAAGCGGTGAATGTTTCTAAACAATAAGATCAAACCTAACTTCGGGTCTAGCTGAAGGAGAATTCCTCCAAGCTCTGAACCTAAGAATGAGATTTTTTTGTCAGCTGTAAAATATTAGGTTACCTTGTAGGAACACTCAGCACTTCTTCTGTCTTCGTTCTCTTGATGTTTATTGCACTATAGGGTTTTTAAGATGATTTGTGTTGTGTTATTAAAACTGATTTTGTTTACAACAGCAGGTGCCACAACAAATGAAGCACATCAGGGACAGGGAAGAAGCAGAACTGCTTTCTGGCATAGATGTCCCTGACGTTGCACAAAAGTGCACATGCTGCAGTAGTGGCTGCAACATAGCAGCAGAGTTCGAGCAACTAAAAGAAGCAGCAGCAGTTGAGCGGCGGGAGCTGCACGAAAGTGTATCTCAGCTCCAAGCTCCTAATGCCCTCCCGCAGAAGGCACTGACATCGAAAATTTTTGCGAGTGGTAAGTATGGGCTCTTCATTAAAATTCGAAATTCAGCTTCTTGGTATGTATTCATCTTGTTGATCATGTAGCGCTCACCCAAACAAGGACTGAGGAGGTTGCATTGCTAGTCCTGTTCGTTTCTTCCTTGGTCCGTGTTCCTGCAAACGTTACATTATCAACAAGATGTAAGCCCCGTTCACACTGAAAGATGGCAGACAAGTCACGCGAGGTCGCAAGACCAAAAAAAGAAAGCCCTCGTTGGATCCGATCAGTCCAAGACCAATTTTCGGTGCCGACAGAAAAGCATCGCTGGTCACAAGCCAATCATAACGTGGCATTACTAAAGAAAGAAAGGGAAGGTGTGCATAGCCACAGCCGCTGTGGCATGCCAGCACGCCTGTGACACTCACACACAGCAGCAGCGCTGCAACGCTGCTGGCGTTCCAGCACGGCTATGGTAGTACTGCGCATCTCGGGCGAGTGGGCGGCTGCAATTAACATATCCTCCTTGCACGGGGGGAGAGCTCCATTGTGAGCGCTTCCCGTTTGTCGGTGATGGGATCACGCCTGCTCACGCGATAGAAAGCTTTCCAGTGTGAGTGTGCCTTAAGTGCTCTCATTTGACAGAAGGTGAACCTCAATTTTCTCGAGTCGAAGTAGAACACTGCTTCTTTAAAACTGCAAAACGGCTCGTTGTAAAGAAACTGATCTTGTTACTTGAACTACAGTTGCAAGAAATTCGAATCTCTTCACCGTGGTTTCACAATGCACACATGTTAACAGCTGTGTATTCCTATGTGATCAATTCAAAGCAGTAATTTATAAAAATACCAGCAGTTATGAGTGTATGAAATTTTAACAATAAACTTGTTTACTATGTCAGCTTGTTTTTCTGTAATTCAAAATTATATAACTAAGTCAGTTTTCAAACTGTTTAAAGCATGTTAAATGATCTGATCTGGTAACTACATTTCAGTTTTTGAAAACCATGCAGTGCTACCTGACCTTACGAAGTGTGCAATTAGTTTAGTAGTGAATGTCTCGCTTCTTTATGTTCCGTTCTATGTGTTGTATTCTTCATGTTGCAGCAGTGTTTCAGACTGTTGCAGATTAACATAGAATGTCAGCTTCATGCAATGAGCAGATTTATATGCTTCCTAAAATGTTCCTGCCGGTGTATGTTACTTTCGTACAAAAGCTTTTGTTTTGGCACACTTAGCATGCTCATTAATTAATGCGTATTGATGAATCGATTGCACATGTTTACCACTGCCAACTCTGCCGAACCTACATTATATACAATGGGAGCATTCCAGTCGCCTGTACTGTGATGTATATTAAAAATTCCAGAAAGTAGGATAATATATGCTTCAATGGATGTGTCGGTGACGGCAACGCCTACAAGAATACAGGGACCCAACGGCAAGTTTTACATTATGAAAATTTTATTTTTGTTGGCTCCATTTTTCTACAATTGTGCGGAATTTTGACCTCAGCTGTAGATGTTAGCACTTCGCTCCTGCTTATGAAATGTTCGAGAAAGTTCATTTCATATTTTGACCTTGTTAATTCTGTTTCATGGCGTAAGAGCATTCCCAAATTCATATGTAGAACTTGTTGACTGGCAAAATGCTTATGCCTAAAGCTTCTCACTCGTGGGAAACTATCTATAATGTGGCTTTCTGGAATGTGGGAAATGCAGTGTGAATGCTAAAGTGAAGTACATTAAAGTGTTGTTTGTAATGATAATAGCCATGCTAACAATGAAAAACACATCATTGTGAGTTAGTCAGCTGGCCTTTTTCCTCAAACCACTTGAAACCGCACGAAAATTCTCAGCAGTCTTAATGGACAGTAGGGTAGAAATTGGTATGAGGGGAGGTGTGTTAAGCGTGGTAGAAGTCATCAAGCAGAGAAGAAGCACTTAAAAGAGTATCAGGCTTAGCACTATCTTATTGTGTTTGAGAAAAAAATTATGGATGCGCTTTTTGTACACTGCTGGTGCAACTTGGCATTTCGTCGAGTGGCTTTAAGGGACTCTGAACCACCTTTTTCAAACTCTCAAGAATGCTTTAGAGCAGATAATGGGCCATTGAGAAATATATTGCTGGAATAATAAAAAAATAAAAAAACCTATGTGAGTGGGAAATAATGTTGCCTTGCTCTCCCCTTGTAGGCTACTAACACACTTATCCATGTGACTTTATTTCAGTGGTTTCGAGAGCCGCACTGTGGACCTGCCCTTCACTGCAGCTACTTCCTCTGCTGCAACAACGGAGTCAAGTAGGGCCATGCCAGAGGAAGAAGAAAGGCGTGGCACAGGTGGGTCCCCCCTGCAGCTAAGTGGCTGTGAAGTCATTTTGGTGGGGCAATTTGATCCTCTTGAGAGTGACTGTTGTCTTCACACTGATTGTGCAGCATAGTAAAGTGGTGTTCTGAACGCTTGACGACTGGGAACAGGCTGAAGAGGATGACGATGTTGTCAATAGAGACGAAAACCTGACAGTACTTAGAAAGACAAAGTTAAGCTAGTTGGTAGGGATTCATCATGAAACGGACATAGGAGAAGAGAACCAGACAACACAGTGTTGTCTGGTTCTCTTCTCCTGTTTCCGTGTATGCTTGCCTTCCCTTATTTCATCGTGAGAGTACGTGTGCAAGCTCGGGGGTAAAAAAACACCGTGCGCATTCGTGTGATCAGAAATTGGTGAACGATGCAATGTTTGCATGAAAGTTCGCAGATGCTGGACGAAAGAAAGGCGATAGAGGTGAACTCCTCGGACTAGGTATCAGTGGTTTGCAACGATGCATTGTCACCGTTTTTCTGAAATCTTGTGCACAGATGATGTCTGTCGCATCGAAGAACTGCACATACACGCAAATGCTTCGCAAAGAAGCTGAAAGCAGTAAGTTTCTTGTATGACCAGCTTCCGATCACTTGGCAAACAAAACACCTCCTTCGTCGTGTTCCTACAAGGGAAATAACAACCCGACATGCAGTGCTTGTACGGCGTTGCCACCCGAGAGCCTCACTTCAATTGCACTGCACCAGTTAGTCCAGAACTTGGCTATGATCACAGAAAACAATCGCAACACAAAAGTAGACATTCGAACTTGCAACCATGCACTGGCTGCCACAATGCTTTCCTCCTAAAGGGTTGATTACTCTTGAACGGTGAACACCACGGCAGCCTTGTGCAGTATAGTAGACCCTCGCTGATACGTTCCCGCTTAATACGATTACCCGGCTCCTACGTTCGCAATCGCGAAAAATAAACATAACCCCATAGAGGCATGTCTTAATTCGTTCCGGCTATTACGTTCCCGGAAAATACGATTATTTGGCAGCAACATTCAGCATTGCGGCAAATTGCGGTCGTATGATACGTTCTGCAGCGAAAAATTATCATTCAGGTGTGCAAAAAGGCCGCTCTCATGTGCTCGTGAAGTGCTAAGTGGCAGACGGGAGCCGCGCGGCTTCTCTGCAGTGCTCAATCCCCCCCTCCGCAACTTCTCTGCATTGCTCGTTCGCCCGAAGTGACGAAGCGCGGCAGCAGCGGCGAGCGAATTGACCTTTGCACTACCTCACCCCTCGCTTCAACGAGAACTACTAAGCGGCGAAAACAGGCGGACGCCGCGCGCTACGACTCGCCGAGATCGTAGCGGAGGTGGTGGCAGACGAGGCGTCTGAAGACGGCGGCGAGAACGAAGGCTTGCGCCCACCGGCTACCTTTGCCGAAGCCCTTGCTGGCCTGGAAGCCTTACAAAGCTTCTTTCGCACGAAAGACAACGAAAATGCGGTCAAGGGTCTGCAATGTGTGCAAACGGAGTTGTTCCTCACACCCAGCAGAAAATACAGCCGAATCTCGATAATTCGAACTCTAAGGGGCCCGAAAATTTGTTCGAATTAAAAGGCGGACTTACTTTTGTCGTATTTGTGCACGATAACGCTACGTACGAACGGTGCGAGTCGTGAAATATCGCGGTGGCGCAAGCACATGGCGAGCGAGGGCCACGAAACTGCCCACGCCGGCCAACGCTCGCATACCGATAGCGCCTCTTCCTCTTCACAACCACAATCTCTGTCTCTCGCATCCCGATAAGGGCATTGAACGAAATTTCAGGGACCGGGCGGCGCCGGCGCGGAGTCTGGTCAAAGGTGAGGTAGGAGGGCGGCAGGGAAGTGCATTTGGCCTCGGCAACCCCGTCGGTTCGGTGGCTCCCCTCGCCCTCACTCTCAACTAACTCGTAGTTCCCTCACCTTCGACTATCTCCGTGCGTGCCCGCCGCCATGTCGGCGCCACTGCTCCCGCCGGCCCGGGTGCCTGCTTAGCCCGCTCCCCGAAGTTTCGTTTTCTGCCGTTGAAGCGAGCGTTGGCCAGACTAGGCCTCCGCGTTGCTTCCCTCTGCGCCGCGCAGCGTTGGCGGAGACGTCGGCACGTACACGCGTGTTCCGGCGCAACGCAGAAACGGCGACCTTACCATTTGAGGGAGGAAATTTTCGCCGCGGTATTTTTTTCTTTCTTTTTTATTTCTCCGCGCGGCGTTGAGGGTCTCTCTTAAGCTTTTGCTTTATGACGGTGTCGGAGCAATGGGCGTCTTGCGCTGGAGTTTGAGGTATAGTAGCGGCGCCTGGTGGCGGCGAAAAACGTCATCTGGGTAGTACCAGCTTGGATAGTATTGAGCCCTGGCTGTGGCGACGCACGTTTCTAGCCCGCGTTTTGCGTCGATTCGCACTTTTTTCTGCCCTGTTTCGAGTGCGAAAAGGCTCGTCACTTCTCACAGACCATGGCGACCAGGCTGCGAGCTGGCCGCAGCCTATAGTTATACGAAAACGGACTCTCCGTGTGCCGTGGGACGTAATGCTGGAAGCAGAAGACATCGGCGACGCCGATCCGGAGAGACCTAGCTCAGCCTCGAAAAAGCGTCACCGTCGTTACTGCTGTGTCGTGGGCTGCCATGAACAAGAAGGCCTGAATCCCAACATCAGATTCTACCGTTTTCCTTCAAGGCCTCACGAAGTGGTGCGTCGGGCGCGCTGAATAACTGCAGTTCGTCGCGCTGGGTAAGCGAAATGGAAGACCGACATAGCAGCAGGCATGGCTGGTGATTCACGATTCGAGACCCGGCCACAGCGACAGTTAACAATTCGACCGGTGCGAAGTGGTGAAGTGACCAGGTGTGTGCAAATGACCACAAATGGTCGCGCTGATTCGGTGACAATTCACTACCCCACTACGAGCAGCACAGGTCTAGTTGAATGTGCTCATACTTGACCTCGAGCCAGCACGTTGAGGCAGCACAGCAAGGTAGTATTGATTACAGCACATCGATGTTCGAGAATCGAGCGCTGTCATTAAAAGCTACATCAAGCGAGCAGCGCACGAGCTCGCACTGCAGCGTGATTCGCACGTACGTACGTTACTGCGAGCTTATATGCATTGCATCAGTTATTTATCAATTGCTAAAGGGACAGATGGCCGCTACTACAGCACAGGCATAATTACTTATCTTAGCGGCATGCAGTCAACAAAGATTGCAGGAGACCCGCCGTTTCGCGGCATGTCGAAAGACCGCTGCCGTCGCGCCGCTTACGATCGTGCGCTCGAGCAGTTCGTACTCCGCGGCATGCTGAAAGACCGCTGCCGTCGCGACGCGTACCGTCTTGAGCTCGAGCAGTTCCGTACACATGTCTGCTTATCGCTGCTGTGAATTCATTTATAGAAAGCATTTCCTCGCGTTTGTGCGCCTGAATCTAGCAGCGTGCAAACCTTACATGAAGTTCAACTTCGCACGTGCGTGACTCGCTTCACTTGCGATTGACACCGCGCTAAAACTTCGCCGCTTATTTCTTGAACGGCGTACACGTATTCGGCGTTGCATAATTTCTTGCCTTTACGCAGCATGCCACCCATGAAAAAATCTTCGGCGCCCGATATTCGCTGCAAGCCATGGTACAACACAACCGAAAGTGGCGGGTCCATATTGTAAACGTGCTTCCCGAAGCAGACGACCGAGCTTGGTACTACCCAGTTTCGGATTGAGGGCGCTTTTTAGCACCATTTTTGCAGCGCCGCCTGGGCAACGCAAGAGCCCCATGCCGGTCGTAGGCGCCGCCACATGATTTGGCGCGCTGCTGAGAGCATTGTCGGTGCGCGGTTATGTTCGAATTAACCGTCGCAAATGCTTTCGCGTTCGTATTACCGAGCGTTCTCGCCCATTGGAATACACATAACTTTGGCGGGAACATAGCGTCAGTTCGAATTAACGATATTCGACTGTAACTATGTTTTGCAAGAAATAAATGTTTTGTGCCCTTGCACCTCAATGTGGGCTTGTCAGCTTCAATTTTTACTGGATTCGGATCGTACGTTTATTTTTTGCGTATTTTTTTGAAAACGTATGAACGAGGTTCTACTGTATTTCAAGCTCTCCCATTATGTGACGGCAAAGTTTCATGACCAGAAACGTTTATTGAAGTACTCTGGTTGGAATGAGTGCAGCAATGATAACTCCAGGGCAAGCTTAGGTTGACGTTGAATATATGGTGTTGCCAGTGGCCACAATAAAAATTGAGCATAATTGCAAGAGCTATCATTGTGAGGTGAGGGCTTTACCATCGTAATACGTGCTCCTTTGGTGGTGACTGGTGAATGGCGCAAACTGCACCATCAGTTATGTGTTGCACTATTTGCAGACAAGGCAACAGAAGCATTGAATCGAAATCCAGTGAGGACGCATTTGGTGTGGCAGTGTTGTTGAATATTTGAGAACATCACAACGTGAGTTTATTTCACTTTTGTCTTTAGGAAGAATGGTGGCGTCATGTGCACCACCCCCCTCAGCAACTCTTGCTGAACCAGTTTTCCAGGTTGCGAACACCTTGTGAGAGCCTGGTAAGGATCACTTTCCGCTCTGACAGCTTGTTGGATCTTTCAGGATGTATTGGTTATGTCAGTGTTCTTGATAATTTCGTGATCGGGCGCTACTGTTGCTGCAGGTTCAAGTGGAACACAAGAGGGGGGGGGTGCCATTAACACCGGAGTCAGGTAAGGAGAGGTTATTGTATGGCTTTGAGTTCAAAATGCATTTACACGCTTATGAAATGCATTTCCGTGCTCATTCTGTTGTGTATTTTTTCCAAGATCAGACAGCTGCGGCTCCTGTCACACCATCGCCGACACACAACCTCCGCAGGGGCGTCTGCGCAAACAGGCGTTTGGTGTCTTGCGACACCACGTACACGAGGGTTGGACCCTCCCGCGTCTAACCGTGCGCGGCTTAGCCGTGTCCGGGGAAAAGAGGATCCTGGGGGTTGAACTAATGCTGAGTGCTTGGACCTTTATGGCCCCTCGGTGGAGGCAACACACCCCTTTGGCATCGGCTTCACATAGACGTCCCTTTCTGAAACATGTCAAAACACTCTCCACTGCGTGAACTGTGATGGGGAGCACGCCGCATATTCGCGGTCCTGCCCATCCTGGAAGAAGGAAAAAGAAATGTTCACAATCAAAGTCAAAGAAAATATTTCGTTCAAAGAGGCACGCAGGCGGGTGTCATACCTGCCAAAGAACACCTTTGCCGAAGTGGCGCGTCAGGGGGCAGCGTCGCAACGGCTTCCGGCGCCTGTCCGGCCCACACACAGTGAGCCGGCAGTAACGCCATCCGCCCCTTCGGCGGCTGCAGCTAGCGCTGCTCCGCCAACTC
Source organism: Dermacentor silvarum (assembly GCF_013339745.2). Taxonomy (NCBI): domain Eukaryota; kingdom Metazoa; phylum Arthropoda; class Arachnida; order Ixodida; family Ixodidae; genus Dermacentor; species Dermacentor silvarum. The sequence continues at coordinate 60,205,886 of NC_051156.1, forward strand.
ACAAGAAGGGGCCATCGACCTCCGGGCTGGTGGCCTCCAGGGCCTCGTCCCTCAAAGCCAGGCCTTCTCGTCAAACCAACCGCTCGCAAGAGCGCGTGTCCAGCGCCTCACAAGAGGCGATGGACACAACAACCGGCCAGACGGCGCCACCAGCGCCTCAGGAGCGGCGAGAATCTCGCGATCGCTCCAAAAAAGAAAAAGCCCGCACCACAGGGCCCGACAGGGGCTCTGTAGCTTAAGTTAGTCTACTTTACATACGGCACAAAAACACTTTCAACATGAATACACAAATAATACAATGGAACGTCAGAGGACTCCTAGACAACCTCGATGACGTCAAAGAAATCCTACACAAGTTTAATCCGAAGGTGCTGTGTGTTCAGGAGACACATCTTAAATCTACACAATGCAACTTTCTCCGGCAATACGCCATTTTTCGCAAAGACCGCGATGACACTTTCGTGTCATCCGGCGGTGTTGCTATCGTAGTTGACAGAGGTGTTGCCTGTCGAGAACTGAAAATACGTACGCTCTGTGGGGATTGAGGGTTGCGCCGGCATGATTGCGCGCGCTTCGCCTGCTCTGCCATCCCTCGCCATCGTTCCCCGCTGGCCTCCTTCTCCGCCCGCGCCGCCTAACCGGTTCCCGCGGTGGCGCTGCGCACGCGGCGGTTGGCGGTGGGGGCGGGGAAGCGTGGACTTCTCTCCGGGACCAGCGCACGGTACGTTCATGCTTTCCTCTCGTCCGCCGACACCTTTGTGACTAGGGCTGGAGCTCGCGCACGGTGCCTTTGCCCGTGCGGGGAGCGCGTACTTTGTGCTGATCCTTTCCCGACGCTAAGCCGACGAGCGGTGCCATTAGTGCTCGCGCGAGGTCGTACCTCGCCGAGCCGCACTTGCCGAAAGCCTAAGCCGAAGGATATTGCCCGTGCTCTCGCGAGTTGACCCATTGGTTATCGCCAGAGCAAGTAGCATAGCCGCCGGGACTTTTCCTAGCGGCGTGTCCCAGCTTGAGCCCGTGCTCTCGCCGCGACGTGCTATAGGCGCCTGTTATTGTATTTTCGCCCTGGTGCGGGACCCCTTTGGCTCCCCTCCGTGCGGGCGTTTGTGCAGTGCTGGTGCCGCCGGTTTCAGTAAACGGTTTCCGTCAACTCAGGGCTTTACTGTGTTTTTGCGTGCATCGCTCGGTAGCCCCTTGCGGCCTCTGAGCTCGCGCGCGAGCGGTGCTGGAGGCGACGGCTGACGCGGCCCTGTGGCTCGCTAAGCTCGAACCCGCGGTGGTTGGTCTCCTGTGAGACACCAAGAACCCACACTGGCGCCCAACGCGGATTCAAAGGCTCATTAAGCCTTTGTCTGTGCTTAGCCGAGTCAATAGGCCTTAGCGAATTGGACTCGCCGCGTTATGTCTGCTAGGCGTAGTGACCTTTGTTAGTGCTAGCAGACGCCGCGTTGCTCGAGAACGGGGCCAGGGCCCCTCTTGAGCAGCGCACTCCTGCACCCTCGCTTGTAACGACCCCCTGTGGGGACGGCAACGCGAGGCGCTACGTACCAGCTCCCTTTGGAGCAGTAGCGTTGTTTGAAAACGGGGCCAGAGCCCTCTCCGAACAGTGTACACGGGCACATTCGTCTGCCACGGCTCCCTTTGGAATGCCAAGCAGTGCGATGTCGCAGCGCTCCCGATCATTGACTCCTTCGGGAGTAAACGGAGCGCAGCGCGGAAACGGGGCCTTAGCCCTCTCCGACTTTTGCCCGTTGGCTGCTTCTCAATTGAACAGCCAAAACCAGTGGTATGCCGCGGCCCCATGTGGGGAACCTTCAATCACGGCGACCACGAATTCCGCTCATACGTCTCCCTTTGGAGTACACTCGGTGGCGCCCAGTGGCACACCGATCGAGCACACACCTGTTGTATCGACACTGGCTGCTTCTCAATTGAACAGCCAAAACCAGTGGTATGCCGCGGCCCCCTGTGGGGAACCTTCAATCACGTGTGATGATTATGTGTGGGCGCAGGTCAGCCAGACGCACAAGAAAGCAACCAGAGACACAAAGAGACGTATTTATGACACGAACGGCACGTGGGACGAATACGTGGACATGAACTATACAGATAAGCTGGTTAAGTGTCACGCTCGAGCACTCACAATTCTTCACAGGAGTCCGGTCTCGTGGCGACGGCTCGGCGGACTTGGCTCTGACGGCGGTGGGTATACGGGCGGCGGCTGATGTTCAGGGTGGCACCAGGACGTAGCCCGGTTCCGGAGCGTTAGCTCTGGGTTATAGCCCGAGCTCGGCACCGTAGCGGTGGGATGAGAGCCGGGGCGAAGCCCAGCACAGCAGTGGGCGATGGCCGGGGCGGCACCCGGTTCGGAGAACAGGACCAGGGCTCTGGGTCGTAGCCCGAGCCTGGAACACGGCAGCAGTCGTGCGAGCGGGGACGAGGCCCAGCTCCGCAGGACCCGCGTCGATGGTAGAAGCCGGGGCGGCGCCCGGTTTGTGGAACAGGACCAGGGGGCTCTGGGTCGTGGCCCGAGCCCGGCAGCACGGCAGCGGTCGTGCGAGCGGGAACGAGGCCCAGCTCCGCAGGACCCGCGTCGATGGTAGAAGCCGGGGCGGTGCCCAGTTCACAGTGCAGGACCGGGATGCCGGGACGTGGGCCGGCGTTCGGTCCGCTCCATCTCGCTGCACTGCCCGTTCTGTCAGCCTGGCTGCCCCGTCGTTCCAGATGGTCTCTCCCGGCACGCGCGCCGTCCACGCGCACCAGCGACGCTCACTCCCGCGCTTTTCGGCCCCGCACGCCGAACACAAGCACGGAAAAGCCCGCACATTTCATCTCTCGGCCCCGCACACCGAGCACAAACATTAACTGGCGTCCTCCTACCACACTTCCCCCCTGTTCAAGAAAGACGCGGCGGTGAGGTAGGACGCGTCGACTAAATATGCGTGACACAAAACACAGAGTTCGGAGTTCGTCCGTGCGTCAGTGAGTTCTTTCTTATGGTCCGGAAATGTCACTTTACACCACATAATGCACTGCACTGTTCGCAATGTTGACAAATTCAATGTTCCAATCACTCTACATGACTAAACTTTTTCTCTGCACACATTTGTGAAAACTGACATCTCAACTGTCCGTGGTCATTCCAAGATAATATTCCTTATTTATCATACCAGTTACACCTGTTCACTTTTTTTTCGCCTTTTCCTGAACTCCCATGCTTGCCTATTTCCAGCCTGTTTCCTTCTCTTTCCTACGCCTACAGATTGATTGTACGGCTTGGAATGGCTTGGGTAGAACTCTGGCTTCTTTAACTTTTTCTTGGACGCCTGCATCTTGTCATGTACCTGCGTTTTATGACGTTGTTTTCCTTTCCATCGCCTTTGAATCTTCTTCCTGCCCTTACGCATTCTGTGCAAGTTCTTCCTGCCCTTACACGTTGCCTTACGTCTGGGACGCTTCGGGTATCTGCTGGCTTTCTCATTGCTCTGTTTCTTGGAATCTAAATGCCTCGTTATGTCCGGTGCCTGGTGATTCCTGGTATCGTTTTCAATTACTGACTCACTGTCGTTCTGAGGTGAAGCTACCTCTTTCTCTGGTGTGCTCTGCTCCTTGTTTACGCAAACCTCTATTGGGATGTCAGCCATCCTCTTCACCTGTTCCCTCTGCATCAAGGGCTCCTCAGTGGTGAGCTTCTCTACGCCGTCACGGGCGCTATCGAATCTGCCAACTTCTTCTGGCATCTTTCTCATGTCGTGCAGTTCTGCCAGGAAAACGCCCCTACTCTCCATCTTAGTCTCAGCCTCACTGTCTCTCAGTGTCAATGCATGCAGCTCTTCTCGCAGCATCTTGACTTCTTTCTCTTGGAGCTGCTTCCTCTCTTCGTAATCTTGCTTAGCTGCCGCAAGTTCCGTTAATCGAACAGCCTCGACGCGTATCCTTTCTTCCTCAATTAGTTTGAGGTTGCTCACCGGTAGTCCACTATCTCGCACGTTCAAACTGGTTCTCTGTTCTTGAAGCTTGAGCTTCAGCAGTAAAACGCGTTCCTCGGCTTGTAGCCGTTGTTCTTCCAGCTCAAAGTTCACGCGCTGATCTTTACGAGCTTGGGCGCGAAGTTCCCTTTCTGTCGCGCGTTGCGCGTCAATCCACTCGCGAAGAGCGGCGCCAGCTAAGCCCATGTCTTTGCCGATCGCGTACAGTCTCTCAATATCCATGGTTTCCTCCCGTGCGTCTAGCTGTCGGCAAGATGTTAAAGCCGATCCTGGCAAGCTCGCCAAAATTGTGATGATTATGTGTGGGCGCAGGTCAGCCAGACGCACAAGAAAGCAACCAGAGACACAAAGAGACGTATTTATGACACGAACGGCACGTGGGACGAATACGTGAACATGAACTATACAGATAAGCTGGTTAAGTGTCACGCTCGAGCACTCACAATTCTTCACAGGAGTCCGGTCTCGTGGCGACGGCTCGGCGGACTTGGCTCTGACGGCGGTGGGTATACGGGCGGCGGCTGACGTTCAGGGTGGCACCAGGACGTAGCCCGGTTCCGGAGCGTTAGCTCTGGGTTATAGCCCGAGCTCGGCACCGTAGCGGTGGGATGAGAGCCGGGGCGAAGCCCAGCACAGCAGTGGGCGATGGCCGGGGCGGCGCCCGGTTCGGAGAACAGGACCAGGGCTCTGGGTCGTAGCCCGAGCCTGGAACACGGCAGCAGTCGTGCGAGCGGGGACGAGGCCCAGCTCCGCAGGACCCGCGTCGATGGTAGAAGCCGGGGCGGCGCCCGGTTTGTGGAACAGGACCAGGGGGCTCTGGGTCGTGGCCCGAGCCCGGCAGCACGGCAGCGGTCGTGCGAGCGGGAACGAGGCCCAGCTCCGCAGGACCCGCGTCGATGGTAGAAGCCGGGGCGGTGCCCAGTTCACAGTGCAGGACCGGGACGTGGGCCGGCGTTCGGTCCGCTCCATCTCGCTGCACTGCCCGTTCTGTCAGCCTGGCTGCCCCGTCGTTCCAGATGGTCTCTCCCGGCACGCGCGCCGTCCACGCGCACCAGCGACGCTCACTCCCGCGCTTTTCGGCCCCGCACGCCGAACACAAGCACGGAAAAGCCCGCACATTTCATCTCTCGGCCCCGCACACCGAGCACAAACATTAACTGGCGTCCTCCTACCACACACGGCGACCATGAATTCCGCTCATACGTCTCCCTTTGGAGTACATTCGGTGGCGCCCAGTGGCACACCGATCGAGCACGCGCCTGTTTTGTCAACGCTGGCTGCAAGCGGCCTAAGCAATTCACGTATAGCTGCCTCAAGTGGCAGCTGTGAACGACAGCAGGCGCACCCCGCTAGGAGCCCTTTTTGCTCTGGGGACGGCGGCGCGCCGGCCGGTATCCCTGTGGAAACCGCGCCACTGATCGAGCTGGACGTCAGTTCATCCTTGCTCGATCGCGCCGCTAACGCGCCAACGGCTCCCTTTGGAGCAGGCGCACAGACGCTGTTGCATAATGCCGCCGAAATGATCCAGGCGCTCTCTGGGGCAGTTAAAACGCTGTCGGCTGTTCCGAAATGCGCTCACCCCGCTGTACGGTTGGCAGTCCCGACCTACAGCGGATACGGTGACCTGCTCAGTGCCAGGGACTACTGTTACTCCCTCGCACGCTACCAGAGAGCTCTGGGTTTGAACGATCAGGATGTACTCGGACGCGTCGTCCCTGTTGCACTCACTGACTCGGCGGCTAGGTGGTACAGGCTTTCCGGACACCGTGCAACAACCCTCGAGGAGTTCCGCGCGGCATTCCTGCGTGAATTCCTACCCGCTGACTACGAGAGTAGGATGCGGCGAGAGCTTGGGCTACGTACACAGGCTCCTGATGAGTCGCTTCAGGAGTACGTACGGGCGATGCAAGACCTTTTCTTAGTCGCCGAGCCCAATGCTTCGAACGAGGAACGCGTCGAACGGGTGATCAGGCAGGCACATCCGAAATTTTCGGCATACCTGCGCGGCGGCCGCTTCCGAAATCTGGAGGAATTAGCCGCCGAGGCAAAGCGCATTCAAGGTGATATTATCGCCGCGCGCGCCTATCGCCCACCGCCGCCCGCCAGAGAGAGATTATTGTTGGGAAGGGTGAAAGATTGGGTTAAAGTGCAGCGCGATAACTGTCTCTCAATAGAGGACACCTCAACCGCGCTGCACAGGGGGATGGGGAGTAAAAGGAAAGAGAAGGGAAAGAGGTCGCAGGCGCAGGAGCGGAAGCAGCAGCAGCATCATCTAAGGCGCCGCAGGCGCGTGGGGTTCACGACGCACACTGTCGCAAATTTGAACAGGTCGCAAGGAAAAAAAAAGTAACAACAACAATAAAAACAATAAAAACAACAACAACAAACAAACAAACAGAGGAAGGGCGTAGCCGCCGAGAGGCACCCGCCAGACCCCCAACGCCAGCACAGCACCCCGGGCGGCCCCGAAAGCGAGCCGCCGGGAGCCCACACGGGAGGCCTACAGGCGGTCGACCAAACCCACGTCGTCGGCAAAGTTCAACAGAGCGCGGAAGAGTTTGCCGTGGCCCGATGTGCAGCCCGAGGGGTGCAAGACGTCCTCCACCGTCAAGCAGGGGAGGTTCTGCGCGCGGTAAACGCGGGCAAGAGTGGCGCGCGCCGTCGACGAAGCACTGCACTCGCACATCAGATGTTGCAGCGTCTCGACAGCACCGCAGTCCTGGCAGAGGGGCGAGGAGGCTCCGCGGAGGCGGTGCTTGCGCTCGGCGGGCCAGACGGAACCGGTCCGGAGTGCGAGGAGGAAGGCTCGCTCTCTCCTCGTGAAGCCGGATTCCGGAAGCAGGCGTGGCGGGCGACCGCGCGCGACGCGGCTGTCGGGGTGGCGCAGCGCGAGCTCCCGTTTGAAATGAAGCCGCGCCTCGTCAAACGAGTTGACTCGCGTCGACAGCGGGGATAGGGGATCGTGGGCGCGCCTTGCCAGGTCATCAGCTGCCTCGTTCCCGGCGACACCGACGTGCGACGGTATCCACTGGAGGCACAGGTCGCACCCCTGTCGCTGTAGAGCATGCAGCCTGCAGGCAACGCGCTGTGCCAGTGGCGGCGCACGCTCGTCGAGCAGCAGCTGGCGCAAAGCGGACCTCGAGTCGCAAAGAATCGCCACTCGGTTCAGGAACGGCGACTCTTCGAGGATGTCGGCCGCCAGATGGAGACCCACAAGCTCCGCTGTGGTGGAGGAAGCTCGGTAGGACAGGCGGCACTGTCTCGCGACATCGAGGTGCGGCACAACGCAGGCGGCGGCCGCGGAACCGTCCTGGCGGACAGAACCGTCAGTGTACAGGTGTGCCCTCCCCACCAGGTCATCGTGTATTCGAGCAGCAGCCTCCTGCATCACAGCGCAACGAGGCGTGCGGTGCTTGGAGCGGACGCCCGGCAAGTCGAGGCACACGCGCAACGGCACACGCTGGTTTGGTGGCGGCCAGGCTGCAGGGGAGGCCGGGGCGTCGACCACCAGGCTGTCGAAGAGCTCGAGGAGCTCCCCCACACGCGACTTGGGCAGCTCGCGCAGGTATGACAGCATGGGGCCGGCACCGGGGGCACGGGAGAGGCGCTCCAAGTGGCCAAGGGCGCGCAGATCGGCCGTGAGGGAGACGGGCCAGGCGCCGGTTTCCGCGAGCGTTTCTGCGACACGAGAAGCACTGGGCAGGCCGTGGCACATGCGAAGCACTCGTCGGTGGTCGGCGTCGATGTGTCGCCACAGATGCGGTCGCAGGTTGCACAGTGGGAGCGCGTACAGGACCCTGGACAGCGCCACTGCACCGTACATGCCAACCGCGAACGAGGGGGGGCAGCCGTCACCACGCGCGAGGAGCGCCCGCACCGCGCCCTCAACTTTCCGCATGGCAGCGCGAAGCCGCTTCACGGCAGGGAAACCATGTCAGGCGATGGTCAATGGTGAGCCCGAGGTAGCGCACCGTCAGCCGCCAGGGAAGGGGGACACCGTCGACGACCACGCAGCCAGTGTGGCGCCGGGCAGCAGCGCGCGGATGGACCATGATGGCCTCCGACTTTGCCGCCGACAAGCGCAGGCCGATGGCCCGCAGGAAGTCGCCGACCGCATCCGCCGCCGCCTGCAGCTGCACACGCATCCGCGCCATCGCCGCCGGCGGGCCACGGACGAAGAGCGCCACGTCGTCCGCGTAGACAACGGCACGCACAGGGAGGTGCCCACTGCTGAGCACGCACTCGCTGATGGGCGCGAGTGCGAGGTTGAACAGAAAGGGGCTCAACACACTCCCCTGAGGCACACCGCACGTCACTGAACGGGGCGAGCTGGTCGCCCGCCCAACCCGAACAACGGACGACCTGTCGGTTAGGAAGGCCCGCACGTACGCCAGAAGCCTGCCCTCTACACCAAGAGCGCGCACAGCCGAGATGATGGTGTCGTGGGGCAGGGAGTCGAACGCGCTCTGGACGTCCAAGAGCAGGAGGAACGCGGCGTGGCCGTCGCGACTCGCCTGCTCCAGCGTGCCCACAACGGCGGCAAGGCAGTCGGCCATGGAGCGATGCGTGCGGAACCCGCACTGTTCAGGCGGAAAAACACCGCGGATGTCCGCAATCCATTGGAGCCTCGACAAGGCCATCGCCTCCATCGTCTTGCCAGGGACTGTCATTAGAGAGACGGGCCTGTACGAGGCGAGGCTGCGAGGCGGCTTGCCACTCTTCAGCACTGGCACCACGAGCGCGGAGCGCCAGGACTCCGGGAGGCACCCGCTGCGCAGGACACCGTTGAATGCGTTGAGCAGGAGGTGTCGCTGATCTTCGTCCAGGTTGCGCAGCATTTGGTGGGTGACTCCGTCCTGCCCGGGCGCACTGCGGCGCCGCCCCCGGCGCAGCACGCGCTGCAGCTCGTGAAAGGTGAAGTCTTCCTCGCACAGACTTGTGATTGCCTGCGCGTGGGTTGACTGATCTCCACCCCGCACGAACACAGCCACGTAGAGCGCCCGCAGCGCGACCGCAGGCACACCAAGGAGGGGAGCGGTGGCGGCAGCAGCAAAGGCGTCCGCCAGCTGTTCGGCGAGCGCTAGCTCACTGATGCCGTGCGCCACAGCGATGGCGAGCACAGGGAACCGTGGTGTCCTGGGGTTCAGCAGCGCACTCAGGACGCGCCAGCCGCGGTGTTGGTTGCGGGGTTTTGCGAGCGACGAGCAGAGGCCCGCCCAGCTACGTCGGCGCAGCTGCCTCGCGTGTCGCCTGCACACCGCATCAAGACGATTGTACGTAGTCCAGTCCGCGGCGGCACCGGAGCGGACCGCGCGTCGCTGAGCACGTCGGCGAGCCGCGCGGACGTTCAGCAACTTGATGTCGGGGCAGGGCGTGCCGGCGGGGACGATCACGCGTGTCGTGGCACGGCCCGCGCACTCCGCGATGTGCGCGAAGTAATCACTGGAGCGCGACGGTCTCGCACACATCTCGCGGAAAAGCGGCCACCGCACGACAGCGTACACGCGCGTGGCTCCGCGACTTGGCCTGGTGGGGCACAGGGTGATGGGGTAGTGATCGGATCCGGCGGTGTCCGGAGCACGCTGCCAGGAGTAAGAGCAGCGCTCCGAGACAAACGCCAGATCGATCACTGTGGCGACTCCGTCCCGGCGCACGAACGTCGCTTCCCCACTGTTGAGGACGGTGAGGCCCGCAGCCGCGACGGCAGACGACAAGTCCCCTCCCCGCGCATTGCTCCTGGCACTGCCCCAGTCACCGTGGTGGGCGTTGAAATCGCCGCACACGACGGTGTCGGGCGAGAGCAGCGCAGTGAGGCGCACAACAAACGAGTAGTCAGCGCGACGGGAACCCGCGCGAACGTAAACACTGGCCACCGAGGTGTTGGTGCCGCGCACGCGCACAGTGACGGCCACGCACTCGATCATCGCGGAGCACAGGTGGTCCGTGGGGACCCGCGCATGAGGAAGGGCGGCTCGCACGTAGACTGCGACGCGGGGGCGGCCAGGCGGATGCGCGTCATCGGAGCACGGCGCAGCGTCACACTCAGCCATGGCACAGTCCGACGCACTGCTGTAGCCGATGTAGCCCGGCAGCGAGACCTCCTCTGCACGTGCGTACGTTTCCTGTAAAGCGAGGACGTCGTAGTCGTGCAGAGGAAGGTGCTCTGCGAGCTCAGCGTGTCGGCGGCGCAGGGAGTTGCAGTTCCACTGCAATATGCGCGGCCGAGAGGCACCCTGAGGTCTAACTGCCATGGCTGGCCAGTGTTCGTTGAGCGGCAAGGGCGGCCGCGCACAGTGGGCGTGCGGGGCAGTCCTGCGGCAAAAACTCTGTCGCGAACGCGAGCGCGGCAGTCAACAGCGCGATGACGGCGTCGCGTGAGTCGGGAGACGCCGAGGGCGATCGGGGCGGAGGCGTCGACGTGTTGCCCTCGACGGGCAACCTCGCCGGGCGGTCGCCCGCGGCGTCGGAGAAGCTCCGGCCAGGTTGCACTCGGGACGAGACACGGGAGACGGCGAGTTGTTGCGGTCCCTGTGTGGTGCGTTGTCCCGTGGTGCGGACTAGGACGGTAGCTTGGCGGCGAGATATCGGCAGCTCAGACGAGGCGAGGGTCTCGGCGACCTTCCTTTCGTGCTGCCAGCTGGGGCAGCGCGGCTCTGTCGCCGCGTGAGGGCCGCCGCAGTTCAGGCAGGTGGCTTGTTTGGCCGTGCAGCCGGACGTTTTGTGGGCACCCGCACAACGAAGGCAACGTTGTTCCGAGGTGCAGGTCGCGGCCACATGGCCGTAGGCGCCACAGTGGTGGCACTGCCTAGGACGCGGGCGCTTCGGGAGCACGGACCGGCGCACCTTAAACAGTGCGACCTCAGCAGGGAGCTTCCTGCCCGCGAAGCGGAGGACAATGTTTCTGCCCGCACGGAAGCACCCCAGCACCGCAACACCCGACTCGATGTTCGCCAGCAGGGTGTCATCGCTGAGGTTGCGGTCGACGCCGAAGACGTATCCCGTGCAGGAGTCGGCCGGGGCCGTCGTCGCACGAACCGGGACGCCACATATTTCTGTGACTGCGAGGAGCGGGTCCAGTGGAGCGTCAGTGGCAGCATCAACCGCGACAATGTTGAGTCGGAAGTTGACTCTGACCCGGTGCGCGCCAGCCACCCGCGACAGCTGTGCCGCAATCGCCTCCTGCGAGTGTGCGAGGAAGTTTGTCATCCCGGCGAGGGGGCGATACAATACAGTGTCGCAGGGTTCCCGCAAAGGCAGAATTGGGGCGCGGCGAGGACGCTGTCGACGGCCTCCGCGGCGGCGGCGCTTGCGGTTTCGCATCGCTGGAGGGGGCGGGCACCGTTGAGTGCACGTGTGCCGGCCCGGTCACTGGGCTGCTTCCTTGGAGCCACAGCTGACTCCTTCAGCTGGTTGTCTCTCTCCCTCCTTGCCTGTGGCAGGCTTGCCTCTGTGCCAGGGTGGGGGAGGGGCGGCTTGCCTGGGGGGGGTAGAGGGGGGAACGCATCCTCGACCAGGGGGGCGAGGGTACCAAGCACACAGCTGGGGCGCGCCGTTTCCGCCGGGGAAGGCAGCTGTCGGACCGGTTTCTCTCTCTCCAGTAGAGCAGTGTCAACCTGGTCCGCCGGGGGGGGGGGAGTCGCTGGGGAGATTTCTCTCTCGCCGGGAGCTTGTGCGCCACGTGCTCTGAAAGTTGTGGCTCTCTACCGGTTTCTCTCCCTTCCGGGAGCTTGGGTGCCCGTGATGTGCGGGGGGTTGAGCAGCCGGTTCTGCCGGTTCTTCTACCTCTGCCCGCGCGTGGGCCACGTGGTGGACTTGCTGGACTGGTTCCTCTCCCTCTGACAGCTCGGGCGCCTCGCGATCCGATGGGGAAGGGGATCGGGTGCAAGCTGGAGAGGAGGTGTCCTCGCTGCTCGGGGTGTTCTCGGTCGATGGCGGGGGGGAGGAGGAGCTCTCGGAAGGGCTCGTGGGAGCGGATGAGAGGGGGTGACTGGAGAGCGTACTTGTATGCGGGCTCTTTTCGTCTGCCGCACCGTCCCCTGCTGTATCAGGCTGCTGGGGGGGTGGGGGGGGAGTGCGTGGCCACTTCGTGCTGCGCGGGTGGGGGAGGCGAGACCAGTTCGGTGTGCTGTGGCGAACCGGTCCCCCCCCATTCTAGCGTACGCAAATTTCCCGCTTCCTTTAATGCGCGCGTGAGAATACGCGGCTGCACCAAGCCACCATCATTCTCGGCTCACCCTCGCAAGCTTTCCCTCGCACTTGCAGCATACGGCGCGCGGCCGCGACGTTATGGCACTTGGACGTTATACGGAGCATCACGGCAACGCCGACGGTGACGACGACGGCGAGAATTCGCCTGGAGTGTCCATATAATTGCTCTCGCAGTAAAATATCGGTTCCGTTTAACACAAATAGGGTAATAATGTGCCTATGGGCGGCCAATCAAAGTGCATATCATTGTTCCGCTTATCGGGCATTTCATTTTAAGCGAGTTCCGTTTCTACGAAGTCCACTATACAATACATACCGCTGTTCCTCGGAAATTCAACGCCTGGGAAACCACTACGACCTTGTGTGGCATCAAGAGCATAGTTAACGACCCTGTGCCAGCACTTGCATACTTTGCGCTTGTGCTACTCGTATAGCGATTGCTGCCACGTCTACGCTAACAGCTCGCTCACGCCAGAGTCACCTGCCACTGACATCTGGTTCCCATCAGTGAATACCGTATTCTCAGGCAGCCTTAGCCATAAGACTTGGGTAACTTCTGCTGAGTTTGCTGCGATTCGAGAAGCTTTCCCCTAGATTTTAAACCGTCTAGTATGTGGGTTACCTTTAGTGACTCGTGACCGGCACTACATCCTCTTAAGTTACCGCGCAAGCAAGACAGACTATAAAAATAGTGATCTACATCAAATATCTGCAAACAACGTCCTGTAGGCTGAATCACAATGCTATGTCCCAATGGTTGCCTGCCCACTACGCTATGGACGGAAACGTGAAAACCGATCGAGCGGCTGGAACTGTCTGCACTGCCTTCTCCGAGCAGCTCCCAGCACCCGTATCGACGGGACGCATTGGCTCTGCAGTGTGCCTTGATAGAACCGAAATAAGTTATATAATCCCCAGGAAGCGTCGGAAACATGTCTCAGCACGATTCATTAATTCAAATTAACTGCGACAGGACGGCCAAGGTGTTTTTCGCTAACTACGTTTTAAGTCTCGGTCCCGTGTCGTAAGCCTAATTGCGTCGTAGACTGTGAAACAAAATTTCTCACCGTAGTCCATAGTGTAGTGGTGTCTTGTCCCAGTGCAGAAGCCAGAATACGCCGGGAGCCCAAGAAACCAGGCTACATAAAAAAAGAAAAAAGGAGACAGACGCGTCGCCGCGGGCGAGCGCTCAAACGCGCGCACAGCGTCCTCGCTCGCTTAGTTGGAGTGAATGGCGGATGACGCATCAGCCTGTCGCTAGGTAACGCAAAAATAATAAGTCGCAAAGTTTAAGTTCATTTATACTCAAAACGTTTTAGATTTCGCTCCAAAGAATTAAAAAATAAAACCATGTCTGTTAACTTAATTACACTTTTTTTTTTCGATGCTAGCGGCAGCGAACGTTCGGCGTCAATACAATAGCGTGCCTTGTCCCCTCTTGTTGAAATTCTTTCTCTATGGTCTTAATCAACTTTTCACATAAAGACAGGTAATTCTGTCCAAACTAGATTCATGGAGAACAACGGAGAATAATACAACGAAAGTTGCTTGCAGACCCTATGATCTCATCGCACGCAGCCTTCGTTGTTTTTCTGGCGACTTGCATAACTGTGCACAAATTAGTTGATAAACGCTCAAAATAATTGCAAGAAAGGCAACTTATACGAAGGCAATTGATTCTACGTGTGTCTTTTATCTTGACTCTACATGATAATCAAAGCTTAACAAAATTTTGTGTTTTAATGACGAGAAATTACGATTGTTAACAGCGAGCGCGTGGCACGCCTCGCCATAGTGGATCCCATGACTTCCGCTGCTTTGAAAAAAATCAGCGAAAAGCCACACGTGTGTGTGCGTGTGTGTGTGTGTGTGTGTGTGTGTGTGTGTGCGTGTGCGGTGTGCGTGTGTGTGTGTGCGTGTGTGTGTGTGTGTGTGTGTGTGTGTGTGTGTGTGGGCGTGCGTGTGTTGGAGTAATGTCGCATGAACTTGCCCACCAAAACGGGTGTTGCTGTGGGCCACTAAAATCAATCAATCAATCAAGCAAGCAGGCAAGCACGCAAGCAAGCAAGTATTTCTGTTCATTTCAGTCCAACAATTTAACGGCGCGTGCACTTGCATCACCTCAGCGCGATAAGCGGTCTAGTCTCGAGGCTCTTACTCGGCTAGGCTGAGTAAGCACCATTCACTGACTCAAGCAAACGGTGCGCTTCGATAACGAGAAGTCGCAGACGATGCGATGATAAGTCGCTTGAGAAACATCTATGCACTCCAGATCGATCAAGTTAACGCGGAAATAACCTGGTTACAAAACTTTGGTTCGGTAATTGCCAATGAACGTTTTTTTTTTAACGGAATGATCACTCCAGCCGAGACGCGGAGCTGGTGCTCCGTTCGGTCGAGTTGAGAAAGTACATCGGCCCGAGAAGGGTTTGCGAATATGTAGTACATTGGGCGAAATTTTTTAGCTACTCGTAATGAATGTGCTTGTCTGACACTCCTCATGCTTTTGCACGTGAAACACTGAATAGTTGGTCTGGAAATCAGAATGTCCTGCCAGATGTGTCCCCATTGGGCTTGGCAAGCGAGGACAGTTCGTGGACTTTCTAGTTGATGTGCCCCCAGGCAAATGTGAAAGAATCATTGCTTGGGCACTGATCATTGGGAAGGCCGGATATTTCTCCTTTCGTGTGGCTTTGCTTATACAGAGAACCGGCGTCTGAAGGTTGGCAGAAAGTGACGGCACGATCATATATTTCCCTCCCTGACGTGTAACTCGATGCGCCAAACGATCCGACCCGTTCTGCACGGGCCCATGTACGAAAATGTTTCAAATAATGACAATAAAGTGTATGAGAACAATATTTGCTTATTTATTTATTTATTTATTTATTTATTTATTTATTGCTGTACGATTTTTCCAATGCAGAGAACTGGAGTTCAATGATACCTTATTGTCTCGTACTCCCTGGGACACAGAACAACGTATTTCAAGGGGCACTGAAAAGCAACACATTACATTGATTTAGATTGGTAAAGTGTTGGTTCAAAACCACATTTTCGTCAGTTATGTAGAAAAAGGTTGAATAGTACTGGAGAAACTGAAGTTACAATTCACTCCTCTCACCCCCTTTTCCCCGCCCTCCCACCTGTTTTAATTAAATATTTCGTGCCCAAGCCTTAGCGCACGTATACGTCAGTGTGACGTCCCATATTTCAAGATATTTTCGTGGTTGGACCGTTTTGGGCCCAGGATCGAGAGAGAGAGAGGAAGGGGAAAGGCAGGGAGGTTAACTAGAGGGGAAGGTCCGGTTTGCTACCCCACGCTGGGGAGAGAGGGGAGGGGGAAGTAAAGTGATAGGAAAGTAGAAATAGAGAAAGAAATCGAACACAGGTACACAATAACAGTCCGTCACTGTCACCGCATACAATCACTGCACACAAAGTAGCACTGTAGTACGGTAAACATCAGTTCAGGCTACAGCCATTTGTCCAATTTTGTAGCCTTTAAAAACTGCAATAGAGCTCTCGTCACCCTCCGCTGCGATGTCTTGCGATTTCGGCATTCCGAAATGGTTTCTTCTGTTAACGGTCTCTGGTCCGTGCTATCGTGCTTGCGAGCGATCGTCTCTGTAAATTATACCGAGTACAGTAACAGAGAAGTTGTTGAAGAGTCTCCTCGCTACCACAGTCATCACACGAGGCGTCGTCGGCCCATCCGATTCTGAAAGCAAAATACTTCGTAAAGGCTACCCCTAGCCATATTCAATAAAGCAGAGTAGCTTCGCGTCGGCAGAGACCAGCTGGGATGCGGAGGCGAAGAGAAGAGTCTAGGTGGTGCAGTCGATTGCTTTGAAAACTTCGTGTGTTCCACATGGAGGACGTCACGTCACGGGTGAGCATTGAACTTTTCTAGCGGCATCTATACTTGATAGTGGTATAGACCCTTCTTTGTCGCCTTGAAGAGCCGACCGAGCAGCGTTATCGGCGCGCTCGTTGCCTATGACGCCGCAGTGACTCGGAAGCCACTGAAATGTCACGCGGTGTCCTTGCCCAGCCAAGGTATGGATTAGCTCTCATATCTCGAATACCAGTTGTTCGTGTGGTCCGCGCCACAGGGCTGATAGTAAAGACTGCAGTGCTGCCTTCGAGTCACTGAATATGGATCATCTTCGAGGTTGTTCTTGGCTGGCAAGACGAAGTGCAGCGCGAAGAGCTGCAAGTTCCGCAGCCGTCGATGTCATTGGGTGACACGTCTTGAAACTGATGGTGGTGACTTTCGCTGGGAATACCACGGCTCCAGAGGAACACTGGAGAGTTGCTGATCAATCTGTATAAATATTATGACGTCTCAGTTGGCACGACGTTTATTCGGCCCGAGTACTCGGGAGCGAACCAGCAAAAGCACACACCCGATGATGATGATCACACATAACTGAAGATGACGATCGCGCAACGTAGGTGATGATGATATATACCGATGAAGAAGACATGCGCAATAAACTCCCACACTAATTTCCCCCCACGTGGAAGCGGCCATCCTGGCCGCAAGTCAAGGCGACGAAGAACGCCGCGTGAAGGGTTTCATGCGGGAGACATGAACGACCTCGGTGCTGCGACAACGGCGGTCTGTGGCGGCGACAACAGGAGTCACGCGATAATTGACGGGCGATGTCTGCTCCAGGACGATGTAGGGCACGATGAAACGCGGCTGGAACTTGTCGCACAAACGAGGCGTGCGAAGGGGCGTGAATAGAAGTATTTCGTCACCAGGTCGGAAGGACACAACGCGATGGAGGGTGTCGTAAATGATCTTCCGGTCGTGTTGCCTGGCCGCTGTGTTGACGCGAGCACGCTGGCGACACTGGGTGAGTCGTGAAAGGAATTCTTCGCTAGACGATGCAGATGGGTTGACAGGAGCATCGAAGAAAGAAACGTCTAGAAGGGAGGTAGGCGACCATCCGTAAACTAAGTAAAATGGCGAGTAGCCGGTGGTACGCTGAACGGCCGTGTTGTAGGCGAAAGTGACGAACGGTAGAAGCTTGTCCCAATTCTTGTGGTCAGGCTGAATATTACGGCGATCATGTCGGCAAGCGCGCGATGAAACCGCTCTGTCAAGCCGTTAGTCTGTGGATGGTAACTCGAAGCTGTTTTATGGGTGGTACCAGAGGCGCGCAGGACTTCGTTTAAAAGTTGCGAGAGAAAGACCCTTCCACGGTCGCTTAGCAGTACTCGAGGAGCACCATGGCGCAGAATTATAGCTTGAAGGACGAAGTCGGCAACCTCCGAAGCTGAGCCAGTGATCACTGATGTTGTCTCAGCGTAGCGCGTCAGGTGGTCGATGGTGGTCACTATCCACCGATTTCCAGCTGCAGTAACAGGAAGGGGCCTGTAAAGGTCGATACCAACAACCTCAAATGGTGCGGCGGGACACGGAATAGGCAGTAATTCGCCGGCAGGAGCAGAGGTTGGGAGTTTGCGACGCTGACACGGAGAACAGGAACCGACGTATCTCGCCACACTAGTAGAAAGGACAGGCCAATAGTAACGGCTTCGAATGCGATCGTAGGTTTTGTGGAATCCGAGATGGCCAGCAGTCATGTCATTGTGGAATGATCTGAGGACATGGGCTCGAAGAGAGCGCGGTAGAACGGGCACCCAGCGTTGACCGTCAAGGTGGTAAATGCGCCGATACAGCACGTGATTGTCCAGTTTGAATTGTGCGAGTTGGCGTCGAAGCCGCGCGTTAGGTGGGCGAGAAGCGCCAGAGAGGTGGTCTATCATACGCCGACAATATGGGTCAGCCCGTTGGCGAAATGCAAATGTTTGATCGTCGGCCGGAGAAAGGCGGTCTATTGAGGCTAGAGAGGAAACCGGCGCAGAAGTGACATCCGAAGAGCTGTTTTGCGACGCAGTTGCCGAGGTGTCAAGTGGGTGCGCAGGAAGCGTGCAACGTGAAAGAGCGTCAGCATCTTGGTGTTTTTTGCCTGAGTTATGAATAATGTCAAAGTCATATTCTTTCAGGCGGAGAACCCAGCGGCCCAGCCGTCCAGTCAAGTTCTTGAAAGTGGAGAGCCAGCATAATGCGTGGTGGTCCGTAGCAATTGTAAAATGACGCCCGTGCAAATAGGGACGAAACTTCTGTACGGACCAAAGAACAGCCAGGCACTCCTGCTCAGTTATTGTATAGTTCTTCTCGGCATCGGTGAGTACGCGGCTGGCGTATGCAACGACTCTCTCGTGCGAAGAGTTGTCGTGTGCAGAAGAATGGCACCGATGCCGTGGCCGCTAGCGTCTGTGTGCAAGAGAGTCGGTGCAGTCTCATCAAAATGGCAAAGCACAGGTTCAGACGTGAGGGCGCCCTTCAACATGCTAAAGGCTGCTTCACAATCTTTAGACCAGTGAAAGGGTACACCGGAAGCAAGTAGCTTGTGTAGCGGCGCAGCGATGGATGCAAAGTTCCGTATAAAGCGACGGAAATAAGAAGCGAGACCAAGGAAGCTTCGCAAGTCTTTAGGCCTTTCTGGGCGAGGGAAGCGAAGGACCGCAGCAATCTTGTCAGGGTCAGGACGTATGCCCTCCTTGCTCACGACATGTCCCAGGACCTTAATAGATCTGCTGGCGAAACGGCATTTCTTCGTGTTGAGCTGAAGACCAGCGTCGGCAAGGCACATCAGATCTTCATCTAAGCGTTGCAGGTGCTGAGGAAATGTGGATGAAAAGACGACAACGTCATCCAGGTAGCAGAGGCAAGTTTTCCATTTCAGGCCACGCAGCATGGTATCAATTATGCGTTCAAAATTCGCAGGTGCATTGCATACCCCGAAAGGCATGACGTTGAATTCGTAAAGTCCATCAGGGGTGGCAAACGCTGTTTTTTCTTTATCGTCTTCGTGCATGGGAATTTGCCAATAGCCGGAACGCAGATCGAGGCTTGAAAAGTATTCTGCACCCTGTAGTGAATCAAGGGCGTCGTCAATGTGAGGCATAGGGTATACGTCCTTTCGAGTGATCTTATTGAGGGCCCGGTAATCGATGCAAAAGCGCACGGAACCATCTTTTCTTCGCACCAAAACAACCGGAGATAACAAAGGGCTAGCTGAGGGCCGGATGACCTTCTGTTAGCATGTCCGCGACATTACATATATATGCATATACATGCATATACAGGAAACGGGCAGTGCCGGCATCGCCCTGTCCAAACTCAAGCGCACGGTTCGCAGTGTTAGTAGCCTCATTAACAGAATAGCACGTAGCAGAGAGGGAATGACGGAGACAGACACTATGAAATTAGTACAGGATTTCGTCACAAGCAAAATCACTTACGCTCTTCCTTTCCAAGCGACCCGACAAACTGACATCAACCAAGCAAATCGACTGCTCCGGATTGCCTGCAAGGCGGCACTCGGCCTGCCCTAAAACACGAGCACTAACCGTCTCAGCGAGCTGGGCATGATGAACACATACGAGAACTCGCCGCGGCCACACTCAAGGCCAGCGCGAAAGACTAAACGCAACACCCCAGGGCGCTCCGCGCTAACGCGACTACGATACCCCCTAACGCCACAGTTCTGTGGAGACGAGACCATACTTATGCCACCGATCTACGAGCAAGAATCCATGTGAAGCCCATCCCACGTCACATGAACCCTCACTTCCACGTGAAACGGCGACAAGCCCGAGCAGCCATCCTGCGCAAAAGGCAGGAGGGCGCAGACACATGCTTTACTGACGCGGGCTTATACCCCAGAGGTGAGACAGCGACTCTACTTATGTGGCTGTCGCGACAAACCGAGGAAGACCGATCGTAGCAGCGTCCGTACGCACGACTTCAAGCGCCACGGCGGAATCCACGGCCATAGCCCTAGCCATTCGAGACGCTGACGCCAAGAGCCAGTCGGCTTATATACTCACAGACTCGCAAGACGCCTGCCGCCTCTTCCTTCGGGGAGTTCTACCGGCCGGGGTCCTTCGCATACTAGGACCAAGCCTCCAAATGGACCACGGGATAACCTGGTGTCCCGCGCACACCAGTGGAAGGCAACGATCGGGCGGATCGTCTGGCTCTAGGTATAACAGGCCGAGCCGCGATACATACCGCTCGAACGGACGCCTCTCCGACACCCGGCAGCACACCGAGAGACATACTTGAGGCACAACGACTAGGAAGACGATCCAAAGCTCCACCTCACCCCAAGCTCAACAGACGACAGGCGAGGGACTGGCGCCGAATACAGACAAACACCTACCCACACTTACATAGACTGCACAAAATATTTCCCAGCAAACACAGCGACAGATGTCCATGGTGCGACTCCACCCCGACACTAGAACACATCACTTACCAATGCACGCAGCGTCCGGCAGACGCCGTCTCGCCGCTACTTCACGATACACTTAACAATTGGTTGTGGGAGGCGCGACTCTCCGAACTGGACTTGGGAAGCCAATTGGCGACCCTCACCAGGCCCGCGCCGCAATAGCCAGTGGGGCCTGGAAGAGGGGCTCCACCCACAGTAACAAGCACGATCTTTATTTAAATAAAGTTGTTTCTCTCTCTCTCTCGCGACATTTTCTTCTATGATTTTCTGCTCGACTAGGGACACGCGGTACGGGCGACGGCGCACTATCGACGCTTCGTCTGTCTGAATGCGATGCGCTGCAGCTGTAGTTTGGCCCAGAGTGACGAATGGACATCAAAGAATTTGCGTGTTTGTTCAACAAAGCAAGCAGCTGCTGCATCTGTGAAGGTGGCAAGTCACTGCTGATGGCTGCAGTAAGGGCGGAGGGAGAAGCAGTAGCGCAAGTAGAAGGGTCTTTGGAAGACATAGTCGTAAGGGGCACGACGCATACAGGCCCTGGGTCGGCCGCGCAAGCCACTGTGGTGCTTTGCGGAAGGAGAATTTCTCCGATGTCGCGTTCGTGGCGGTGACAAGAGCCGAGCCATTGTAAAATCGAACCACACCTGGCGCAAAAGCGATGCCTTTATGAAGGCAACGAGAAGAGGGCAAGACCAAGACGTCACCGTGGTCGATATCGGTCGACATAATGGTACTAATGCGCTGTCGGCCGGGAGGCAGTTCGGTATCTTCCGCAGCGATCAGGCGCAACGGCGTGTACCTGTCTTCCCCAAGTAAGTAGTCGGTGTCCGTAAGATGGACGACGCGTTGGCCACAACAAATAGCTGCGGAAGCAGAAGAGAGAAAATCCCACCCTAAAATAAGTTGATGAGCGCCGGGACAGCACAGCTAATTGTATATGGTGCAGTATATCATCGATCAGGACACGGGCAGTGCAAAGAGCGGAAGGTCGAACAGGGTCTCCTTGGGCTGCAGCTAGCTTCGGTCCATCGTATGGCGTCGTGACTTTCCTGAGGCGGGAACATAAATCAGCGTGAATAACATAAATTGTCGCACCTGTGTCCACCAAAGCATCGATGACATCTCCTTGGACAACACCGAGAGCATTGGATGGGCACGCTGGAGGAATATCAGTCCTGGTGTCGTATGCAGTTTGTCCTCCAAAAACTGCATCGCTTAGTTTTCCGGACGAATGTTCGAGTGAGGGAGACGGCCGTAGTGTGACGTGGAGCGGCGTAACGGCGAAGGGGAGCGGCGTCCGGCTGAATGGTAAGTGCTTCGGTCTTCAATCGATGCGGGCGGAGAAGTAGATCGGGGCGGAGGTGAAGAGAAACGCCGGCTTTGGAAAGAGACTCCACCGGAAAAGTTGCGTTCAGAGATGTATCCCCGACGCTCGTCCTGCTGGCGCTTGCGGCAGAAACGTGAAATATGGCCGCGATAGCCGCAGTAGAGCACGTGGGACGTGACGGACGCCATGGCGGATAGTACAGGGGGCTAGGTGCTCCGGGAGTCAGTACAGTCAAATGGGCTGATGAGAGCTCGGGCGGCATCGACGAGATGTTTACTGGAGGCGCGGCAGCAACGACGCGTACGTGGGTAGGGCACCGTAGAGTTGACGTTGTCTGGAGGCGTGGCAGCAACTTCCGCGTACGTTGGCAGGGGACGAGAGACGGAGGTTGCACGCGCGTGGAGCAGGTCAAGGACGCCAGTTCACCCCTGATGATGTCACGCAAGGCTGCGCTAGAAGGCGCGCTGGGGCACACGGATGGTGACAAGCCCATTGACTGTAATTCTTCGCGTATCATAGCTCGTATCATGACACGCAGATGTGGGTCCGCCGTAGAAGAGTCGCCAATGTCCGGCTGAAGGCGAACAGACTCAAGTTCGTCCAGGCGCTGACACGTTGTGACAATGTCAGCGATTGTAGCGGGATTCTTGATGGCAAGGGCATTGAAGGCGACTGATCTAATGCCTAGAATGAGGCGCACTTTGTCTGGCTCTGGCATAGATGAACTCAAACGGCAGCAAAGCGTGAGAACATCCTCTATGTACGATGTGTAAGACTCGCCTGGCTGCTGGTGGCGATTATCGAGGGTTTTCTTTGCGATGGTAGGACGAACGGCCGGTGTACCAATACTTGGCGCAGCTGCTGCTTGAAGGCAGCCTAGTCAGTAAAGTCTATCTCGTGGTTGAAGAACCATGTCTTCGCCACACCCGTCAGGTAGAAGGAGACGTGGCGGAGCTTGTTGGGGTCGTCCCAACGATTAGCGGAACATACTCGCTCGTAGTCGTCCAGCCAGTCCTCCACATCTTCTTCACGAAACCAGCGAAGAGATGGGGGTCACGCTGGTGGCTGCTTAGGATGTAAGGGGTGGCTGGTGGTTCAGAACGGTAGCGGTAGAAGTGGAAGGTGGTGCGTCCTGAGACATGCTAGGGATAGTGGGCGCAAGCGGCAGCCTGAACGTAGCTCCAGGGGGTAGACTGAGCGGGCAGAGGACTGAGGATCGAAGAGCACCTCCACCACTTATGACGTCTCTGTTGGCACGACGTTTATTCGGCCCGAGTACTCGGGCGAACCAGCAAAAGCACCCACCCGATGATGATGATGATCACACATAACTGAAGATGAGGATCGCGCAACGTAGGATGATGATGATAATGTACAGATGAAGAAGACATGCGTAATAAACGCCCACAATATGTACGTGGTCGGCGTACCTATCGTGGAAAAGGAGCAGCGTTAGCTGTTTAAGAGCAAGTGATGACAGCTCAGATTTTTTTTCTAATTCCTGATGGTAAGGTGCATTGCAGGCCGAGCCAAACACCTAGGAGGAATCGATGGCTTAGTTGCGGGGGTTAACCCTGATGGAGGCGGGTGTAATAATCCGAAATCGTAGTACAAAGTTATGCCTGCGGCCTTTCTGTCGGTAGTGTTGCAAGATGATGAAAACGAGCACGGGCAAAGTGCCTAATGTGCACTCTCCGCACTTCTGCCGCAATGTGTGTTCCTATGGGTTGATATCGGGCAATTGCAATAGTCGCCACTGCTGATGCGCATTTAGGCAACCAAGGAAACTCTAAGAGCCCGAGCTTGAATAGCCTGCAAAGCACGAAGATTTGTCCTGAAAGTGTTGGTCAGTACGGGCAAACTGTATCTCAAGAAGACCAGAAAAAGAGCCCTGTACAATTCCAACATGGCATGCCTGACTTTCCCAAGTATTTCGCCCAGAAACTTGAAAAAGCTGGGAGATTGCTGTCGGGCGCTG
>NC_051156.1:60229805-60432858 GCF_013339745.2 Dermacentor silvarum
TAAACGTACACTCGCCAACTGAAGAACACAAAAACAACAGATTGACGTTTTGGCACCCACTACGGGTGCCTTGTTCACAATGAACGAATGCATGGTGATCTTTATTATATATGCGGTTGGAAGACGTAAGGCCCTTGCGTACAACTCAGGGAGGGGGCCCCGTGTCCGGTTTATTGTGTTAGTCATAGATTGTAGTATGCAAAATGATTCAAGAAGCTATCGGGATAATTTCTTCTCTCTTTTGATGATGAAGCCGAATGCCAGTTAATACTGTGACCAGTCTTCTCATGATGCTCTGCTAGGGCGCTGGAAACCGTGTGTCCTTTGGCTACATCATTGCGGTGCTGCTGTAGCCTTCTTTTAAAGTTTCCCGTCTCGCCTACGTAGCACGCCTGGTAGTCCTGGCATGGATTTTGTAGATGATGCCGGGATATTTTTCTTTTTCCGAGGCAGTCTTTGACTCGGACGAGTTGTTGTTTTAGCTTGCTTGAAGGGACATGGCAGATTTGTACATCATAATCTTTGAAAATTCTTGACATTGACTCGTTCACGCTTCGTGCATAGGGAGAGCCGCCCGTTTCCTTGTTCTCATCGGCCTGATGGGGGTTCAGCGGCACGCTTTTCTTCAGTCTTTATAAACTGGCTAGGGTAGCCATTGCTGACCAAATCCTGCGTTACTCTCTTCAACTCCGCTTTGCGTGCGTCAGTAGTCGAGCACGATCGGAATGCACGGGTGAACAGTGTAGAGGCAACAGATCGTTTGTGTCCAACGGGATGGGCCGAATAAAAGTGCAGATATTTCCTTGTGTGCGTAGGCTTCTGATAAATGCTTGTTGAAAGGCCGGATGCAGTACGCATGACTTCAACGTCAAGTAAACCCAGGCGACCATTAACTTCTTTTTCAACGGGGAATTCTATTGTGCTTTGGAAAGCCCTCGAAGGTAAAGCCCTCACGACATTCCAGCCCGCTCCAAAATTGTTCCTGCGGTATGTCGACGATTGTTTTTCCATTACCTGCCGCAAAGACGTCGTACCTTTTCTGCAGCACTTGAACTCTTTCCAAAGCACAATAGAATTCACCGTTGAAGAATAAGTTAATGGTCGCCTGGCTTTCCTTGACGTTGAAGTCATGCGTACTGCATCCGGCCTTTCAACAAGCGTTTATCGGAAGCCTACGCACACAGGGAAATATCTGCACTTTGATTCGGCCCATCCCGTTAGACACAAACGATCTGTTGCCTCTACACTGTTCACCCGTGCATTCCGATTGTGCTCGACTACTGATGCACGCAGAGCTGAGTTGAAGAGAGTGGCGCAGGATTTGGTCAGTAATGGCTACCATGGCCAGTTTATAAAGACTGAAGAAAAGCGTGTCATCAGGCCGATGAGAACAAGGAAAGGGGCGGCTCTCCCCTATGCATGAGGCATGAGCGAGTCAATGTCAAGAATTTTCAAAGATTATGATGTACAAATCTGCCACATCCCTTCAAGCAAGCTAAAACAACAACTCGTCCGAGTCAAAGACTGCCTCGAAAAAGAAAAAATATCCCGGCATCGTCTATAAAATTCCTTGCAAGGACTGCCAGGCAGGCGTGCTACGTGTGTTTTTCAGTTGGCGAGTGTACGTTTATGCAGCCATGCCACACGGGTGTTTTTGGGGGCGAAATGCGAAAACACCCGTGTACTTAGATTTAGGTGCACGTTAAAGAACCCCAGGTGGTCTAAATTACCGGAGTCTCCCACTACGGCGTGCCTCATAATCAGAACTGGTTTTGGCACGTAAAACCTCATAATTTAATTTAATTTTTTTAATGTCACGTGTGTGAAGGTTTTTTTTTCTGTATGTGTACATTAATGTTGATGGCATAATTATGTAATCATGCAGTCCTTGGAACGCAATGCTTGTGCACATTTCTATATTGCATCTAGTGACCGCACAGATCAACCTGAAAATAAAGAGTGGTCCTACAGACAACACATGTATTTGAAATTCGGCTACCCAATGTCAAGGTAGATGTTAGTGAGTTCATCGAGCTATAGAGTAGCAGTGAATATTCTTGCAGATCATTGTCAATTTAACAAATTCAGCGATTGCTATTTATGCTTGGGAGATTTTTATGTGGGATTGTCTAAAACATTTTTTTAAATTTTACTGTATAATTTCGTCCTGCTCATGCAGGTGAGCCCACTACAAACTAATAAATGGCCAGAATGCCAGAAAACAGTAGAGTTGAGAAAATGCATAGTGTATATCGTCCAGTATAAAACCTGTTAGCTACAAGCTATGTATGTGTTATTATATATTGCAGGTGTATGCTGGATCCGGGCAATGAAAAGAAAAGGCTGCTTGGGGGACATTGTTGCGGTCTACGTCTGACTATGTTCTGCCGTATGGCGTCCACAACGTATTGGATGCCAGATGAGCTTAAGAACAGAAGCGTGACTGGGACTTTGTCCAACAAGTCGCGATCCAAGGGAAGGACTGAGGCCAGACCAGCCGTGACACCACAAAAGTTGTCATCCTTGAAAAGTATATGAACATACTGTTCTAATGAACTGATCTACTCATGTATAGATGGCACATGCAAATAGCCACAGTAAAAGCGAAGCTAGTGCTAAAGCACTGTGTTGCGATCATCTGCTACTGAAATATTTCATGTTAAAACTGTCGAAAGAATTTGAGGCATGTGAGTTAACATGAAAAAAGTAATCTGCAGTTTGGTTATTGGAAATGCAGCTTTGCAAAAATATTTCATTGAACCGTGGGCATATTGTTGGAAACTTGCACTGTGCATGCTGGAAATTATTGTTTAGATGCTTTCATTAATTTTGTACTTGTGATTGCTTTTCTTGCGCAGGCATCCTCCAGATCTTCATGGGCAACCGTGTCATGCCGGAAGACGAGAAAAAAAAAGATTGAAAGAAGTGCGCAGGCAATTGGTGCAGAAACTCGCTGACGCGCAAAGGAGGTAGTGCTACTGGTACTGATTGCTACGGGGCTTGTCCCAAAAGTTTGTGCACTGAGCCAGCAAAAACGCGGCAGAGAATGTAGTGACATGAACTGCTCAAACTTCTGGGACAGACTTTGTATATTGACCTTACCAGCTTAGCACTTCTACCTTTCTTTGTGGAGTTAGTGCTTACCGTATTTACTAAAAAATAGGTCCAACATGAGTATAGGTCGACCACTATATATTGAATTAGTTGAGAAATTTAGAAAATTTTCGTTTGAATTAAGTCAGCCAATATCTTTCTTTAGCAGTAGTAGTGTAAACTTAAATTATTTCTCTTAAGGGTCTTGGGTGGTGGGTGGGTGCCTCAGTTTAGAGCTCCATTGGTCTCTGCAGCTTGCTGGGCTTGATCGAGAAGAGCTCTCTGGCTCTCTAGATTTTCGCTAGCAAGCCAAACGTCCCGCTGCCTGTTGCTTGGAATTTGCGCCGTTAGGGGGTGAATTTAGAATTTGGAAGTCGTTGCTTACATATCCACATTACAGGACGAGACTTGGCCCACCAAGGGAAGTGGCAGGGTGTATGCATCTTGTGAAGTATTTGGATGTATGGATATGCGTGGAGGACCACACAAATAGCGAAGGAACGAAAAAGATTAGGTCTATCTTAAAGAGACGGGAAGAGTGTAGATCAGAGAGCAAATGGCGATAGCCGATATTCTTGTTAACATTAAGAGGGGAAATGGAACTGGGCAGGCCATGTAATGCGTAGGATGGATAACCGGTGGATCATTGGTTACAAAATGGATACCAAGAAAGGGAAGCGCAGTCGAGGATGGCAGAAAACTAGGTGGGGGGATGAAGTTAGGAAATTTGCAGGCGCAAGTTGGAATCTGCTAGCGCAGGACAGGGGTAATGGAGATCGCAGGGAGAGGCCTTCGTCCTGCAGTGGACATAAGTATAGGTTGATGATGATGTGTGTTTGTAAGAAGAGCCAGTACCTGGCCTGTTTTCCTGTACGGTCTGGGTGTAGGTGGCTGTATTTTTGTCTCTTTGGTCTTCGAGGATGTCGTGCTGGTGGATCAGGGGTATTCCAGTAAAACGTTGTGGGGCTAGTTGGTGCATAGCTTTCAAAAGATGAAGCGCCAACAGTGACAGCACATTAGGAAGGAACAAAGACAGGACAGGCGCTACTTGCAACTGTTTATTGTGGTCAAAGGTGATTGAATATATAGCCATGGGGAGAGGGGGGGACGAAAAAGGCGGAACACTGATTGTATGAATGCGCACGCGTGAGAACACTGAAGATGTGCATGAAGGAAATGGCGAATCTAAAACTTATCTAAAAACACACTTTCATTTGTGTATATATTCAGAGACGGGGAGCTGAAACATGTTTCCCCTCTCTTCCTAATCTGGTTGGCCTCCAACAATTCACGTGCCACAGAGTCTTTACTTTTAAACAAGATTGTAGTATCTTGAAGCCTTGCTTCACATGCTTGTTTATTTTAATTGCCGCAGGCCTTGCAATGAAGAGGCAAGTTTGAGCCATAACCACATTTCAATGAAAGCTTATGCTCCCGCAGGCGATCATTAATACATCGGCCAGTTTGGCCGACGTACTCTTTCCCACACTTCAGCGGTATACGGTATACAACTCCTTCCTCACACTTCACAAAAGGATTCGTATGTTTAATGGAACACCCTGCTTTCTTAGAGTTATCAGAACCAATCAGGCGGCACAAAGTAGCAAGTTTTCGGGGTGCGGAAAAAGCCACAGGAATTTTGTATTTGACAGCGACGTGTTTAAGATTGTGCGCCACTTTGTGAGAATACGGAATCACCACTGGTTTGGCTTTCTTTTCGAATGTTTGACCTTCTTCAGTGCTTCTTTTTCTTTCTTTTTTCACCTTTTTCAATAACGCCTCCGAAACTGCACTTACAACCGAACAAGGGAAGCCAGCCTTCCTCAATTTCAAAATCTGTTCGTCAAAGCTTCCTTGTGCCTTATGACAGCACCATTTTTTAAGGGCGGATTCGAGGCACATAGTGGCAATCGCACGTTTAACAGTCTTGGAGTGTGTAGACTCATACGGCACCAATTCCTTGTGGGCACGGGGTCGATACATCCAGCAGGAACCTTCGTCAGTAAGGATTATGTGAAGATCTAAAAACTGCAAGCTGTTATCCTTGGCTAGTTCAAAAGTAAAATCTAAGCCTTTGCCGTGCTGTTTAAGCCTTTGCCGTGCTGTTTAGATTTTACTTTTGAACTAGCCAAGGATAACAGCTTGCAGTTTTTAGATCTTCACATAATCCTTACTGACGAAGGTTCCTGCTGGATGTATCGACCCCGTGCCCACAAGGAATTGGTGCCGTATGAGTCTACACACTCCAAGACTGTTAAACGTGCGATTGCCACTATGTGCCTCGAATCCGCCCTTAAAAAATGGTGCTGTCATAAGGCACAAGGAAGCTTTGACGAACAGATTTTGAAATTGAGGAAGGCTGGCTTCCCTTGTTTGGTTTTAAGCGCAGTTTCGGAGGCGTTATTGAAAAAGGTGAAAAAAGAAAGAAAAATAAGCACTGAAGAAGGTCAAACATTCGAAAAGAAAGCCAAACCAGTGGTGATTCCGTATTCTCACAAAGTGGCGCACAATCTTAAACACGTCGCCGTGAAATACAAAATTCCTGTGGTTTTTTCCGCACCCCGAAAACTTGCTACTTTGTGCCGCCTGATTGGTTCTGATAACTCTAAGAAAGCAGCGTGTTCCATTAAACATACGAATCCTTTTGTGAAGTGTGAGGAAGGAGTTGTATACCGTATACCACTGAAGTGTGGGAAAGAGTACGTCGGCCAAACTGGCCGATGTATTAATGATCGCCTGCGGGAGCATAAGCTTTCATTGAAATATGGTTATGGCTCAAACCTGCCTCTTCATTGCAAGGCCTGCGGCAATGAAAATAAACAAGCATGTGAAGCAAGGCTTCAAGATACTACAATCTTGTTTAAAAGTAAAGACTCTGTGGCACGTGAATTCTTGGAGGCCAACCAGATTAGGAAGAGTGGGGAAACGTGTCAGCTCCCCGTCTCTGAATATATACACAAATGAAAGTGTGTTTTTAGATAAGTTTTAGATTCGCCATTTCCTTCATGCACATCTTCAGTGTTCTCACGCGTGCGCATTCATACAATCAGTGTTCCGCCTTTTTCGTCCCCCCTCTTCCCATGGCTATATATTCAACCACCTTTGACCACAATAAACAGTTGCAAGTAGCGCCTGTCCTGTCTTTATTCCTTCCTAATGTGCTGTCACTGTTGGCGCTTCATCTTTTGAAAGTGGATCAGGGGTTCCTCGTAGGGATCCTCGAGCAGTTTGGTCGGCCTTCTCATTTCCCTTGTGCCCAGAGTGTGCCGGGCACTACATTATAGAGCACTGCACGGGCCGATTTTTGCGGCCCGGGCCCGGCCCGGGCCCGTTTTTACATTGGGCGGCCCGCCCGAGCCCGATCAAAACATTTATGGCGAGACCCGGGCCCGGCCCGGGCCCGGAAATAATCTACGTTACCCGCCCGGCCCGGCCCGCCACCCCTTTACCTTAAGCCCGAGCCCGGCCCGAGCCCGACTAGAAACCGGCCCGAACCCGGCCCGAGACCGAAAAATACATGTTTTTGAGAGTTGAGAAGCCCGAGAATAATTCGCAGAAAGCCCGAGCCCGGCCCGGGCCCGCGTCAAAAAACCCGAGCCCGGCCCGGGCCCGGGTCAAAAAGCACACGCCGTGCCCGAGCCCGGCCCGAGCCCGTGAAAATACTCCTCTACCCGGCCCGGCCCGGCCCACGGGCCGGGCCGGGCCCGGGCTTTCGGGTAAGCCCGAGCCCGTGCAGTGCTCTACTACATTATTGCGTGGTGCCATTCTAGGGTGGTGCCTAGCATGCTGTGGATTTTGTGTGGAATGGTGCCCGTTATATATGAATGGACCACTGCCTGGGAGTACGTCAGGACCAATGGAGATTGTTCTTCTGCCTCTGCATCTTGAAAGGCCAGTGCTATGGCTGCTGCCTCCTCCGTGCAAGCCAAAGGGGTCCGAATGGAGCCAGTTATCACTGTGGACTATTGTGAATTTGTTGCCACTCTATGCACGTCCGTGTAGTATATGTCTGGATTTCTTCCATGTTTGTTTTGTAAGGTCTTTGATCGTGCTTTTCTTCTGCGTTGGTTGTGTTCCGTGCTCATGTTCTTTGGGATTGCTGAAACAAATTTTCCCTCTTCGGTATGTTAAGCAGCAAAACTGTTTCTTCCCTGCTGTATTGCCCACTCAGGGGCATCCCACCTTTTACAGCAGGACCCTTCCTAGTTCTGTTGAATTCATATGCTGTCGGTGTGCCACGACCACCACCGTGGTATATTCTTCATATGTGACGTAAATACCAAGAGCGTCCACTTCTTGATGCTCGTGTGTTTTGGTAGCTCCGGAGAAGCCTCGTATGCTGCCCTGATGATGGCGCTCACTTTGGTCATCTTGGCCTTTTTAGCCTTTGAAAAGGGAGGCGAGTCAATGCTGCAAGCTGGATCCGCTTCGTACTTGCCAGAGAAGTCATCCTTGATGGATGCTGCACAGGCGTCCTCGGCACCCCAAATGATGATGTCTTTAACGCTGTGGAGTGTGCTGTATATGCAGCATCATTTAAAACCAGTCTGAATCTCAGCTGGCAGGCCCCCTCGCACATTCTTAACCCATGTTGAGACTTTGCTTGTCTCCAATGATGGTCCCCAAACATACTTTATTAGATTTCTTAATACTAGTTTTGCTTTCGACTTTGTTGTGTATATTTACTACAGGTTACAAATAATGTACTAGTAAAGCAGGCGCCCATGTGCTGCTTGAACCCAGGCATGGCAGAGGAATGCCGTTGCCTCGGTACTTTTGCTAGCTTTTTTCATGAATATAGGTAGAAATTTGTTGGTAACATAGATTGAGTAGCTTCATTTATTTCGAGAAATAGTACCTATTTACAGTAAATACAGTATTTTGTTTGCATGTATATGATGGCTGCGTGTGAATTACTGTGCAATAAAACTTTGAAACCATCAATCAAAGGTGTATTTTCTATTTAGGAACTGTCTGACAGCATAATCAAGCATGCTTGATGACGCCACTAGGGATCGTATTCTCGGAAAATCACATTCGGAGGTAGTTTCACTTTTGCGAGAATCGGCACTGCATGCCTGCGCACAAGCGTCGGGAAAATGCAAGAGCTTTCGTGGGCCGAGCCATGAACTCTCGCGAAAGTGAAACTATCGCTGAAAGTGATTGCCAGAGAATACTGCCGCAAATGCGGCCTGTCGGAATGAATGTTCCGACAGGATTACAAACCGACAGGCTGAAACCGACAGGCTGACACCGACAGGCCGACACCGATAGGCGGACGCCGACAGGCTGACAAGCCCACAGGCTTACAGGCCGACAGGCCAAAATAACATATAGCCGACAAGCCGACAGCCTGTCGGATTTTTTGACTGGGAAGTGCCTCGTTCAGCTACCATCCATGTCAGTACTGGCATTGGCAATTCCTCAAGAAAACTACATGGTCTAGAAATGAGCAACCATAAGCACGAAGTCATAATCTATGTCTAGTTTATCGAACACAAACTCTGTGTGCGAAAGCACGAAGAATGATAAATAAGCAGTTATAACAATGCATACAATATATGGTCACCCGCTTGCTGTTTTCCATGTCTGGTCTTTCACACCAGCGCGATCTAAAGATGCGATGGTGCCCACGTGCACAAAATCTGCTTCTTTTGCTATCTTCTGGTATTATTTGATGTCACTGAGGTACAGCTTGAATTCATTATCAAGCAATGAGCGGTCGCTGTATCTGCTTAATGTAAACAAATGCACCGGTTGTTGCTTTGGGCTGTCACCGGTACTCTTCTAGGGAAATAAAATCAGCAATTAGGGCTATGTTCTTCACATTGCAATGGGATGTGCTGTGGTGGGTTACCGGCATTCTCAGCAACTGGCTAGTGTGTAGCAGCAGGTCAAATGGGAATCGCAATTAATGGCATCGCAACTGTCACTGTTTAAGAGCTCCGAAGATATAGTTCTATGGTACAGAGCGTCCACAAATTGTCAGCATCTGCTAGCTCATCGCCTTCGCCGTTATTGTTCTGTGCACTGGCTAGACCGCAGACCGGCATGGTTTGCCTGCCGGTTTACGTTTGTTTACAGAAACACAGGCTGCAAGAAAAACAAGAGGTCTGGCAGTACCACACCGGGTGTTTGCTAAGCTCTCAATGGCGTGAAATAATACCAGCTGTGCAGAAAGCCATGCCAAAATGGTAGGCATGTTATATTCTTGCTCCCAGGACAAAATGGAGTGTCATGTTGCAAGTGTGCAACAAGCATCACATTCCTCCTCATCCTCTACGAGCTTGGCATTGGTCAGCACCAATGCCGTAGTCTTGCACCAATATTGGACAGTCCACATTTTGAACTTTATTGGACAGTGCACAATATTGAACTTGCACATTTTTGATGATTTTAGGCAGCATTTCTTGAAATATTCTAGGTGTTGGCGATAAATAATTACTTTTATATGTTGTAAAACCGACTTTCACTTTAATTTTTCAGTGCCTGAAGATGACTTCTTTAGTCCAGCACAAGAACTGGTGGCAGATGACATAGGTAGGAAAGAGGTTTCTTGCACCCTCATTGCACTTTTACTTGTCACTGTTAAAATCCCTCAATACACTGCGCGCATACGAAACTGACAATATGAGGCTACTGTATTTTTCTGTGTGGTTGGAGTACTAAGGACTCCTGTCCTGCGAAATTAACAAAATTTAACACAGAACATTTGCTGGCAGAAAAATGACAGTATGTGTTTGTAGAAATGCATCATCTGCAGCACTTTTTTGACAGGCCTGAGTGTGCAATTCATGGTGAAGCTGTAACTAATCTTGTCAACATTAAAGATTTTTACACACATTACAAAATTCTCTGGTTTATGACGTCATGCTGCTTGGACCGAAATTTTTATTGCCAAGCCCGGCGTGACGAAAGCGATGACGTCAAAATCACTGCGGCTTACTTGGGAGCGTCACCATTAGATTCTATGGTAGTCGAGCAAGGTAGTATGACGTGCCGGATTGAAGGGCACCGGGCTTGTGCTATCCAGGAATCGTTGGCCAAGGGTCTCAACGCACTCGCTTGCCCGCGAGTAGTTCATAACTCGAAGGACCGCTCCGCGGCCTTCAATTGGATAAATAAATGCTTCGCATTTATTATTTATGCATTAATGTATGTATGTGTGTGTGTGTGTAATTATTTAATGGGTACCTGCTTCGCCATTCAGGCATTACAGCAGGGAGGGTACAGTTCATATAAATTCATGCAGTTCATTTACAACTCATGAGATGTGCTTAGGTGCTCTCGGATTTCTTTTTATCTTACAGCGCGTTAATGTGAAGCTCAAAAAGAAAAAAAAAGAGAAAGAACATCTGGATTTATAATATCCCGTTATGCACTGAGCCCAAAACGGGACGCAAAAAACCCTGCGTGCAAGCTTACGGTTAGCAATGCTGCTTCTAATCGAAATGAGCACTGGTCATTTTTTCCCTGTAAGAATCTGAAAATGACACTGAAATTCCGGGCTGAGTAGCGGGGTATCAATTTTTTCGTGACCATGCTCCAAAAAGTTTAGCGCCGGGTTGTACATAATACATTTTATTATTTATATACCCCTGTCACACGCGTACTTTCAAAGAGCGTTTAAAAAAAGAGCATTGAAACCTACGAGCCCCATTGGCTGGTTTTCCGCGAGCTACAGCTACACATCTACAACTACATTCGAGCGTTCTTAACGGACCACACGGCAACGGTAGGCGTGGATAACCGGAGAACGAAAGAGAAAAAAGAAACGTCCCGAATAGAGGTAGTCCTCAAGGATCAGTCTTACCACCTTTCTCTTCAACGTCGCCAGGAATAACCGTTCTGAGCATCCATAAAATATCCCGTACCTTCGTCACGCTATATATGCGGACGACATTACCATTCGGATAACACGAGGCTCGGAGGGAGAACAGCAGGACGCCCTATGCAAGCGGCGGCAGCCGTTATCATCAAATAGGCCCACAAGTGCAGCCTTGAGTGCTCCCCAGAAAAATCATCGTTCACCAAACGAAATCCAGAAGAAAAAGCACAGTTAGAGAGGCCATCGAATACACCGTCAACCAGAAACCTATACCACATTCCAGACACTACGCATACTAGGCGTTCACATGCAAGATAATGGTCGAGATAAGCACACTGTAAACTCACTAAGATAGATGGCCTACAGCGTATTCGCGTGATCAAATCAATAGAGTCGCCAGTCGCAGCCATGGCCTGAAGAAAGAAGGCCTACTACGTTTGACTCAAGCTCTTATGTTTAGTATAGTCACGCACGCGACACCTTATCTCAGTCTAACATCAACAGGAAAAACCGAAATAAACGTGTTAATGCCGGAAGCGTACAAACAAGCGCTCGGTCTTCCTCCACACGACCTTAGACGAACTAATTGAAGCACACCGACGTTCACAAATCACACGCCTCAACCTCAGTAGAACAGGCCGAAGAATAACTCTTCGAAGGTTGCAATACCCCGTGCCGACAACCAACAGTCAACAAGTACTCAAGTCCCCAGATAAGCAAATAACGGCGACCCCTATTCCGCTTAACATGCACCCGGAATGTTACTTGGGCAGAAGGAAAGCACGAGCCAAAACAATAGAAAGAAAATACGGCACTCTCTCCACTGCTCACTGGACAGATGCGGCCAAGTACCCGAATGGGGAGAGCATGGTGATCAGCAGGTGATTGTAGCCCGAGGTCACTGCAACCCGGCACTGCAAGAGACGCCAGAAGCCCCAGTCCTGAAACACTACACGCTTACTCGTACTATGGCATACTTCAGCACTACCACCTTTCGAGAAGAACGATGCCACCACCACACCCATCCCTCAGCAGAGCTGAAGCCACAGCCTGGAGACAACTCCAGATCAGCACCTATCCTTCCCTCACACTCCTCCACGCGATGTACCCACCTTTTATGAACCCCTTTGTTCTTTCTGTACAGAGCAAGCTACCCTCTACCATACCATGCGCCAAGAAACTCCCCAAACCGAAACACAACGCAAGAGCAGTGAGACATGGTGCTTACCACCACTGGAGGATCGGTGAAAGCTGTTCGGCAGAGCTGAAAGTGCTGCCGCTGCCTTGTAACCCTAGACTCCACCCACCACGGGGATCCAGCCCTCTTCGTGCACCATCATAATACAGTTTTCTCTTACTTTCCGCTTGCACAAACGAGCCAATCCTCGATTGAAAAAAAAATCGATCGTGACCGGAAGCGACCATGTGACACGGGGGCTATTGAGCGAGCTACCAATTTCCAAATGAGAAATCTACTTTTACTTTTTCTGCCACCTTGCATCACTCACTAATACCTACACGGCTGTTACCATTTATGATCAAACAGCACAGCTGCTAAATTAACGAAAAAAAAAACGCTTTACCTTGCACTCGGCTGCGCAACGCTTGAAACAGTGAAGCAGGACGATCGTAGCCTAGCATTTTCCGGAAGTGCGCGCGAAACCGCATTCCAATACCGACACCGCGTTCCAGGACACCCGCTCCATGAATGCGTCTCTCTCTCTCGCTCTAATAAAGCACAAACCATCTTCACCTCCCAGAATACGAGCGCGCGAACGCGGAAGCTGTGGACGAAGACGACGACGCTCGAACGCGATTATATGGTTCGCATAAATGCAGGTTCTGCGAGCGTGGCTGTATAGGCACCGGGCGGCCGTCGTAAGGCGCCAGCGGCGCGCCGGCGACATGCTGGTGAACAGCGCCGTGAACGGCAGCTGTCGGAGCACTGGCATGTGAAGCAGACGACGGGACGACGGCGCTCGGTGCTTCCATGCCGGCAGTGATTTGGCACTGCGAGTTTTAAGGGCCGACGCACCGGAAAACGCATTTTCGTGTGTCTGCTTTTGAGAAAGGTTGTCACTTGTACGAGGCAGATCACATTCGTGGCATCAGGTAGTATATAAAGCAGAAAACGAGCGCAAATTGCAATGCAAATGCACCACGCGAACGGAGCTCACCGCGGCAAGCTAAGACGTGGAACTCCAGCAGTTATATTCCACATGCTATTTTGCTTTGCGCTTTAACATTACCGCGTATTTAATCATGGAAATATGCGAATGACACAAAAATTATGGACAGAAAAAAAAAGGAGACATACGTCTTCCTTATTTTGTTTTTTGAGCTGCTTCGCCGATCGCACATGTGTCAGTAAGTTCCCGCTCTCTGTCCATTGTAGTTTTTATCTTTACAATGCTTCCCCATTCTTAATTGCTTATAAACTAGCCCAATCTTCAGTCACGGCCCATTTTATATAGCTTAGCGCGACGGGAGCCATCTGTGGCGGCGAGTATGAACACGCCACTGCGTTGGTGTTCGCCGTCGATGCACAGCACAGTCGTGTGCCGGACGCAACCAGAGTTGGGAATTGCTAGGAAGGAAAATGTACATTAAAAGGAAGACTGATACACTGATAAGATGGCAAAATGACGACAAATCTGAGTGTTCGCCTTCGGTTCCCAAGCTCCGGAGGCGAAGACAGGCAAATGGGTGGGATACGAAGCTCTTGCGTATGAACGGCTCTTTTATTAACGTTAGAACAACTACACTATACCAAATCAGCGTCGGAAATGTACAGTGCACAGCGATTGAAGCACTGTCAGCGCGCGGCTGCCACCGTTTTTTTTTTTTTCGAGCCACAGGTTTTGGGACCAAATCCAGTCATAATGCGTTTGGAAGGTTCTCGCTTTCACTCTACACCACAATGCATCAGTTTGGGGTCCCCAGCGCTTACAGTCAGTGCAAAAAGCGCTGGCGACCATGCGATTCGAGTATCGCGTTTCAACTGCTGAGCACTGAACGCGCTGCTGCCTATATACAGAGCGCACATATACAGACTTTCCGCCTGAAAAACGCGATGCCGCGATGAACAACGATTGAATTGAATGGCCTAACCAGCTTCAGTCATGTTTCAGTAACTGTTGGTGCACCCGAAAACGCAACATGTTTGATCAGACGTGGTTTCACGGCAGCGCCAGCTGCGCGCGGCCCGGCCGCCACATGCCATTACTTTCGTGGCGCCGCCGCATGAAGGCGCCACCGGTCCAAATTCATCCCGCGCCCGGTCCCTATAGCCTAGTGGTCACGACGCTCGCTTTGGGACCGCGGGCACACGGGTTCTATCTCGCCTCGGCAACAAAGTTTATTTTTTCGTAGTTTCTTGATACGCACCACGAACCACAAATTACGGCTGGCCTAAACAGCTTCGCTGTTAAAAGAACGCACGGCCTCCGCAGCGATTACAGTGATAAAACCGTGCGAGACACAGACTTCTCACATGGATACACTTGCCTCGCGGACCTTGTGTCAGTGTCTTCAACCTCGCTGTAAGCTGCACTGTATCGTCGATTTCAGGCTGACGAAGCGAGCGGGGGCGATTGGCTTCGACGATTGTTCCAAGCGAGTCGTGGCAACTGGGAAGGGTGAACTTCACGGTTCGGTGATGATGATACCTTATTTAATCGCACAAACCCACCGCGGGGAATAGGCCACCAACCGGGTGGTAATACGATAAAAAAAGAACACAAAGAAAGTAATCGATGATTTGAAGGAACCAGATTTTAAATGAAACAATATAGTGTGTAATAATGTCATCCTTGCATAAACAGGTAGAGTACCATGAACTTAATATTAAAAATATCTAAAGGGTCGACGTTAACAATGAGTAAGCTATATTTTGAATAAATGGTTAACAATGTTACTGTGAATTTCTCTTTTGGCTATTTGAGTTATCTAATTTTTTAATTCATTGAAGGGTTTGCGTCCGTTAAAGGTCATGACGATGGCGATTCATCCACATATGGAACAAACTCACGTGGGCGATTGGACACGTAGCAAACATTTATAACCGCAAAGAAATGACAGAGTTTGCAGAAAAAGCAAACAGAAATTAAGTTGATATGGAATCGCAAGAAAATCAAATAAGGAGCAATACTAATTACAATATTTAATAAAATCACTTAACAAAAATATCGGAGGCTCCTCCGGGAATGTCAAATACGATTAAATGAGTGCAAACAGCACCCTGGCGGCGACCTAGAAAAACCGTACCGAATTATGAATAATTTGAAAAAAAGTAATAGCAAGCGTAAGATGACGAAGAAAATGCAAAAAAAAAAAAATCTGCGCTATGTGGAGAAACGACAGAAAAGAAAAGTGATCACTTGTTTCCTTGCATTGTTTTTTTGCCGCGGTTTAGAGTGTTCGTATTCCACCCGATTCTTGGCCAATCGTTCTTCAGGGGCACGTGCCTCAGCTGGTCATCATCATCAACATTCTAGAGTTCCCGCGGTCAGACACGCTCCTTGAAATGCTGTAAATTTCAGCGAATGATAGATAGGCCTGTGCGAGACTGCGATTATTACGTCTGTCTCTTCCCCAGAGAAGAGGCAAACTAACACAAACCTAACTAAACCAAGCTTCGCAGAGTTTTTCGTTATTCTATTTTCCCAACATGCGCCAGTGCTGCCTCACTGCATCTTCGTTACTAATCTCTTTCTCCAGATGTTGTGCTGGAAAATGTATATATTTAGAAATCATCAACAGTGCTTGAACAAGGGATATATCGGGCTGCAGACATCGTTTATTCTCCCGCGGTGACACAGTGGCTACGTCACTCTGCCACCGAGCCCAAGGTTGCGGGTGCGAGTCGCAGCCGCGGCGGCTGCATTTCGATTGGGACGAGATGGAAACATACTCGTGTACTCAGATTTATGTACACGTTGGTGGACGCGAATAGGTCACCACTGAATTGAGAAGTCTACTATAGCTCAGTGTACTATTAAAAGCCCCATCCGTTTTTCACCTCCCCTAATCAAACCAGCATATATTCTTCGACAAGGGGGACTCGTCCGCGTCTAGGTGAAACCCCCGTGTCGAACCTTTTTTCAGACCTTGTTCGGCCAATGTTGATCGCAAGTCTCTACCTTTATTTCAACCTCTGTCTTTCTTATATCGGAGATGAAAAGTTAAGCAGGAGAACGTCGACATCTACAATGAAATATGTCGTCACCTATCATTTACATAATCACCTTGAGGCGCATGTCGCAGCAGTGGAGTTCAGGCCAGTATTGAAGGCATGCTCACTTTGTAGGAACAGCAGTTTCAAAATACCTGTCCCCAAATTTGCGGCGAAATGCATCGGCGTCGCCCCGTCTTCTCAGATGGAGCTTCGAAGACGGGATATAGGGGCCAATGATAAATCAACACCTGTCAACAGGCAGGAAACTTGAGTTTCAGAATTTTTCTACAGATCCCCAATTAAACCAGATACTTGAAATATGTCAGCCTTAAAATTGCGTACACTTGCTAGTTTTTTAACCGTCTGTGGTTCCGAAGCTGGTTTGAGACTAGTGTTCAGGGCCTTTAGGATGCTATCGTCAAGCATTTCAGAGGCAGTTCTGCGCGAATGAACCGGTAAATTATTTTTCTTTGACGCAGAGATGTAGAGAGTGTCTGTCGCTGTAGTCAAGATGATTACTTCCGAAAATTACTTTAGGGGTAATTGTATTTACCTCCGTTGGCCATTCAGTTTCATCGCCGTTACTGCATTGATTTTCCGTATGTATATACAATACCGAAATCACACGTACCCGTCCTTGGCTAGTATTCATTCGCTAGAATTTGTCGCTTCCTGCAAGGCCAACAGCAGTGGGTCGTTATTTGCACATTCCTTTTCTTTAGCATCTCTTTCGTTGCCAATTGCTGTTTTATCGTTTATTTTCTCCTTACCACTCCAATGTGGGAATATCCGTAAAGGTTTACTTGTTTCACTTGCATAAGTTGTCATATTTATATTTACCATCATTTTGACGCGGAGATTGTTCGACTGCGAGGCGTCACGCGACCGTCGATATAATATTTAAGATTTTGTAGATTCTAAGGCATCTTTAAAATGTACTTTATATCTATTCCGGAAAGGGCCCGGATACAACACGATACAACATGCTAGTCATCGCTACGATGACTCCATAGTTAGCTCTGTAATTGATCCCAACTACAGAGCTAACTTTGTAAGGAGCGAATCCGACGAAGCTTCGTGTAGTAGCAGCGCAGTTAACTGTCCGATTGCGGAGTATGCCAAGTTCCGTGTTAAGCAGGACAGTGTGTTTAGGCGGTCGTCGTCTCCAGCGCCGTTTCGATCGTGCTCTTCCCGTCTATCATTCCGCGACTAAGCATGTGGCACATTGATAGCGTGCCGGTAGTCACGATTTCGGAGACGTGCCGTCTCGCCGACTGCAAATACACGGAGATGTTCTGTCGACACTGTGGCGCTGCCCGCATAGGACCGCGGATCGTTTTTCCCGACCTTTGGTGCAGCGCGCGAAGCCTCATGTTCTGCGTGACTGGATGCACCTACGAAGACGTGTTTGCTCAGTGTACCGCGTCCCGGCCATATTCCAATATATGCCCGACGAGAGAGAGAGAGAGAGAATTAACTTTATTAATGGTCCTGAAGGGGCCTGGGCACCGCTTACGGGGGCCGGCCCGGTGGCTCCACCCATGTGGGGACTGGGAGTCGGAGCTCGCCAGCCACCTTTTGGGCCTTCTGGACGGCCTGGTGTTGAAGGGCCCTGTCGGGGCTCCATGAGGTGGTTGATCCAGTCGTCCTCGGTGGCAGGAGACCCGAAGCAAGCGTTTAGCGCGGGACACTGCCACAGCATGTGATCTAAGTCGCACTTTGAATTTTGGCATTTAGGACATTCTGGCCTTATATCTGGGAGGTATTAGTAGGCGTCCCTACAAGATGTCTACCTTCTGAAGTAATAAACGAACACCGTCGCAGCACATTCTTCAAGTGACCTGCGATGCCTCGAGATATTCGCGCGACTTTGTGACAAAGCAGAGAACGGTCAAGTGACGCCACACTAGAAGACAACCACCTGTTGTATGAAGCACTCGGCCGCTGTTCAAACACTTGTGGTTAGAGAGACTGTAGTCGCACACAGAAGGTACACTAGTAGCCACTTCGTAAACCAGGGGCATACATTGCACCCGAGTATTAGAGCTTGTTTTCCGACGTCACGTGCCGCCTCCCAAGTTTCGCACAGATCGGGACTCTATGGAATACGAAACTTCGAAGACTGCGTAAAAAGTGTTCAACTGTACAAAGATAAACACCACGATCACAATGCTGTAATTCTCGAAATGCGCTAAGTGCTCTTACTAGATGATCAAGCAGGAGAGAGAGAGAGAAAAAGAAAGCGAAAAGCACAGTATTTTTACTTGCTGACAATCATGAGGAGAGAGTACTGAGGATATCACAATTCGGGC
Organism: Dermacentor silvarum; assembly: GCF_013339745.2. Taxonomy (NCBI): domain Eukaryota; kingdom Metazoa; phylum Arthropoda; class Arachnida; order Ixodida; family Ixodidae; genus Dermacentor; species Dermacentor silvarum. The sequence goes on from NC_051156.1 coordinate 60,248,215, forward strand.
AGGTACAAGGCGACATGAAAGGTGGAATTCGTCATAAAATTTCCACCTCAGGTAACATTGATTTTTATTGCTATCAAACAATGTGCTACGCTGAATTAAACAACTAATCCAGTACTCGCAGTACCCGCAATACTGCCATGCATGTTTGCACCAACGCTACAGCGTCCACCTTAGGCGCGCGTTAAATTACGATTTGACAGTGTTATTCCACGACCTTAAGTCGTCGCTGCCGGTGGAGGGTCGGTCGGCTTCATAGGAGAAGAGAAGCCCGCTGTTGTCGACGTGGGTGGGACGTAACGTGGACGGCGACGCCACCACGAGCGCCCCGCACTCGCTCACCACTGGCACGTGACTCGGCGCTCCTCCTTACGACGCCGCGCCGGATCAAATTATTGCAATCGGTCCACGAAACGTTCGCGAAGGCGAAGCACTGGCCGTCGGCCGACAGCAGTCCGTAGCCTCTGAGGATGTTATTCAGGCGGTCTGCCTGCTCCTGCGGCATCAGTCGCAGTAAGTAACTAGTCTAGCCTTGCATCAGCTGAATAATTATGTTGAATGCAATCTATTTACCTGCTGCAGGAAAAACATGCTTTAGCACCATTCTCGATTTTATGCATTGCCACCACTGCACCTGCTATTGCTTTTGGCTACCATTTTGCGGGTAATTAAAAGTGAAAATGCTGAAACAAATTCATGAAATGGACAGAAAAGTAATGCTAACGCAATGCTTACCAAAGCATAGAGCACCAGTGACGCATTTTAACACAAAAGAAAGCTTAGTTAGTCTGTATAGCTTTGTCAAAAAAGAAAAGAGGATCTAAGGCATGCAGACACGGACATGGCGTCTGTGTGGTGTTCTCTTCTCTAGTGCCATTGTTTGCATGCCTTGCCTTCTTTTATGATGCATATTTCATATTTCGTTTCTCATATTTCAGTATTTCCCCCGATGAAAAAGCAATCAATGAACAATAATAAACAATACCTGGCAGTGCATTCAGCAATTGCAGTGTCATTGACTCCTGATGGAACACTCCTGAAATTGCGAGTACATTTCTGTTAGCTGTTTAGCATTCTTTTGCAAGCAAACAGAATGAAACATCAGAACATATAATTTACAACATAACGTAACTATTACTTACATGTCAGCACTATCTGGCTCAAGGTCCAAATTAGAAATGACCCAGCAAAAATAACAGCGCCAGTAACTCTGTTATCGCACAACCACAAACTTAGAGTTGCATTTATACTAAAAGCATGCCTGTCGAGAACTGTAAAGCGTAAGTTGGCTATACGCGAGCTACAGACAGGTCGTTGGAATGCACGATTTAATTACGTTCCGAGGCGCTCCTTGGCCATGGGGCTATCCATGACAGCAAAAAAGCGCCAAGTAACCTTGGGGATGTCCGATGCCCCTGCTCCTGACTTTTTGGCGCCATCTTAAATCTTTTTTAATCTTCTCCACCGATCTTTCAAGTGCTGGAAGTTTTTGGCAGCAAGCTCTCCTAAATGAAACAGTACAAATAATAAGCATTGTGGTGGCTTGAGCGAAAACAATTCAGTAAATCCCCGCTGACGAAGACACCAAACTTGTTCCATGCGTGATAATAACAAAACTTGGAAGCACATGGATGACAGATCGTTATGCAACAATCGATGCAACATGAGCTCGACAGCGCGATAAAAGCAAACAATAATTCGGTATTTGTTAACTTGTTAGCGCTTATTCCGAACTGGTAGCTTAATGAATCACTCACCTGAAATGCCGAGTTCTTTCCCAATCAAGGCCCACCTATTTTCTTTCATCTGCACATCTTTGAAGCAGGCTTCCCTGTTATCGTACAGGAACCTGTGAGGTCTCACGAGTTCGATTAGCAGTTCAGCATTAAAACGTCCCTCGCGGTTCTCGTTCTCCGACATAGTGGCACCGCACAAGCTCGCTCAACAACACGGCGTGCCAGACGTGTCAATTGTGTATTCGGATACGACAGGGACTTTTGCGCAGCCAATTTTTGGGCAGCACCCCTGTTCCCAGCTTTTACTTTGTAAAATCGCCATATTTAGAGGCCGGCTTCCTAATTTCTGATTGGTCCGTTTTCTAGGGGCGGGGCTCCGTCCCCGTGCCGGCGACGGAAACGTAGAGCATCGCTGAACGTCGCCGTCAACCCGTTTTTGAGGAGAAAACGGCTTGGAAATCCTCTCCCCTGACGAAAACCGGTGCTGTGACGGTGACGGGACGGGGCGTTTGCTGGGATATTGGAGCAGTGTTCACGTCCAGAAGGAAATGCCGGTAATTAGGGCTGCGGCCCGGTAATGTCTGCGGCCCGGGGGCAGAGCCCACACCCCCGCTCCCTAGACAAGTTAGAAGGAGGGTGGGTCAGTGCCTCCTTGTCCCCTCCCCATCCCTTCAGTTGCGTAGCCAGAAACAGTCTTGGGGGAGCGGCACCCAATTGACCGCGGAGGGGGAAGAGGCTGGGCCAGTGCCATAGTAACAAAAATGTTACTATACTACTAAGTGTTGCACATGCCCCGTGTGCCACCCACCGCACTGGCTACGTAATTTCCACCCTGTCGTAATCAACGCTTATAAACAGACATCACAATGTGCATGTCACGCATGCGTGGCATAACATGAATGGTATGACATGTATCTGGCATGCATATCATGACATTATCATCATGATCCTACCCCGCAGGGGCGTCTGCGCAAGCAGGCGTTTGGTGTGTTGCGACACCACGGACCCGAGCACAGGGGGGTTGGACCCCTCTCGCGTCTAATCGTGCGCGGCTTAGCCGTGTCAGGGGAAAAGGGGATCCTGGAGGTTGAGCCGAAGCCGGGTGTATGGACCTTTATGGCCCCCCGGCGGAGGCAACACACCTCTTTGGCATCGGCTTCACGTAGACGGCACCCCCGGACTGACCCACCCGGGTGAAATCGGTAGCTGCCTTTTCCTGTGTCTCTCTCCCTCCAACCTTCGTCTTTCTTACTTTAAGTCTTTCCTGTCCTCTTTATTTTCCTTTCACTTCCGACTTCGCGGGCAGCAAGGGTTAACCTTGTGCATTATATCCTGCCTTGGCTATATGTATTTGGTTATAGTGGTGGCGTACAGTTGGCGTTTCCAGGACCTGTCCCTTACAGACTCTGCAGCGTCCCCTTGTTGGGCTCCATGGTGGGTAGCTGGCGCCACCGCCGAAACTCATCACACATATATGGATAGCTCCTTTCCTGCAATTGCTGATCGCCGCCCGAAACGGGGGCGCACCGAAGAAATTTGAGAACTTTCCACGATACCACGTGGTACATAGCGAGAAAACTGACAAGTCCGTGAGAGTGATCTCACCCTTTATTGTTGCAAAGACTCTGACAGAGACTATATGATCAGGTTACAAGGCGACCAAGATGGCCAGCGGTGATCTCCTTCTGGAACTCCGCGATAAGAAACATTATAAACTACAGAATCTAGTGTCGTTTGGAAATCTTCCTGTGACTGTGGCCCCGCACCGCACCATGAACACCACCCGCAGTGTTATTTCTGATGACGACATGTTGGAGCTCACCGAAGATGAACTTCTGGAAGGATTTAAGGAACAAAATGTTTTGGCTGTAAAACGAATCAAGATGAGGCGCGATGGTAAGGAGATTCAGACAAAACACATAATTCTTACTTTTGGTTCAAGTGTTCTACCCGAGACCATTGAGGCCGGATACGTCAAACTACGTGTCAGGCCATACTTGCCAAACCCGCTCCGATGCTTCAAGTGCCAAAGATTCGGCCACAGCTCGCAGAACTGCCGAGGCCGACTGACATGTGCTAAATGTAGTGCCTTGGAACACACATCTGAATCGTGTGAAAACTCTGTCCGCTGTGTGAACTGTGATGGGGAGCACGCCGCATACTCGCGGTCCTGCCCGTCCTGGAGGAAAGAAAAGGAAATTGTAACTATAAAAGTTACAGAGAATATTTCATTTAAAGAGGCATGAAGGCGGGTGACCTACCTGTCTAAAACCAGCTTTGCCGATGTGGCGCGTCAGGGGGCAGCGTCACAACGGTCTCCGGCTGCTGTCCGGCTCACAGGTAGTGAGCCGGCGGTGACGCCATCCGCCCCCTCGGCGGCTGCGGCTACCACTGCTCCGCCATCTCACAAGAAGGGGCCAGCGACCTCCGGGCTCGTGGCCTCAAAGGTCTCCTCCATCGAGACGAGGCCCTCGCGTCAAACACTGCGCTCGCAAGAGCGCGTGTCCAGCGCCACGCAAGAGCCCATGGACACAACAACCGGTCAGACGGCGCCGCCAGCGCCTAAGGAGCTCCGCGAATCTCGCGATCGCTCCAAAAAAGAAAAACCCCGCATCACAGGGCCCGAGAAGGGCTCTGTAAGCTAATTTACAGTCCCTTCACACACAGCACAAACCTCTTTCTCAACATGGACACGCAAATATTGCAATGGAACGTTAGGGGACTTCTCCATAACCTCGATGACGTTAAAGAGCTCCTTCATAAATATAGTCCGAGGGTGGTGTGTGTCCAGGAGGCGCATCTGAAATCAGGAAACACAAACTTTTTAAGGCAATACGCCGTTTTTCGCAAAGACCGTGACGACGCTACCGCCTCGTCGGTCGGTGTCGCTATAATTGTCGATAAAGGTGTTCCCTGTCAACAATTAAACCTCCGAACTTCCCTTAAAGCAGTTGCTGCCCGAGCAGTACTGTTTGGTAAACTAGTCACGGTTAGTTCGATTTACATCCCCCCTTGCTATCAACTTTCCAAGACACAGTTTCAAAATTACATAGATGAACTTCCGCCGACATATATAGTTGTCGGAGATTTAAATGCACATAACACTTTGTGGGGAGACTCTCGTTGCGATGCGAGAGGGCGCCTAATTGAAAACATTCTGTTTTCTTCAGGTGCATCTATACTTAACCAGAAATAGCGAACGTATTTCAGCGTTACACATAAAGGCCGTTTCACATGGCGCGATTTTCACACAGCGACACAGCGAATTCCGTCGCTCAGCGACCGCCGCGACGTCGCAGGCTCTCCGCGACGGGATTCCAACATGTTGGAATTTCCGTCGCTGAGTCGCAGCGATCGGCGCGATGTGGGCGGAGCAACGTGACGTAACAGCAAGCGCCGTCGAAATAAGCGCTTTCCTGTTTTACCGCGTGTTGGAAGCTCAGCGGGTCGCGCACCAGTTTCAATGATGTTTGAACAGAGCGTACCCACCAGCGCCTGTGGCTCAGGAGTTTCATCAACAATTTTTGTGTTCTCCAGCTCGAACAGTTCACTTAAAAGAAGCTGCATGCTATCCAGGTCGGGAGCTGACGCCGCCTTCAACATACGGCACGTACCCTCACGATCGTCGCCGTCGTCAACGCCTTCATTGCTACAAATTGGGCCAGGCACTTGCACACTTAATAGCAGCTTCTTCTTTTGGAGAGGCAAATACTCCTCCAGGAGAAGAGTTGTGGCTTCCATCGTACCGCAACAACACAACTACAGTGTACAAAACAAAACCACCCCACCACGCCGCACGCTTATGCGGTTTCTGCAGCATTTTCACTAGCCGCAACTGCAGACTAAGCGATTGCAGTCTCAACGTGTTTAAAGGCTGAAAAATTGAGTACTATTCTATTTAAAAAATAATATGACATTTTAATATTTGACTAGTTTCCATGCTGTTTTTACTTAACGATGCAGGCATGGATACTTTGTGAGCAGGGAGTAACCTTGGGCGTCGCTGCGACGGAAATCGCGCGGTCAAAGACGCATGTGAAAGCTGCCAGCGAAAATCGCTCTGCGACGTGCGCGACAGAACGATTTTTTTCGCGCCATGTGAAACGGCCTTAACACATACTCATCCATTGACTTAAGTATAGTATCGAGTACACTAATACCGTACCTGGAGTGGTCTGTTCTCAAGAACCCCTTAGGGAGCGCCCACTTCCCTATTATGTTAAACTCAACAAAACAAGATGGATGCTTGCCAAGTTTTCCTCGATGGAACGTGGACTCGGCCAACTGGCAACTGTTCCGAGAGCTTACATGTTTATGTGGCGATGACATTGCTGATATTAATGTAGACGATGCTGTGGCATATCTAACATGTTTTATTATTGACTCTGCTACGAGATCTAATACGCAAACTAACGGATTGACCAAGAAGCGCCGCATCCCATGGTGGAACGATGAATGTAGGAAAGCACGCAAAAACCAAAACAAAGCTTGGGGATTGCTTCGCAATTCTCCAACCACCGAAAACCTCATTAATTTCAAGCAGGTTAAGTCACAAGGCAGAAGAACCCGTCGACGTGCAAAAAGAGAGAGTTGGGAGAGGTACCTCTCTGGCATAAACTCTTACACAGATAAGGCGAAAGTATGGCATAGGGTGAATAAATTGAAAGGCCGGGAGTCGAACCCTCTGCCCTTAGTAAGTACCCAAGGAGATAGCCTGGAAGATCAGGCAGATTGTCTGGGCGAACACTTTTAATTTGTATCTAGTGCATCTTATTACACAGAAACATTCATGAGGTTCAAAGAACGTGCAGAGCGACAGCCCGTTAATCGGAAATGTGCTCGAAATGAAGATTACAACCGCCCGTTTAGTTTAGCTGAATTTAAAACTGCTCTCGCTTGTTGCAACACCTCAGCACCAGGTGCTGACCGTATCATGTAAGAAATGATCAAGCACCTACACCCTGAAACACAAAATGCCCTCCTCTCTCTTTTTAATGTCATGTGGGCTGCAGGGTACATTCCATCTTCTTGGAAAGAAGCTATAATAATCCCTATACTTAAACAAGGCAAGGACCCGTCCTTGCCTAGTAGTTACAGACCCATTGCCTTGACAAGCTGTCTGTGTAAGCTCTTCGAAAAGATGATTAACCGGCGCCTTGTCTATCTCCTCGAAAGCAACGGAATACTAGATCCGTACCAGTGTGGCTTCCGAGAAGGTAGGTCGACTACAGACCACCTTGTCCGTATTGAGGGGATTATAAGGGATGCCTTCATACACAAACAGTTTTTTCTATCTGTATTTCTTGACTTAGAGAAAGCGTATGACACCACATGGCGCTTCGGTATTATCCGAGACCTATCCACTATGGGTGTGCGCGGCAATATGTTGAGTGTTATAGAAAGCTACCTTTCTAACCGTACCTTTCGTGTAAGGGTGGGCCGGGCATTGTCGAGGTCGTTCACCCAGGAAACTGGTGTCCCGCAAGGCGGTGTGCTTAGCTGCACACTGTTTATTGTTAAAATTAACTCTCTACGCATGGCTATTCCACGAACGATGTTCTACTCTGTATATGTAGATGATGTCCAGATTGGTTTTAAATCGTGCAACTTTGCTGTCTGCGAACGACATGTCCAGCATGGCTTAAATAAAGTGGCTAAATGGGCTGATGAAAACGGTTTTAGGTTGAGCCCACAAAAAAGCACATGCGTCCTTTTCACTAATAAGAGAGGAATAGTACCAGACCCTTCTATTGAGCTCTCTGGTACCACATTACCTGTAAGCAGAGAGCACAAGTGTCTCGGCATCATACTGGACTCGAAACTCACATTTGTTCCGCACATCAAATACTTGAAGGTTAAGTGCATGAAAACAACGAACTTATTGAAGCTGCTGTCGCGTACAACTTGGGGCAGTGACTGGAAATGCATTTTAAACTTGTATAGGTGCCTTGTCGGCTCACGACTTCACTACGGCTCGATAGTCTATCAGTCTGCTTCACCTAGTGCTTTAAAGATGTTGGATCCTGTTCACCATTTAGGAATCCGCCTCGCGACTGGAGCCTTCAGGACAAGCCCCGTACAAAGCCTTTATGTGGAAGCAAACGTGTGGTCGCTCTACCTTCAGAGGGCTTACGCCAGTTTTACATATTTCCCTAAAACAAATTCAAACCGTACACATCCTAGCTATTTTACCGTAAACGATACCACATGTGCCACACTATTTAATAATCGACCAACAGCGAAGCAGCCCTTTTCGCTACGCGTGAGAAAGCTCAGTGAAGAAATGGGTGCTTCACTACTTGAACATTGCGTAATGCCTCCAGCGAAGCTGCTACCGCCGTGGCAGTGGCTGCTGGTTGAATGTGACACTTCGTTTATTGAAATCACAAAACACGCGCCAGATGCACACATTCAAGTGCACTTTTTAGAACTAAAGTCGAAGTACTCTTGCCCTGAATTTTACACCGATGCATCAAAGTCACATGCTGGCGTTTCCTATGCGGCAGTCGGTCCGTCCTTCTCGGAATCCGATAAGCAAGTATCTTTACGGCCGAAGCCTATGCAGTACTATCGGCAGTGAAACGCATTGATAGATTGAAACTCCAAAAGGCTGTAATATTTACCGACTCTTTAAGCGTTGTTAAAGCGTTAATGATGCCGCAAAAACGTAAACACCCTGTAATTATCAACCTCTACTCACTGATCTGCTCTGCTTATGCATCTAAATAACAAATCATAATATGCTGGGTGCCTGGGCATAGAGACATTGAGGGTAATGTTCTTGCCGACCAAATGGCCACATCAATAACATCGCACGCTATTAATCCTACTGCTGCTGTCCCTGTAACAGATTTGAAACCTTTTCTGCGAAAGAAACTGCGAAGCCACTGGCAACGCTTGTGGAACGCTGAAACAGATAATAAGCTTCACCTGGTTAAACCACAGTTAGGTTTCTGGCCCCCCGTAACGAAAACACGACGAACTGACGTCCTATTCTGTCGTCTCAGAATAGGACACACGTACGGCACCCACAGTTTTTTTTGCTGACTGGTGATGAACCCCCGCAGGGGCGTCTGCGCAAGCAGGCGTTTGGTGAGTTGCGCCACCACGTACCCGAGCACACGAGGGTTGGACCCTCCCGCGTCTAACCGTGCGCGGCTTAGCCGTGTCTGGGGAAAGGGGGATCCTGGGGGTTGAGCCGATGCTGGGTGCTCGGACCTTTAAGGCCCCCCGGCAGAGGCAACACACCCCTTTGGCCTCGGCTTCACATAGACGGCACCCCCGGACTGACCCACCCGGGGGAAATCGGTAGTTGCCTTTTCCTATCCTCCTCTTCAATCTTCGTCTTTTTCTCTCACTTTCAATCTTTCCTGTCTCCTTCTTACTTCTTATATTCTGATTTTCCAGGCAGCTAGGGTTAACCTTGTGTGAGATAGCCAACCTTGGTTATATCATATTTGGTTATAGTGGTTGTGTACAGCTGGCGTTGGCAGGTCTTGTTCATAACAACCCTGTCGCGTCCCCTTGTTGGGCTCCGCGGTGGGCGGCTGGCACCGCTGCCGAAGTCACTAATTTGTATGGCTTCCTCATACCCCAAACTCCCTGATCGCCCTCTCATAAAAAGAGGGCGCACCGATGAATCATTCAACTTCTTCACAAAGGCCACCGAAATTTTTCCACGTTTCCACGTGATTCACTGTGAAAACGCCGACAAAAAGCGACAAACATTTCACCCTTCTTAGTGTCAAAATGTCTCACGGAGGTCATTGGAAGTGGCTACAAAGCCACCAAGATGGCAAGTGGTGACCTTCTGATTGAGGTAAAAGACAAAATGCAGTACGAGAAACTCACAAACCTGGTGGCATTTGGCGATAAAACCATATCTGTCAGCGCACACCGAACAATGAACACCGTCAAGGGTGTGGTTTCAGACAGCGACCTCATGGATTTGACTGACGAAGAACTCCTGAATGGGTGGAAAGAAGAAAACGTTATAAATGTACAACGCATAAAAATCAGGCGCGATAACAAAGAACTACCAACCACATAGTACTTACTTTTGGCTCTAGCACACTCCCAGATGCAATAGAAACAGGCTACCTTAAACTGCGTGTAAGACCTTACATTCCGAATCCACGACGTTGCTACAAGTGTCAGAGGTTTGGCCATGCCTCTCAACGCTGCCGAGGACAACTAACCTGTGCGAAATGCGCTGCAAAAGATCACTCTGCTGATGAATGTACTGCTGAGGCCCATTGCGCAAACTGCGATGGCAGCCACCCTGCATATTCCAGATCTTGCGCAGCCTGGAAGAAAGAAAAAGAGATAATTACGATCAAAGTCAAAGAGAATATCACTTTCCGGGAAGCACGACAGCGTCTTTCGCCTTCATTTTCCATGAAAACTTCTTTTGCCGAAGTGGTGCAACAGGGGGCAGCATCACGACGGACCCCGGCGGTCGCCCAAGGTACGCGCAGCGTACTGAAGCGACTGCCACCCGCCCCCATGGTGGGAGCAGCTAAGGCTGCCCTGCCCTTCTCGAAATCGGCCACACCAGAGGCCTCTACTAGCGCTGGCAGCAGCCATCGCAGCTCAGAGGCTAAGGAGGACCCATCGGCCTCCGGGCTGGTGGGTCCACAGCCTTCGTCCCTCGAGGCGAAGGCTACACGACGTACACATCGCTCGTTAGAGCGAGTGTCCAGCGCTTCGGAAGAGGCTATGGACACTACTCCAAGCAAGGTGGTGCAGTCAGCACCTCAAGAGCGGCCAAATTCTTTGGACCGCTCTAGAAAAGACAGAACCAAAATTACAGGGCCGCAAACGGCTCTGTAGGCTAAAACACGTTCTTCGTACACACAGCACCAACTTACCTTCACTATGGACACGCAAATTATGCAGTGGAACGTCAGAGGCCTTCTTAGGAACCTCGACGATATCCAAGAACTCCTTTACCAACACAATCCAAAAGTGCTGTGTGTACAAGAAACACACTTAAAATCAAAACATACAAACTTTCTCCGACAGTATGTTACGTTTCGTAAAGATCGGGATGATGCTCTCGCGTCATCAGGCGGTGTTGCCATCATAATACACAAAAGCATAGCATGCCAACGTTTGCAGCTACAAACGCCCCTTGAAGCAGTGGCAGTTCGACTTGTTCTTCTAAACAAACTCATCACCATTTGCTCGCTTTACATACCCCCACATTACCACTTACACAAACACGAATTTCAGTCCTTTATAGACGAATTGCCAGAACCTTATCTTGTTCTTGGCGATTTCAATGCGCACAGCAGTCTGTGGGGCGACTCTCGTATCGATTCGCGAGGTCGTCTTGTTGAACAATTTCTTTTCTCGTCTGGTGCGTGCCTCCTGAATAAAAAGGAACCTACATTTTACTGTATTGCAAACAGAACATTTTCTTCTATTGATCTCAGCATAGCTTCCGCGTCTCTATTTTCTGAACTTAAATGGGAAGTTACCAAAAATCCTTACGGGAGCGATCACTTCCCAATACTACTGAGAACAACCAAAGAAAATGATTCCTCACCACAAGCCCCTCGATGGAAGGTTGATACAGCGGATTGGGAGAAATTTCGAACTCTTACTAGTAGTATCTCCTGGGCTGACATGTCTTCGTTAGGAATTGATGCTGCTGTGGAGTATTTCACTACCTTCATAATTGATGCCGCTTCTAAATGCATATCCCAAATGAGTAGTGTGGCATGCAAACGCCGTGTCCCATGGTGGAACGACGAATGTAGGAGCGCTCGTAGGAAACAGAACAAAGCATGGGGGCTGCTACGTGAGTATCCTACTGCGGAGAATCTTGTCAATTTTAAGAAGGTAAAGTCCCAAGGCAGGAGAACGCGCCGACAGGCCAGAAGAGAGAGCTGGCAGAAGTTTTTATCAAGTATAAACTCGTATACAGATGAATCCAAAGTCTGGAACAGGGTAAATAAAGTAAGAGGACGACAAACATATTCACTCCCTTTGGTAAGCACACAGGGCGACAGCTTGGAAGACCAAGCGAACTTCCTGGCGCACATTTTGAACATGTGTCCAGCTCATCGCACTACTCGGAAACATTTAAACGATACAAAGCCAGAATAGAAGGACAGAAGCTGGAACGAAAATGCAAAAAACACGAGGCATATAACGAACCGTTAAGATTAGCTGAGCTACAGGCATCACTAAACTGCTGCAACAATTCTGCACCAGGTGCTGACCGTGTCATATATGAAATGCTGAAGCACCTTCCCCATGAAACACAGAAAACCCTCCTTTCCCTCTATAACGCTGTATGGTCTTCCGGCGAGATACCGTCTGCCTGGAAAGAGGCCATTATAATTCCTATCCTGAAACAGGGCAAGGATCCATCGTCTGTTTCGAGTTACCGGCCTATAGCACTAACTAGCTGTCTTTGCAAAGTCTTCGAAAAAATGATAAACCGCCGCCTACTACATTTCCTAGAATCAAACAAACTGCTTGACCCATACCAGTGCGGTTTTCGCGAGGGTCGATCCACCACTGACCATTTGATACGTATTGAGGCGCAGATACGCGAAGCTTTTATTCACAAACAGTTCTTTCTGTCTGTATTTCTAGACATGGAAAAGGCCTACGACACCACATGGCGGTTTGGAATACTGAGAGACCTCTCCCACTTTGGTATACGTGGTAATATGTTAAATGTGATTGAGAGTTATCTGCTGAATCGCACATTCCGTGTGCGAATTGGCAATGTGTTATCACGACCTTTTGTGCAGGAAACTGGTGTACCCCAGGGAGGTGTGCTCAGCTGCACACTCTTTATCGTTAAAATGAACACAATCCGTGCTTCGTTACCACCCGCTATTTTTTATTCCATCTATGTGGACGATATACAAATAGGGTTCAAGTCCTGTAACCTCGCAGTTTGCGAGAGACAAGTACAGCAGGGGTTAAACAAAGTGTCTAAGTGGGCAGACGAAAACGGGTTCAAAGTAAACCCCCACAAAAGTTCTTGTGTTCTTTTCACTAGGAAGAGCGGTCTCGTTGCAGATCCTACTATCGAAATGTATGGACAACAAATACCTATGAACAAAGAGCACAAGTTTTTAGGCATCATACTTGACTCTAAGCTTACTTTCACCCACCACATAAAACATCTCAAGGCGAAATGCCTGAAAACAATGAACTTACTGAAACTTTTATCTCGCACATCCTGGGGCAGTGACAGGAAGTGTCTAATGAATCTTTACAAGAGCCTCATTCGGTCACGATTGGACTATGGTGCCGTAGTATATCACTCTGCCGCCCCGAGCGCGCTAAAAATGCTAGATCCTGTCCACCACCTAGGCATCCGCCTGGCCACTGGCGCATTCAGAACAAGCCCCGTCGAAAGCTTATACGTAGAATCCAATGAGTGGTCACTCCATCTCCAGAGAACATACATCAGCTTCACTTATTTTCTCAAAGTGCACTCCGATTGGGAACATCCTTGTTCTGTAACCATTAATGATTTGAAGTGTGCAACGCTTTTCTATAATCGACCCTCTGTGAGACGACCTTTCTCACTGCGTGTAAGAGAACTCAGCGAAGAGATGGATGTCCCACTTCTAGAACATAGCCTAATGCCTCCAGCTAAGATGTCACCGCCCTGGGAGTGGCACGTGATAGAGTGTGATCTATCCTTTGTAGAGGTCACAAAGCACGCACCCGAGCTCGAAATTGCAATGCATTTCCGCGAACTTCAATCGAAGTACTCGTGCTCGGAATTCTACACCGACGCATCCAAGTCCCATGCTGGCGTATCTTATGCGGCTGTTGGCCCCTCTTTTTCTAAATCTGACGTATTGAACCCCCTAACAAGTATCTTCACAGCAGAAGCCTACGCAGTACTTTCTGCAGTGAAACATATAGACAAATTGAAACTACAAAAGGCAATAATATTCACAGACTCGTTGAGTCTTGTAAAAGCGCTAACATCTTTACAAAAGCATAATAATCCTGTTTTTCTTGAGCTTTACTCACTCTTGTGTGACATATACCAATCTCATAGACATGTAATAATATGCTGGGTGCCTGGTCATAGAGGCATCGACGGCAATGTGCTAGCAGACCAGTTAGCCACATCAACTACATCGCAAGCTATTAATCCTGCCGCTGCTATTCCCTCCACAGACCTGAAGCCTTTCCTGCGAAACAAACTGCGAAGCCACTGGCAACGCTTGTGGGACGCCGAAGCAAATAATAAGCTCCACTTGATTAAGCCACAGGTAGGGTTCTGGCCCTGTACAACTAAAACACGACGAACTGATGTCCTATTCTGTCGTCTCAGAATAGGACACACATATGGTACTCACAATTTTCTATTGAATGGCAATGATCCTCCTACCTGTGGTAGATGTGGCGAGAGGCTCACCGTCCTCCACGTCCTCTTGGAGTGTCGGGAAGCCGAAAGAGAAAGAAAGAAACATTTTCCGCTAGCATATCGCTATTGTGTCCCTCTCCATCCCGCTATGTTTCTCGGTAAAGAACCGCTTTTTAGCACCAATGCAGTCCTCGCATTCTTGAAAGATGTTGTGCTACATGTTATTAGCCCAATAAGTTCATAGCACATCCTCTCTCCAGAGGATGTTGCTGTGATAGTTCTTTTCTCTTTATAGCACATACCTCCAGGCCCTTGTGTTTCAAGGGCTCTGTTTAGGCACTTGTGCTTCTGGCCAAGTCTAGCATCTTTATATTTTAAGTCGCATCATTCCTCCGCAATGCATTGTTCATGTTTATAGTACACATAATCAGTCATTGCCATAATCTTATTATGTATATATTTTACGCACTTTACAGCGACTGTTTTTAGGCCCCTTTACAGCCATGTCACATCTAGTGTTCATATAGTTCATTCTTCATATACCACTATCAAACCACTACCATCGTCTTGGCGCTCTTTGGCCACATCTGGCCCTTGCGCCAATAAACCACAATAATCATCATCACTGGTGATGAACCACCAACCTGTGGTAGATGTGGAGAGAGGCTGACCGTCCTCCACGTCTTGCTGGAGTGTCGGGAAGCCGAAAGAGAGAGAAAGAAACATTTTCCTCTAGCATACCGCCATTGTGTTCCTCTCCATCCTGCTATGTTTCTTGGTGAAGAGCCGCTTTTTAGCACTAAAGCTGTCCTAGGCTTCTTGAACGATGTGGTCCTACATGTTAATAGTCCAATAATTTCGTAGCGCATCCTCTCTCTAGAGGATGCTGCTGTGATAGTAGTTCAGCATATATAGCACATGCCTCCAGGCCCTTGCACTTCAAGGGCTCTGCTAAGGCAGAAGTGCTTTTTGAGAATTCGCCTCTGACATATTTTAGTATACCATCATTCTTTCACAATGCATCTCTCGTGTCGATAGCACACTTCATTACTTATTGCCATATTCTTATTACCTATAGATTTTACACACTTTACAGTGACTATTTTAGGCCCCTTTACAGCCATGCCATATCTGTTTTATTCACACCTTATGATTCACTAGTCATACCACTGACAAGCCATTATAATCGCCTTGGCGCTCTTTAGCCACATCTGGCCCTTGCGCCAATAAACTCTAACAATCATCATCATCATCATCATGATCCTATGTTTATGTCTACTGCAGGAAAATGCCCCTCCATCAAGCTCTAATTACCTCTGTCTTGTGCTAGCTGGTTCTATGTCACTGCAAATTTCCTAATTCCACCACCCCCACCTAATTTTCTACCGCCTTCCAGTATGCTTCGCTTCCCTTAGCAACAATTCTGTAACTGCAATGGACCATTGGTTAACTACCATACGCATTGCATGGCCTACGCAGCTTCACTTTTCCTCTTAATGTAGACTCGAATATCCGCTATCCCCGTTCGCTCTCAATCCAGATCGCTGGCTTCTTGTCTCTTAACGTCACGCCTAACATTTTTCGCTGAATCGCTCTTTGCGCGTTCCTTAACTTCTCGCACGCTTTTTTCTTAACCTACAAATTTGTGCCCCATATGTTAGTACTGGCAGAATGCAATAATTGTGCACTTCTGTTCTCAAGGACAGCGGTAAGCTTCTGGTCATGATTTGGTAATGCTTGCCGTAAGCCTTGCAACTGATTTTTATTTTTGTAAGTTTCTTTGATCGGAGTCCCCTGCGAGTGATTCACCTAAATAAACGCATTCCTGCCCAGATTCCAGAGGCTGACTGATGATCATGAAATCTCGTTCCCTAACACATTAATTTTGTCTTCTGAATCGTAGCCTTCAACACGGCTCTTAGACTTTCTAGGCGAACCTCTTCATCGTTCGTTGCAGATAGTCTGCAGCGTTGCTGAACATGGCAATGTCATCTGCAAACCGTAGGTTCGTGAGCTATTTTACCGTTGACCCTCCCTTCTAACCCTTCTCAGTCTAACTCTAATTGAATACATTTAAAAATGCATGCAGTGATAACATTGGGGAGATTTTATCATTGATCATACCAAGGAATTTGCAGATATGTGGCAATGCGGAGTTGGCGCGTTACTGTGTGCCGTTCGAAATCGACACTCGAGGGAAACTTGCTGTTGAACCACTATTCGGAGTCAGTGCGCTGCTGCGCAGATGCCCGTACCTGATCATTCGAGCTACCTCGTTCGAGCGCAGGTCGCGCGTTTCTGCATCCTTCCGTTGCCATCCCACATCCAGGCTTTCAGGAATGTCCCGATGCCCAACACTCTTCGCCAGCTTCACGAGTTCATGGGCCTCGGAAATTTTTTGCGCCGTTTTATTCAACACTGAGCAGCCTTACTGCAGCCAATCACCGACCTATGTGAAGTGCCACGTAGCCCGTCTTCGACAATACCATGGTCGCCTCAGGCTCAGTATGCCTTTTTGTCTGCCAAGCAAGCCGTCGCTGAGGCAACTCTGCTGGTATATCCCCATTGTGACGCTCCTACAAGAGTAATGGTAACCGACAAAAGTAACAATGTATTGGCTCTACGTGGTGCCCCTTGGGTTATTTCTCTCGGAAGCTGCATTCCAACGAAACACGCTGCACTGTCTTCGGTCGCGAGCTCTTGAACATCTACGCCATCATTAAACAATTCCACCACTTACTGGAAGCACACGAGTTGCACGTGATACCTGACCATAAGTCTCTGACTTATGTGTTTCCCACGTCTTCAAAGTACGTCGCGCCGTACATACGGCATATTGCATACATCGCCGAGTTCACCATGGACATATGGCATGTCAAGGGTGCCGACAACACGGCAGCCGATACCCTCCACCGGGTTGCGGCAATCGGCTCCACATCTACTGCTGTCGACTGGCACGTGCTATTGCAGGCACAGCGCAACGAGCCTGAACTAAAAGCGTTGCGGGAATGCCCCTCCTTCTTTCGCCTTGAGTTTGTTCCCCATGCATCCGCTCCGTGCTCTCAGTGGTGCAATAGGTCTGGGCCTTTTCCACACGCTTTTATTCCTGTAAGGTCTCGTGGGGTGGGGCCATTTTTAACTCTCTGCACGAGATTACTCATGCTGGCATACAGGCCACTCAACACCTCATCACGCCACTCTATGTGTGGCCTTGTGTCAGCGCAGATGTGCGCGAGTGGTCCCATCTTGTATTGCGTGTCAAGCAATCAAGGTGACCCGTAACACGACTGCGCCACACCAACGGTTCCTGCTTCCCCGACCAGCGCTTCGACCATGTCCATATCGACATAGTTGGTCCGTTTCTACTTTCGTGCGGCTGCCGTTACATTTTGACTATAGTGGACCGTTTCACGCGGTGGCCCGAGGCGGTCCTCCTCGTCGACATCACCGCAGAGACAGTGGCACTCGCTTTCGTGTCTTCATGGGTTTCACGTTTTGGCTGCCCAGGCATTGTAACGACAAACCGTGGACGGCAGTTTGAATCTGCATAATTTGCTGCACTTGCCCCCATTCTGGGTATGAAGCACTGCTGCACTACTGCTTACCATCCGTCCGCTAACGGCATGGTCGAGCATCTTCATCGGCAGCTCAAGACGGCTCCCACAGCGTGCCGTGATTGTGAGCGCTGGACGGATCACTTGCCGTTAGTAATGCTTGGGCCATCGAGCTGCCCTCCGCCGCGGCCTGGGTGCTCTACGGCCGAACTGCTTTATGGCGGCCACATACGTCTTCCCGGCGACCTTCTTACCACACAAATGAAATCTCCTCAACATCAGCCCTACCTTTAACGCCTCCACGACGGTATCCGCAACCTCCCGCGAGTCCAGCCTTGGACAGCCAAGCAACGCATATTCCAACACACAGACCTCGTGAATGCCACACGTTTTTCTTATGCTAGACGGTATCCTGGCGCCTATTACGCCGGCCTACAATGGGCCCTTTCCATTTCTTCACCGCGCCACCAATACTTTTGTCATTGCGCAGCACGGACGCGAGGACACAGTCGCTATACACCGTCTCAAGCCAGCCTACGTAGAGACGCCAGTCACCCGTCTGCATCTGCTGAGCACGGATTCCACATTACCTTCCCTTACAACCTCAAGAACGTCCGCATAGCGTCCATTTCACGCTTGCGGTTTAGCCTGGTGGCCCTGTAGCGCCCGCATCTCCTACGATGCCAAGGGGCGCTCAACGGAAGAAGAACGAAGGAGATAAAGAAGGTAGTGGGGCATAGGTTCCAGTGATCAGTTCAGCAGCATAGAGGTCGGCCCGGTTACCCTAGGGTTGCCGGCACCACAACAGTCCTCGGTGGCAGCCTGCGCTACGCATAGCGAACCCGCAGGCCCGCCAGCAGCTCCAACGGTGGGTGCAGTCAAGGCTGCCTCACCCTCATCGGCCCCTGCTAGCGCTGGCAACAGTCGGCGCAGCTCAGGCCCAAAGGCAGCCCCATCGACCTCCGGGCTGGTGGGCGAGACTTTCTCGCGAACCTTCTCGCTCGCAAGAGCGCGTGCCCGGCGCCTCACAAGAGCCAATGGACATCACACCCACCCCGACGGCGCACCAAGCGCCTAAGGAGCGGCGAGGTTTCCTCGACCGCTTCAGAAAAGACAAATCCCGCGTTACAGGGCCTGGAAAAGGCTCTGTAATCTAATGCAAAACTTCCTTTTTTAGTACACACAGCACACATTTACTATCAGTATGGCCACACAAATTATACAATGGAACATCAGAGGCCTTCTTAGGAACCTCGATGATGTGCAAGAACTTCTCTACGAACACAATCCAAAAGTGCTGTGTGTACAGGAAACTCATTTAAAATCGACACATACAAACTTTCTCCGACAATATGTTACGTTTCGTAAAGATCGTGATGATGCGAGAGCATCATCAGGCGGTGTTGCCATTATAATTCATAAAAGTATAGCATGTCAATGTTTGCAGCTACAAACGCCCCTCGAAGCAGTGGCAGTTCGACTTGTTCTCCTAAACAGACTGATCACCATTTGCTCGCTTTACATACCCCCACATTACCAACTACACAAACATGAATTTCAGTCATTTATAAATGAATTACCAGAATCCTACCTCGTTCTTGGCGATTTCAATGCACACAGCAGCTTTTGGGGCGATACACGTATCAACGCGCGAGGACGCCTAATCGAACAATTTCTTTTCTCCTCTGGTGCGTGTCTCCTGAATAAGAAGGAACCCACCTACTACAATCTCGCAAACAAAACGTTTTCTTCCATTGATCTCAGTGTAGCTTCCCCGTCTATATTTGCTGAGCTTAAAAGGGAAGTTATAAAAAATCCTTACGGGAGTGACCACTTCCCGATACTGCTGAGATCACCACTACAAAACGAACCTCCACCACAGGCACCCCGCTGGAAGTTGGATATGGCAGATTGGGAGAAATTCCAAAGTCTTACAAGTAGTATCTCGTGGTCTGACATATCTTCGCTGGGAATTGATGCTGCTGTCGAGTATTTTACATCTTTTATAATTCATTCCGCTTCTGAATGTATACCTGAAATAAGTGGTGCGACCTGCAAACGCCGTGTCCCATGGTGGAACGACGAATGTCGGAACGCTCGTAGGAAACAGAACAAAGCGTGGGGGTTGCTACGCGACTCCCCAACTGCGGAGAATCTTCTCAATTTTAAGAAGATAAAATCGCAGGGGAGAATAACGCGTCGACAGGCCAGGAGAGAGAGTTGGGAGAAGTTTTTATCAGGCATCAACTCGTATACAGATGAGGGCAGAGTCTGGAAGAAAGTTAATAAGATAAAAGGGCTACAAACTTATTCACTCCCGTTGGTAAACACACAAGGCGACAGTCTGGAAGACCAAGCTAACTGCCTGGGAGCACATTTTGAACATGTGGCAAGCTCATCCCATTATTCGCCAACATTTAAAAGACACAAGGAAGGCTACAATAGAAAAACAGAAAATAGAAAGAAAATGCACCGGAGACGAGGCATACAACCAGCCATTTTGCATCGCTGAGCTGTATGCGTCGCTTAGTTGCAACAAGTCTGCCCCAGGCTCTGACCGCATAGTTTATCAAATGCTAAAACACCTTCCCCATGAAACAAAGAAAACTCTCCTCTGCCTTTACAATGCTATATGGTCCTCCGGCAAGATCCCCTCCGCCTGGAAAGAGGCCATTGTCGTCCCTATACTGAAGCCGGGCAAGCACCCATCATCTGTTTCGAGTTACCGGCCTATAGCACTAACAAGCTGTCTCTGCAAACTATTCGAAAAATTTATAAACCGCCGACTAATACACTTCCTCGAATCAAACAAACTGCTTGACCCGTACCAATGCGGGTTTCGAGAGGGTCGATCCACCGCCTACCATTTGATACGTATTGAAACGCAAATTCGTGAAGCTTTTGTCCATAAACAGTTCTTTCTGTCTGTATTCCTTGATATGGAAAAAGCCTACGACACCACGTGGCGGTTTGGAATACTTAGAGACCTCTCACACGTTGGTATACGTGGTAACATGTTAAATGTCATAGAAAGTTATTTATCTAATCGCACATTCCGTGTTCGTGTGGGAAATGCTGTATCAAGACCATTTGTGCAGGAAACTGGAGTGCCACAGGGCGGGGTGCTGAGTTGCACTCTCTCTATCGTAAAAATGAGTTCTTTGCGTCTGTATATCCCAAGAAACATGTTTTACTCTGCATACGTCGATGATGTACAGTTAGGTTTCGGCTCGTGCAATCTTGCAGTCTGTGAGCGGCAGATTCAGCTTGGTCTGAACAATGTGTCTAAGTGGGCAGACGAGAATGGATTTAGCCTTAACCCACAAAATACCACCTGCGTCCTGTTCTCCAGGAAGAGGGGTCTGCACTCCGATCCTGACATTGAGTTGCAGGGACAACGTGTGGCCGTAAAAACAGAACATAAATTTTTAAGTGTGATTCTAGATACGAAACAAATGTAAGAAGCAAGTGCATGAAAACAATGAATATTCTAAAAGTGTTGTCACGCACCGTTTGGGGTAGTGACACAAAGTGCCTTTTAAATCTGTATAAGAGCCTCATACTCACACGACTAGATTACGGCGCCATAGTGTACCATTCCGCTACGCCAAGCGCCCTAAGGATGCTGGATCCTGTACACCATCTAGGCATCCGCCTAGCCACTGGTGCCTTCAGGACAAGTCCTGTGTCAAGCTTGTATGTAGAAGCGGACGTGTGGTCGCTTGACATGCAACGTTCATACTTAAGCCTTAGCTATTTCCTGAAAGTAAATTCGAAGTCAGAACATCCGTCCTTCTCAATCATAAATGATATGACCAGTGCCACACTCTTTAATAACCGGCCGACAGCAAGAGAACCCTTCTCACTACGTTTAAGAAAAATTAGTGCAGAAATGGATATCGCACTACTTGAAAATAATTTGATCGCCCCAGCAAATCCAGTGCCACCGTGGCAGTGGCAACTCATAGAGTGTGAAACTTCGTTTGTAGATGTCACAAAAGACGCTCCAGAGGCACATATCCAGATGCATTTTCTAGAAATCCAGTTCAAGTACTCGTCCTGCACTCAGTTTTACACTGACGCTTCCAAGTCACATGCAGGGGTTTCTTATGCAGTAGTCGGCCCATCGTTGTCCGAGTCCGATGTACTGCACCCGGAAACAAGCATTTTTACGGCTGAAGCCTATGCACTTTTATCAGCCGTGAATAGTATAACCAAGTCAAAACTGAAACGTTCAATAATATTTACAGACTCCCTAAGCGTTGTAAAAGCTATCATGACTCTACATAGACACAAAAACCCTGTACTCATTGAACTGTATTCTGCTCTGTGCAAAGCATACATGTCTAACCAGCATATTATTTTGTGCTGGGTGCCTGGCCATCGAGGCATCGAGGTCAATGTTCTGGCTGATCAAATGGCCTCATCAACTACA
Source organism: Dermacentor silvarum (assembly GCF_013339745.2). Taxonomy (NCBI): domain Eukaryota; kingdom Metazoa; phylum Arthropoda; class Arachnida; order Ixodida; family Ixodidae; genus Dermacentor; species Dermacentor silvarum. The sequence continues at coordinate 60,270,292 of NC_051156.1, forward strand.
TCGCGAGCCCTTAACCCTACCGCTTCTATCCCTGCCGCAGATCTCAAGCCCAGCTTAAGAAATAATCTTCGAAGCCACTGGCAGCGCTTGTGGGAAGCCGAAACGAACAATAAGCTCCACTTAGTTAAGCCACAGATAGGTCCCTGGCATCCCGTTACAAAAATACGAAGAACTAATGTCCTATTCTTTCGTTTGAGAATAGGACATACATACGGCACCCACAATTTTCTCTTAACTGGAAATGACCCACCAACCTGTGGTAGATGTGGAAAGAGGCTTACCGTGCTCCACGCCCTTGTGGAGTGCAGGGAAGCCGAAATAGAGAGAAAAAGGCACTTTCCTCTAGCGTACCGGTACTGTCTCCCTCTCCATCCCGCAATGTTTCTGGGCGACAAACCCCTCTTTAACACCAAAGCTGTCCTGGGTTTTCTTAGCGATGTTATATTGCATGTTATTTGCCCAATAGTTTCATAGCGCATCCTCTCTCCAGAGGATGCCGCTGCGATAGTAGTTTTGTATAGCGCGCGTCTCCAGGCCCTTGCGTTTCAAAGGGCCAGTCAAGGCAGTAATGCTTTTTGAAAAAATTTGTCCCTGATAAATTTTCATTTATCATCATTATCTTGCAATTCGTTCTTTCGTGTTCATAGTGTACCTCATTAGCCATTGCCATAATTTTATTACATATATATTTTACGCATTTTACAGCGATTGTTTTTAGGCCCTTTTACAGCCACGACACATCTACCTTTCGCAATTCATTGCTCCATTGTCAACTTATTAACACTGGCCTGGCGCTCTTTGGCCATACCTGGCCCTTGCGCTATTAAACACCATACATCATCATCACAGCGCCCTCTCGCCTAATGGCACTTACCGATGCAACTAACCATTAAGTTAGTGTCGTCTGTATCATAGCACAGCCAGTCTCCAGGGAATCTATCGCTTGACTTTGGCAATCATCCTCCTGTAGCTTCTGTACAATTTTCGTAAATTGGGCTGCACTATTTTAGGACTATTGGGTATGGGCGAGTGGGCAGGTGCCATCTCTTGGGCAGTCCTGAAGAATGTATATGTGGCGCTGATGTACAAGGGGTATAGAAACATTAAATCTTTTTAGTTATGTGTGGTACTTATCTGTGCATGCAACTCTTAGCACTATTCCTTCCCTCGACAATCATCATACATCGCCTTGTTCCACGTGACATCTCTGCGTCGTCCTCTCACACTGGGCATCCGCCTGCTTTTGGTGTTTCCATTCCAGCATAGCTTCTGAATGGTGTAGTGAATAAACAAAAACGTTGCATGACGTGAAATTTGCAGCAGTGTGGTGGATAAGCACTGCCTGAGATTACACGCTTCATCGGACCAGAACAAATGCACATGTTCAATGATTATTTAAGTACCTGCTTAACTCAAGCTTAGCTTGAAGTACATTTTCACAAGTACATAAATGTTTTTAAGCGACGCGGAAAACATAGCTTCATGGCTACCGGCACGCTCAGCCTCGCGTGACAGATACGCATCACTTACAATACGATCTCTGCGAAATGTCGATATGTCCCTGTAGTTTTCGCTTGCAGCCAAGTGCAATGCTTCGTTCTCACATTAGGAATCCAAACAAGACTATTTGATAGTAAAATATAACTCATGTTCTCGAATGGAGCAAATGGCGGGGGCTGCACTCGAAGTGTTTGACAGCTCATTAAAGGCAGGCGCCGTTTTTAAAAAGCGCGAAGCCATGTTTCGTTCTTCAGAATCGACGTTACGTATGAACTGGCGTTTTTCTTTAACGAAGATTTGCAACTAGAAGCGGAAAGCTGTGGAGAACAAAAATTATCTTGAAATTTGATTTTCCGACCAAAGTGATGCCGAATCGTACTACACACCACCTTCAACGTACTTGGGTTTTGGACGTATTCCAGGGCGAGTCCACATTTAGCAAGCGACAGATATAACCAGCTCTTGTCGCAAAAGTATAGATTTCGCTATAAACGATTTCGACTACATACCTTAAATAAACAATTCGCATCAGCGGAATGCGCTTAGGCTGTTTTTAGCACACGCCGTGAATTGTAATCATTGTATTTTATTTAAGAAAAATAGGGTAATTAATCCCCTCTCAATGCTTCTCTCGATATGTCTCTCGACCTTGCGTCTTGAGCTATCGAGCATTTTGTGCAGACGACTACGCGCGTGGGAGATTTGCTTTTCTACCAGTAATGCCGTATTTTGCTCCGGCGCTGTGTGCTTACGTTGTCGGAAAAAATAGCTAGAAACAGACAGTTTTCTTAGGGTGCCTCGATGCCCTAAGTTTTCTCCGCTTCTGACACCACCTGGCGCCGCACATTTGGCTCGAAGGTACACAGCTCCGTGCATGCAGCTTTATAACCGAAAACTTCTTGAAGCGCATGATTCAAGCTGCCCGAAAGGTATACAACCATTTTGTAACGTATAAGTAGATTAAATGTAACATTGAGCCAGAACACGGAGTCTGTGTTGGTAGCAGCCTCCACGGAATTTGCAATGGTGTTAACTGTGTTAGCTCTGCTAGAACAGAGCAGCTTTTTACACAAGTGGCTGGTTGCGCGCATGTAGGAGACACAAAGCCCATTGCAAGTCACTCTCATTGGCAAGCAGAACACGACTCAAAAACGCCATGGGAAGCATGATATTATTTGTGCTGGCATTGCATTCGAGCCATTTTAATGAGTAAATCTTGTAGATAGAGCAAGGGACGGTAACATATGCTAGAAAATGTCGCTGTCACTGCAGTTAAAAGATTTATCTACAGCGCTTGTATAGGCATTGCGAAGCACGTGACACTCTAATATCCGTCGAGATGAAGCCTCTTTTACGGGCACCGTCGAAAATACCTGAAAACATTGCCTACTGCAGTTGGTAATAAATTTCAATATGTGCTACAGCCGGCATTTTTAGAGAGAAGGACCAAACAATGAGTGTGTGTCCGGAATAAGAGCAAGTCTTGTCCTCGATCTACGAGCGAAACTGCAGAACTGAGAAACGCTTTCAATGAAGCGTCCGCCGTTGTCCTGTCTCTACTTGGAATTGTTTTGGCTGCGGATGCCTCGCATTTGCTGAATCCCAAGGTCGTTGATTTCGTTGTAGTAAGGCAATGAAGATTTCAGTCGCTCGTAGTAGTCCAGGACGACGGGAAAGCGGCTCAGTTCATAATCGGCGCACTGCATAAAATACATATAAATGGCAATTAATTGGCTTGCAATCATTCGTGACACAATACATGTTTGTTACATTTCATATGTTGTGCGTCTAATCGATAGAAATACTTGGTTTAGGACGTTTAGCGCTTATGGTTATGACACGTGAATAAGATATGCACATAATTGTTTTGGTTTTCCATACTGCAGTAATGTGTAATGGTTATAAGATAAGCACGAATTAGTGGAACTATCGGGAAAGTTGAAACGCGGTGACAGCTGTACGTCGAGTTTTTTTTTTTTAGAACATTGGCCGATAAAGTAAACTACCCAAAGCAGAGCTATCACGTCCTTCGAAAATGCGCATGCAGCAATCCTTAAGAAACTTGAAATATGAGTCATAAGATCCAGTTCATTTTTTATATATGGACATATCAAGCCTGATATAGTCTCAGATATCAGGGTGTTAGTATGCATAGAACTCATATGATGATTATTGTGGTTTATTGGCGCAAGGGCCAGATGTGGCCAAAGAGCGCCAAGACGATGGTAATGGCTTGTTAATGGTATATGAATAGTCAATTATATGAACATTAGATGTGACATGGCTGTAAAGGGGCCTAAAACAGTCGCTGTAAAGTGCGTAAAATCTATACGTAATAAGATTATGGCAATGACTAATGATGTGTACTGTAGACATGAACAATGCTTTGCGAGAGAATGATATGACACAAAATATCACAGATGCAAGAATTGGCCAGAAGCACAAGTGCCTAAACAGAGCCCTTGAGACACAAGGGCCTGGAGGCATGTGCTATTAGAAACTATCACAGCAACATCCTCTGGAAAGAGGATGCGCTACGAACTTATTGGGCTAATAACATGTAGCACAACATCGTTCAAGAATGCGAGGACTGCTTTGCTGTTAAAAAGTGGTTCTTTACCAAGAAACATAGCGGGATGTAGGGGGACACAATAGTGATATGCGAAAGGAAAGTGTTTCTTTCTTTCTCTTTCGGCTTCCCGACACTCCAGGAGGACGTGGAGCATAGAACTCATATGAAGAGTTCTTTACTTATGCCGCGTCCTATATAGAACAGATTATTTTACCCTGGCACGCAGGCTTCGGGCGCGCCTATAAACCCTCTAAGAACGACCTACAGGGGCGCTGCGAGCGCCGCTCGCGTGACGTCAGGGCAAGGATTCGCACCTGTCATCTGCTACAGTTCGGGAGTGTCTCGGGGCATCCGAGCGCCTTCTGCATTGTTTTCTTTTGTTCACTCTCGTTCTTTATACTAGTACACTTATGGCGGTCGTCTCAATATATTTGCACGACGTCCTCGTAAAAATTTATTCAGAGGTTATTAACAATATATTATTACTCAAAGGCAACGTTACAGTGCCTGCTGACTGAGCTCAGTCCACCGCGGTGGGGTTCTATACTCTGCAGCTGTAGCTCGCATGGATAATAAAAGCGTAAACGCAAAAACATAGGATAGCACAATCCAGTTAAGCGACCATACTTGCTGGGGTGCAACAATTGTGTAACAAACGCTGGCTATAAATATGACTTCTACAACATTTACCTTGATTTTTAACCCGCGAAAACTTGTTTCCTCACGCCGAGTACTTTATGGCAAAATTTATTTCGCATTTCTTCACAGCAATGTTCGGCAGCATGAACGATGACTGAAATAACGCTGCAGTCTAGAGTCTGCCGGTCATTTTTTAACTGCTTCTCAAGATTAAGCAGTTCTTTGCCGGTTTATTTTAATCGGCGGTAACTTGTACTACATCTAATTGAGGCTTTCAGCTGTCTGCACCGCACGAGAAGGCGTGGACCAATAATTATTCCTTTTACAGGGATACAGGTTTAACTGTATTCAACAATTTACGGGTGCTTGTCGATTGGGGAACACCAGTGATGACTGATCTGTTTGGCGAAACTGACACAGCTGCTCGGCACAATTTTTGGGCGAAATGTGCCTGCTATACCGTATGGATGCAGCTAGCAAGAAGCCGAGGCCTCACTCGTTAGAGTAGTATGGGACACATTGAAGACAGTATCATGGACCGGAGGTGGCCTAAAATGAAGTGAATTCATACGAGGCGTTTGATGTCTTTTTTATAAGGCGGCTGTACGAGGCGGTCTTTTATGAACTGATCAAGCGAAGGTTTCTCAGTTAGTATATTTAAACAACTGAGGTTGTGACATCGTGATCTAGAAGGTACATGGATTTCCCTCTTGAAAGCAGCCTAAGCTGTGCTCTAGTGCCTCGAGTATACTTTAGGCATTGCATTGGCGCTGTGAAGAATTGCTTCGTGAATTTAATTCGGAGTTGTAGTGAACAGCTGGGTTTCGCGAACAATGCGTGACTCGCCCAGACACCATAACAACAGTCGCTTGCCCCCGTTGCGGGAGGGGTGAACCACATTGTCGATAAAGACTGCTGCAGCTGGGGCACTCTGAAATATTTCATCGCTTGTAATGGCTTGACTCTAGATCTTAACTGCGAGGCTTTTCATTCAGGTGATTGTTATGGTGTTCGTTAGGTTTATACTATACGTGACGCGCTGTCATGTTAACAGCCATGAACAATGCTTTCCTGTGCGCCTAAGAACGGTGAAATTGGTAGAAAACATTTTCATATAGAATGCGCACCTACCTCTTCCATTTACGCATTATTACAGTGCCCACATTTGAATAGAACTCGCCAGAGCAATAAGCACCTTGGAAGCTTCGCAGGCAGTATCGTCGGTATCGTTGTAATATCATACCGAGATCGCTGTTCCGTGAAATGCAATGTCTGCCATAGCTAAGTACTAAGAGACGGTTATGCTTTGAGCTAAGCGACATACAAAATTTTTCGTGGTGAATTTCAGGACAATCTCCTTGCGCAAAATTTATGGACACACACGGCACACCTCTGCATTGCAAAAGCTGTAGACCCCTTCAACTCTAAATAACTTGCGATATCCAAGCTGCAAGTTTTCATGATTGACGCATTTTCGAAAAAATGTCACAGTTTCGCCCTAAGGGCGAACCAATGAATGCGATAGCAACACAGCAATGTCATACAAAGTGAGGTGAGCGGCTTTGGTAGCAATATGAATTGTAAACATGAGCCGATTAAGTAAGCAGGTGTGCTGCGGCGTAATTAGACCGTCATGAAGAGAGACTCGATGACCACGAGAAGGCGCGTGTGAAACGGTGGTGTTGCTGAGAAGCGCTTCCCGTGGGCAGCTCGTGCGAAGGGACACACCTGTAGCGCTGCACTGCCGATCCGGGCAGCATTGCATGTGTAGCGTGCGTTGGAAAATGTGGCCCGACTATTACTAACTGAATGAACAAGCGTGGTGTGAGCGCGCACAAACATGAATAGATCACACTGAATGACTGCAAACAACGACTGTCAAAACGCTGGCAGCAAGCGCATACGCCGCAGCGGGCGAAGGTACATGCGGTCTATCGCTTCAACGGAAACTAAGCGGCGAATGCACAGCGCATACAAAGGTCAGAGCCGTGTGGAGATAAGAGACGGTGCGGGCGAGCGACGAGCGCGGTTGTTGGCAGAGTAGAAGTGCGCCCCCCCCCCCCCCCCCCGCTCCCTCCGGCGCTGGCTTCCCGCTTCCTTGCTTGCGCGTGGGAGATTGAGTGCGTTCGCTCTCCGTGATAGCGCGCGTCCCCGCACGCTTCCGCTCGCGCATACGGCGCGCGGCGAAGATTTTATCTATACGGAACCTCACGGCGACGGCAGAAATCCGGTTGAAGTGTCCATATAATTGCTATCGCAGTAAAAGAAATTGCAGTTTAGGCGTGGCAGCAGCAAGCAGCCGAAACATACTAGGAAGTACGGCCAGCACAACGTGCACGAAGCCAACGAGCGCGCGCAGCAGCCGAGCGAGCTCAAGAGCATGCGGGAGCGAGCGGCGTCCTGGCCGTGACGTCATTCGCGAGAGGGCGCCACTCCAACTTCTCGCCGATAATACTCTCGACACCAGGCGCCACCTCTCGGCGTGGACTGCGAGAATGGGCGGACCAGCGTGTTTATTTGTGCGTGGCGCCTGTTTGTGTCGTTGCTACTCACGGTGTGACTGAGTAGCAACGGTGTACAAAAGCTACTCGTCACGACGGCATTGTGCCGTCGTCGGCATTCTTGATAGGAATGTGGCGAGCGCCAATTTTTTTTAAATTTCGCTCGGTGTTACTCTTTGTACGACTTGAAGGCGAATTTCGGTGCAATTTTCGTCATGCATTAGGTTATACATTAGGTTATACACATTAGGTTATACATTACCAAATGACAGGCTTTCGCTACATGTAAAACCCCGTGTGGCACATACCCGCATACCCTGAACTTGGGTATGGGGGTATGCGCCGCACGTGATCGGGTATATGTATTTCCATAGGGCCACGTGACGTTTTTTGCCGTCCGCGGCGACGCCGAATTTTCGACAAGGCCATTGCCAACTCTTTAAAGGACACCTCCACATGAGACACATAGAAGTTTCGTCGTAATAACTGCTGGGGTTTTACGTGCCAAAATCACGATGTGATTATGATGCACGCCGTAGTGGACGGTTCCGGAAATGTCGACCACCTGTGGCTCCTTAACGTGCACTGACATCGCACAGTACACGAACTTCTATCATTTCGCCAGTATGGAACTTCTATCATATCAAAACAGTGCTTCGCGGCAATATTGTTAGTTTAATCGCTTTCTTCACTGAGTAACTTTAGACGAGGTGTAAACGCATTTCGAAAACTGCTACGCTGTTTGGATAAGTCTGTCAAGGTACGAAAAAAATCTAGTTTTATACCTTCTTTTACTTTAGCCAAGAACTAAAGCTTCGCCACAACACACTGTCATGTCACTGCGAAGGCTCTGTGACAACGCACAGCGACGTTTCATGCAGCGGTAGCATGCTTATTGGCAATAATTATCTTGCACCATGGCTGGCACTTGCCAGAACACTTAATCAAACAGAATATCTCGCTTTACGACGCGCATAAACCAATGCATACGTTTTCCGCAAACGAAAATGCGTTGCCTTCATTGCAACCATGATACCACGAAACGTTTGAAAAGTCACGCGTGCCCTCGATCCGGCGCGTGTTCTACTGCGTTCGTCATGCGTACATATTGCAGGAGTGAAATGAGGATGCACTTGGCAATTTTAAGCGTCAACGGTCCGCTTGAAGAACAATTCATTGCCACCGCTACTGCTTCCGCCAGTGCAGCGATTCGCGGTGCCCGCAATCCACAGCCAATGCTCGCACCGCGGCGCGACCGTCGCGAGAAAATGGCGACTGCGGAGAAACCTCTGAGTTCTAGTCTATAGCCCCGATAGCAAGAGAGATAGAGGTAAACGTTTATTCAATGATCAAAATAGATTATTCTCATTGGGGAGCGGTAGAGGGGCACCGGTATCGACGAGAGCTTGCACAGGAACGCCTTCGAGAGTTGCAGACAGCATATTGGCCGGGCGACAAGGAGATATTTCCAATGTTCCACAGGATGCAGTTTTCCCTCCAAAAACTGCAACCCTTAGTTTTCCGAGTGTTGATCAGCAAGGTGGGAGATGGGGCGTAGCGGGGATGCGGAGCGGCTGTAGGTTGAAGGAGAACGCCGTATGGCCGAACGGGAGCCCTGAGTTAGATGTGGAGACTCTGGAGGAGATAGAGAACGACACTGCGTGAAAGCGGACGGACCTGGGTAGTATAGATCGGGTCCTCGGATCATCGTCGCGCTCGAAATCGGCATAGCCTCGGCTTTCATCCAGCTGGCGGCGACTGCAGTAACGTGATATGTGGCCACGTATACCGCAGTAAAGCAGACCGGACGAGGCGGACGCCACTGAGGATACGAAGGTGCATCAGGCGCTCTGGCGCCCATAGAGGCCAAATGGCCGCAGGTAAGGTCATGAGGCCCAGATGGGACAGCAGCAGATGGTATTGTTTTTTGTTACTGCTACGCGGGGGCAGTATTCGGATAAATGCTGATTTTGCGGGTGCACATTGCAGACCGCTGTGCCGCGCAAAGGTAGACACTGCGTCAGCGGCCTGATGTAGTGTCCATTCTTTGTTTCCGAGCGATCCTTTAGAAGTCCATAGCGGAATAGCGTCTGCGGATACAGTGTAGCCTAGGCCTGGTATTTCATCTAGTCGTCTACGGAGATCGAACATTGCTAAGCTGAAACGCAATGGGGATAGGATTGCCCCCTGCGGGGTTCCTCTGTTGGGCATCTCGAAATTTTCTGACTGAATGTTTCTAGGCCAATCGTTGCAGTTTTTCCCGCGAGGAAAAGTGTATGTAGGTGAAGACACCTTCACCGAAATTTATATCCTCAAGTTCTCGCAGAATGGCCTCGTGGGACACATCGTGAAATATGCTTTTCAGATCCAGCGCTAGCATTAGTTTCTCGTTTCTGGATGTACGTTGTTAAGGGGCCCCTAAACCACCCAGAGGGCGAAAATTAGTTGTGGTGTTGCAGTTGTGCACGAGTCTACAGTTGACACGTAGCCGCGAGAATTTTTCGATATGGTGCCGTAACAACGGAGTTATACGCGTTTGATGATCGAAACACGGCCCTCGCACGTTTCCCTCTTTCCTTCGCTACTACACTGTCACGATATCCACTGTCAAACGCGTTTGCCGGCTTTGAATACGGGTATTTTGTCTATTTCCTTCTAGCTCGCTTGGTCCGCGCATACGCGGCTGTTTGAGTAACGCAATCCGCGCGCTTACTTCATTTAGTTATGCGTGGAATGAGCAACGTGAACGTACGTGTGCTGCAGAAGAAAATAAGCTGGAGACCGCGATAATAACCCAGAGAACGTAGCAGATATGGCTAGCTCATGCTAACGCTTTTACACCCTATCGTTTCCTTTCTTTTATTTCATGCATTCGATTTGCTTTACAAGACTGCATCCAGCGCTCTGTCGTTTCTTTATTAAGGCGAAATCCTTAACTGGGCTGTTGGGAAGCGGAATGTGTCTGTTGGCCGATGCCGCGGTACCAAAAATAAACACAAACCGCGTAACTCTCGCGGCTCGTTCACACGGTATAGTGTGGAAATGCACAAATGTGTGACTAAGATGACTGATGGGTCATGGCATTAGTAACTTGACATACTTGCACTCACGTCACGATGAACGATAACAATATGACGTGTGGTCATAAGACGACGGCCAGAAATCCCTCTGATACGGTGGGTGTGACGATAAAAACGTGTTGAATGCCAGTCTCGATCTCAACGTGTCGAACTTACCAATATATCATGAAGAACTGAGAGCACAGGTAAACGGTAATAATAGTAATGATAATTTCTGGGGTTTTACACCCAAAAATGAGAATATGGCTATGAGAGACGCCGCATTGGAGGGATCCGTTAATTTTGACCACCTGGGGTTCTTTAAAAAGGAAAAGTGGATGTAGGTGAAGACGCCTTCACCGAAATTTATATCCTCAAGTTCCCGCAGAATGGCCTCGTGGGACACATCGTGAAATGTGCTTTTCAGATCCAGCGCTAGCATTAGTTTCTCGTTTCTGGATGTACGTTGTTAAAGGGCCCCTAAACCACCCAGAGGGCGAAAATTAGTTGTGGTGTTGCAGTTGTGCAAGAGTCTACAGTTGACACGTAGCCGCGAGAATTTTTCGATATGGTGCCGTTACAACGGAGTTATACGCGTTTGATGATCGAAACACGGCCCTCGCACGTTTCGCTCTTTCCTTCGCTACTGTCCGTTTATCGGTTGGTCTCACCTCGCCGAATACCCCTCCAAATGTCAGCGCGCTTTTCAAAACACTGTCACTTCCGGTTACGACACACCCATTTTTGCGACAAATATACCGACGGCGAACCGGCCTCCAGTGCCGTAAAACGTCTGCCGTGCGAGAGGTATCCAAAGTAGACGGCAGTTCGGCCGGCGCACCGCCCGCCACACGACTGACGGGCCAATCGACGACCGCGAAGCTCCACTGCAAACATCGGCTGCAGCTTCTACTCCAAGCAATTTCCGCTCGATAAAGTGATGCATAAATTGCACATTTTATTAAAAACGATATCCACTGTCAAACGTTAAACATGAACGAGAGCTCCGATACTTGTCGAGCTCAGCTGCAGTGCACGGCTACCGACGGCAGACGACCGGCTTGGCTGGGCTCGCATCGCAGCCGACGGCGCCGCTAATATCAGCGTATTTTCTTTGTGTACAATTATTGCGAAGAGCGACAACAACGGTAAGGAAATATTGCGGCTTGTTAGCGTCGGCGATTCATTCGGTAGCGTCGTCCGCTTTATCTTTGAAGTGAACCGGATAAGGCCTTGCGACGATATCGGCGACGTCGAGCGATCAGCGGCAGTGAGGCTTCCGCACAAATGGGTGCCGGTATCATCCTCTCTAAGCAAGGAAATCTCGCCATTGGTGAATAAAACCACCGTCGAACTACGGCCCGCGAATGAGCAAACGGCGTGCGGCGAGTTACTGTGCCGGTAACGGACGGGTCTTCGCCGCGACTCAGCGCTTCTCGGCTACTCTCTGTGTGCCGCTATGGACCGAGTGTTGCGAGCAACATGACGAGGAAGAGCAGGGAGCGCGCATACCTGCTAGCAGACTAAAGCCCGTTTCACATGGTGCGATTTTGTCTGCGATTTCTTGCGAATTTGCAGCTGCGGGAAATAGGGCGCCACACCCTTCGTGTGTGCGATTTTTCGATGTTCGGCGTGCTGAACTGCTCTCCGAAAACGCAGATGCGGTGAGAACGGAGGACCAATAGGAGGCGGTTTGCTCATACGTGATCGCGCGGCGCCCATTTCAAACATTCGACGCCATGTTTACGAGCGGCCTCCTGGGCACGTTTTTTTTTTTTTTTTCTATCCAATCGAAACTACCTCGGGACGTATACTGCCGCAGCAAGAGGAAGTAACGCGGAGCGACGACTAAGATACACAACTCCAGGCCGTCCAGCAGGTCATCGAGGCGCTGGCTAGGCAGGAGCCCGGCGAGCTAGGGATGGTCGATTAAATTTTTTAATCGATTAACGATTAATCGTTCGTCGGTTTATCGTATAATCGATTAATCGCTTTCGATGCGGGGTTTTTCATCGATTAATCGATTATTCGACTTTTCTTGGGCGCTTTAAAAAGGCTGAAACACGGTTATCTACTCACGTAAGTGCCTATTTTAACGTTTGAAAGGTGGAACCAGAATAATAAATACAAGTGTATGAACTTTGATAAAGAATAGTGTTTAATTTGTTAGAGGTCAACTATAATTGCCACTATAATTGCCACTGCGTCGGCATCTGAAGGAATAAGCAATATGCAGGGTATTCATATTGACACGTGTACTTGTTTATCTTTCATTGGTGACCGCTTTTCACCGGCTAACAAATGTTAAACGTTATCGCTAGGCGCAGGAAGCGCCTGCATGTATTGGAAGTTTCTCGATCGTTATCGATGCTTCTATCCGTCGTCTATTGTCATGGACGCTTATGTAATCTGATTGTATGAGCGACGCGAATTGTCTAGTACTTTCTGGAAGACACGCGGGCACCAGGGATTAATCTGGAACCTTCGATGACTCACGTATAAAAGCCGACGCGTTTCGCCGCTGATCAGATTTCGACGATCGCCGACTGTGTTTGGCCACTATCGTTGTGCTTCGAGTGCAACTTGCTTTCGTGGGCACAGGTTCGCCCAATGAAAAATCCGTTTCGTCATTCGGAGTTTCGCGACTGTTTTCTTCACCGTCACTACTACGTGACAATATTTAAGTTTTACAGAATTTTAAAAATTCGCCTGTGGCAGGTAGCATAATTGTTATCGTTGAGCTGGGTTATTCGAAGAGGCGGACATTAGTAGCACGAGAAATCGAAAGACATATTCAACCAATTAACAAAAATTGACTAATGAACTTCTTAGTTAGTTACTTTACGACACATATTGCAATTTACGAATTGTAGCCGGTGAGTTTGCAAGACGCATCTACTGGAAATAAATTTCCAGGATGACACCAGTTTCGAGATATTACTTCTGAAAGTGTGGGACGAAATACATGGGCGTTCCAGCTACTTTTGTGCTTCAATGCATTTGGTAAAAAAAGTAGGTGGAACAACAGTGCATTTTTACGGCGAGTTTGATGGCGCATATCTCCAAACTGCTTTGATTCTGGAAGTTCATTCCGAGTGGATAGGCCTGAAAAGCTCACCGGCTAAAATTCGTAAATTGCTAGTTGTGTCGTAAAGTAATTAACTAAGAAATTAATTAATGATTTTTTTGTTATTAGTTGAATATGTGTTTCGATTTCTTGTGCTAATGTCCGCCTTATCGAATAACGCAGCTCAATGATAAGAATTATGCTACCTGCCAAGGGCGATTTCTAAAAATTCTGTAAAACTTAAAAATGAACACCCTGTATGTTAAAAATGGCACTTACTGAGGAGGGTGGGCATGGAGGAAGGAGAAATTAGAAGAGAGCGTCGCAGCACGACTGACATCGAGATGTAATGGCTCAACACGTGTTCGCCACATCAGAGCGCGCGGTATGTTTAATGCTGCCGGGTGCAGGGCAGCAGCGCAGCTGAACGGGTGCGCACCGATTTTAAACTACTACGAAGCAAACATTGTCGGTCAATACGTTATTTCCCAGGGTCATGTGCTGACCCTATACTGCGAGGTAAAAAGCAAAGGAAATGGCTTGACGGTGAGTTCGCTTGCCAAGACTTGCTGCCTCACGTAATGCTCTCTCCTAATTTATTTCTTCCTCCACGGGGGAGGCCTCTCCCCGGCCCCAGGCAGCCTGTGTGACGTGTGCGTAAAGCGGGGAAGCACTTGGCCAGCTCGACATGACTCGGGAAAACAGTCGACAGTCGCTCTCGGTCTTCGCAGCCACGCTGTCGTTGCTCGTACTCCGCTTTCTAATGTACGATTTCAAAATTTTCACGCCACTTTAGTCACTGTCTAGAAAACGATTAATCGAACTGCTCTAATCGATTAAACCGATCAAATTAAAGGTAGACATCGATGACGATTAATCATTTTGCGGCGTACATTTAGTCGATTAAACGATTAATCGTTCATCATTATTACCATCCCTACGGCGAGCCGGCAACGGCGAGCGGGGGGATCCTCGCGGAGCACCCGCCAAGATGACGACGGACGCCACGTCCGAAGCGCGCGTGCACGCTTTTATACTGCAGGCTCAATAAATGTTTTCCCAATCCAATCTAATAAACCGCGAAGGACATGACGACGCGATCCACCCCAGGCCAAGCCCAGACGTTCGCCCCCACACAGATGGTTTTCCTTCTCGCATCAGCACTGCAGCCTTTTCTGAGCTGTACTGATTTCTCCAGTCGCTTGCAAATATTTTGTGCCGCGCGCGCGAGAATGGCACGGGCAGCATTTACTGAGATGCTTATTGCCGAAGTCGAAAAGAGGCCACTTCTGTGGAATACGCGGTTAGAGAAATACCGTGACTCCGACCTTCGTGATCGTCTGTGGGTTGAAGTCGCAGAACTCCTGAAACAAGTGAAACCAAATGGTAAGTGTTCTTGTACACCTGTACGGTGTTGATCTTTTTGCCCCAAAAAAGTGAAGCACGTCTATATATGCACGCGCATGCCTTTTACTACCGCATTTTTTCGTCTATCCATTTTCAGTGAGGCCTGACGAAGCGCAGACCCGCTGGCGCAGCCTCCGCGACATGTTTCGATAAAAGAAAAAAAAAAGAAAATGAAGATGCCTCACGGAGCGGGAGCGGTTCGCAAGACGGAACTCAAAAAGAGTGGCCCTCTTCTTTAGACGGCCCTCTTTTAGACGGAAAAGAGAGACGGAACTAAAAAAGAGAGTTATGTGGTTTCTACATGACACCATGGAAGAGGCTGTGTACGTATGCACTCGAGACTTTGGGTAACAGCGCAAACAGACGACCACAAAAAGGGGAGACACGGACACACAGGCGCCGACTAACAACTGGTTTTATTGTGAAGGATAGGACACCTTATATATGCCAGAGTGAAGCAAGGGAAAGGGGAAAACATAACAAGGGTAACATCAAGCCAACAACGCAAGCGCAAAAACGCCAACCAAGCGCAACAAGACGCAAACAATTATTTTTCTTTCTAATCTGAACCCCCGATAGCCGCATCCAGAAGATAAAATTCAGCGTCAAAGAGAGCAAGGGAAGGGGTGCTGAAGCACTTGCTACCGAACTTCCTGATGTGGTAGGCTTCCAAACTGATGCGCGCTGTCTTGTCACTACTCTTTCCTAGAATCGTCGTCTCCTTTAACCGGGCCACACAATCAGTGCACTTGCTAACGTGCGCAACTATATGTGCGTATTTGTCATCTCGTTTTTTCAGTTTTAGAGCGTGTTCCCCTAAACGGTCATTGACACAGCGACCAGTTTCGCCGACGTAAAACATCCCACAAGACATGGGAATGCAATACACCACTCCAGTGGAACATTTGACGAACGGCGGTTGGTGGTTCTTCTGGCATCCACGTTTACTGGTGTTGCAGATACGTGGGCACAACTTTCCCAGCTTGTTAGGGGCAGAAAAACATATTGGCACGCCGTGCCTACTTGCCACCTTCTTCAGATTGTGGGAGAGTTTATGGATGTAGGGGACCACCTCAGGTCTATGTGCCTTCCGGTGATCCTCCGCCGTTGTACTTCCCGTACAACGGCGGAGGATCCCGAGGAATAGCGGTGATGTGTATGGAATCGGCTCTCCAGAAATCGTGCCCACATCAGATGACGCTCAGTTTTAACAATCAGGTAAGCCGTCTTTTGGCTGCAGGGTTTCCCGTCTCGGTCTTGACTGCTGTTTCTGAAACCCTCCTTCAAAAATTCAAGCGTGGAACGGGAAGTACAACGGCGGAGGATCACCGGAAGGCACATAGACCTGAGGTGGTCCCCTACATCCATAAACTCTCCCACAATCTGAAGAAGGTGGCAAGTAGGCACGGCGTGCCAATATGTTTTTCTGCCCCTAACAAGCTGGGAAAGTTGTGCCCACGTATCTGCAACACCAGTAAACGTGGATGCCAGAAGAACCACCAACCGCCGTTCGTCAAATGTTCCACTGGAGTGGTGTATTGCATTCCCATGTCTTGTGGGATGTTTTACGTCGGCGAAACTGGTCGCTGTGTCAATGACCGTTTAGGGGAACACGCTCTAAAACTGAAAAAACGAGATGACAAATACGCACATATAGTTGCGCACGTTAGCAAGTGCACTGATTGTGTGGCCCGGTTAAAGGAGACGACGATTCTAGGAAAGAGTAGTGACAAGACAGCGCGCATCAGTTTGGAAGCCTACCACATCAGGAAGTTCGGTAGCAAGTGCTTCAGCACCCCTTCCCTTGCTCTCTTTGACGCTGAATTTTATCTTCTGGATGCGGCTATCGGGGGTTCAGATTAGAAAGAAAAATAATTGTTTGCGTCTTGTTGCGCTTGGTTGGCGTTTTTGCGCTTGCGTTGTTGGCTTGATGTTACCCTTGTTATGTTTTCCCCTTTCCCTTGCTTCACTCTGGCATATATAAGGTGTCCTATCCTTCACAATAAAACCAGTTGTTAGTCAGCGCCTGTGTGTCCGTGTCTCCCCTTTTTGTGGTCGTCTGTTTGCGCTGTTACCCAAAGTCTCAAGATGTACCAACTCGCCCAAAAAGAAGTATTGATGTATGCACTCAATTCCTGGGACACACCGCTGCAGTAAGCTTCGTAAAATGTGTTCAATGTTGATTACATTGTTCAATGTAAGCTGACAGCTATACTTTGCACCAGCGAAGCGGTGCGCGGGTGGCCCCGCTCTTGACCGTTGTTGCCCCACGGCACGGGACAGAGAGGCTGCAATGGCGGCCGCGTCCGGGTAAAATGAAAAGGGAATGCTACTTTTACTTGTTTGTATTTATGCATCCCGTTCTTGCTGTTTTCTTTCTTTTCTTTTTCTTGTGGCTTTGTATTCTTTGAAGCAAAGCCACAGACTAAGCACTGCCCAAATAAAAGGATAACTGAATGGAGGGCACCCATAGGTGTAGCAGAAAGAAAACTTTTTTGCAGAGTTCTAACTGATCGTTCACTTTTAAAGCAGTACACTTGTAAAGCGCCTTGTGAATGGTAGTCGCTCAGCCCTATGGCGCTGAGTGCGATTTTTTGCGAATCAGATTGCTTAAAATGTGGTATTATTTTTGTGAAAGAGCAGTTAAAGCTTCTGGAGCTCTGTCGCTTTAGAGTGTTTTTGGCATGCATATTCGGAATAAACCTGTACATACAGAGGAGTTGTTGCGAGCCCCTTTGGCAATGTTTCTTTTTGTTTTATTTTCATGCAGAACTGTAAGCAACGTGAGTGACAGCAAAGAAGTAGCCTTGGTTGAGACAGCTCTCCTCACAGAAGAACAAACTGAAGAGCCTACAGAGATTGTGAAGGAACTTTATGAGAATATTTCAGAGATGACGCCAGGTCCAAGCACGGCGAGCAGTGCCAGCTCAAGTCGCAAAAGGAGTGCGGAACGAAGGGCTGTGTCATGTATAAAAGACTTATGTGCGCGTGTCTGGTGCGGCGGACGATCAGTAACCATAAAAGAAGAAAAAGAACGGCGGGATTCGGCGCGTGCTCGCCTGACGCGGCACCTCGGCCAACAGCGAATCACGAAGACACACGATTGCTGGAGGAGGGAGCAGAAGAAGAAGAGAAGGAAGGCAGGGTTCGAAAAAGAAGGCCGGTGTGCGGAATGGTCGAGGCAAGGTTGTCGGGCTCTGGGTCCGAACCTCAAGAGCACCCGTCGGAGAAGTGAGGCTGTCTGACTGTGGGTCCGAGTCTCAAAGACTTCAGGAGGGCCGGGCGGAGAAGCGAAGCTGTCGGGCTGCGGGCCCGAGTTTCATAACTTCAGCGACGATCCGGCCTCTGTTCTACCTCCAAGCCTTTGGTGTCCGTGGGTCCTGCAGTGACATGGTGCTGAAGGCAAGCCCTATCTACTTTCCTCCTGTGACTTCTTGGCCGAGCTGCGGACGATCGTCAAGACACAAGTAGTGTCTTATCGTCCTATACTCACGCGACCGACGCACTGCATCTGACGCCGTCGCAACGCCGCCCCGTACAGCGCTGCACCGACGCTACCAAGTAATGGTGACCGGTCACGAACTTTAATTATGTTATATATAATTCTTTATTGTGAGAGAACATTTAAAAGTGCATGAACTTTAATGTTAGTCTTAGTACCTTGGTTAATTAGTTTGTGTGTTACAGTTTGTGTTAATTATATGTTCATGTCTTGTTAACAATCGGCTTCGTTGTTTCTTTTCCCCACTGCGAATTAGTCTCAGTGGTGGCCACAATAATTCGAACCGTGCAAATACAAATACATTCCCGGGTAAACAACCCCTCGTTGACTTAGGAAGACCAAATCATCACAAATTGGCGTCCACGCGACAGGACGAAGCCGGTTGTTCACAGTTGCTTTAGCGACAGGTGAATATGAGTTTGGCAGAATTTATTACGTTGGGTGAGCGCTTGGGGCTGCAGGGCGCGGAGCTGAGAAATTGGGCGGACGAGCAAGTCACCAAAGCTCGGGAGGAAGATGCGAAGGCGCGTGAGGAACGGGCAGCGGAAAGAGAGGCGACCAAACAGCGCCTTGAGCTAGAAGAAAAGAATTTGCAGTTGCGTCTGAGGCTCGCTGAGGTGGGAGAAAGCAGTGGGAGTGGGAATGGTGCAAGTCACATGAACCAAGCGGAAGTCTTGGCCCCCATCAACCCACATAATCTGATCCCCATGTTCAATGATTCTCGAGATGACCTCGACGCATATTTAAAGCGCTTTGAACATGTAGCCACGGGACAAGGCTGGCCAAAAGAAAAGTGGGCCACCGCTCTCAGCTTGTGCCTCGATGGGGAAGCACTGAAAGTGTTTGGTCGTTTATCGCCCGAAGACTCCCTGGATTACAACAAAGCAAAACTAGCATTGTTAAAACGATTTCGGTTTACTGCTGAGGGATACCGAGAGAGATTCCGGCAAAGTAAACCACAGGATGGAGAAACCGGCAAGCAGTATGCTACTCGGCTTTTCAGCTACTTCGACCGTTGGGTGGAGATGGCAAACCAGGGGAAGACGTTCAATGCGGTTCGAGACTTGATAGTCGCAGAACAATTCTTGAATAACTGCCATAGTCGCTTGGCGCTTTTTCTTCGTGAGAGAAACTGCAAGACCGTGGATGAGGCCTCGGAAGCGGCCGATCACTATTTGGAGGCACAGAGGCAGCATAATTTGCTGGTGTTCAAGGAGAGGTTAGAACAAAATCCTGGCAAAGAAACGAATGAGAAACCAGGTGTGAAGTCTCAAGTCCGTTGCTTCATATGTGATAAGATAGGACACAAGACATCAGATTGCCGTGTGAAGACAAAACAGCCATATTGTGAATATTGCCGCAGATATGGACACGATGTGCAATCATGCAGACGAAATGAACCAGGTGCCAAAGGCTCATCAGCATGCTGCATACTACCTCCCGACCAGCAAAAAGATGCACGGGAATGCTTTGAACGTAGTACCAAGCAGCAAGATGAGACATTTTCTAATGCTTTGGGAGTCTGGTCTAGCAAGTCTTTTGACATGCCGGTGTTGAAAGGAGAGCTTTTTGGACAGACCGTTTGGGTTCTGCGAGATACAGGAAGCAATAGTATAGTCGTACGACGAGATCTTGTACCGGACGCAGCAATGATAGGCACTGAGTCTATCATACTACTGGCTGATGGTAGCTCTATTAACGTTCCGGAAGCGGAAGTCAACATTTCATCACCGTACTTCTCCGGTGTTACGGTCGCAAAGTGCATGGAGAGACCATTGTATGATGTGATCATTGGTAACGTTCCTGGAGCACGCCAACCCATGGAGCCAGATCCCAATTGGAAAGCATCCTCGTTTACTTCTGTAGCAAGTAAATCACGCGAGATGAGCACTACGAAAGAAGACAGTGGTTTTCTGCAGGTTATAGTGGGTGCCAAGATCTCGAAACCATGGTCCCCGGTGAGCGTTGGAGCCTTACAATTGTCAAGAGAAATGTTTCGGACAAAGCAGCAGGAAGACACAACACTTCAAGTTTGTAGAAGCAAAATCGGGAAAAATATTCCGGGAAAAGGTACAACCGCCCATTCGTTCTGCCTGGATGAAGGCGTGTTGTACAGATGCTATCAAATATGCCCAGGAAAAATAATCGATCAAGCAGTGGTACCGAAATGCCTACGCCTCGAAGTCCTTAATATGGCACATGACAACTCCTTGTCTGGCATCAAGGCATACGGAAAACCACGGAACGGGTCCTTGGATCATTTTATTGGCCCGGCGTCCAAGAGGACGTTAAAAGATTTGTGAGATCGTGCGATGTATGTCAAAGAACCTTCCCAAAAGGTAGAGTGGGCAAGGCTCCACTGGGACGAATGCCGCTTATAGATACCCCATTCGAACGGGTAGCGGTAGATATCATCGGTCCCTTGACTCCAACATCGAGTAAGGGCAACCGATATATACTCACTCTTGTGGACTTTGCAACTCGCTTCCCGGACGCCATCCCTTTACCTTCTATTGACTCAGCAACTGTAGTCGAAGGGTTGGTTGAGATGTTCTCAAGGATCGGTTTTCCACACGAGATCCTTTGTGACCAGGCATCTTGTTTTACATCAGAGTTGGTGAAAGAAATCAATGATTTACTCGCCATCAAGCATCTCAGTTCAACGCCTTATCATCCAATGTGTAATGGAATGGTGGAGCGCTTCAACGGAACCCTTAAGATGATGCTGCGGAAACTATGCCAAGAGAAACCAAAAGCTTGGGATCGATATCTTGCTCCTCTTCTTTTTGCGTACCGTGAGGTGCCACAAACCAGCCTCGGTTTTTCGTCATTTGAATTGATATACGGACGACAAGTACGAGGACCCTTGGCCATACTCAAGGATCTCTGGACAAGAGACAGGCTCAAGGAAGATGTTAAGACGACATATCCATATGTCCTCGACCTCAAAAACCGACTAGAAGAGACTTTGAAGTTAGCTCACCAGAACTTGTGCAAAGCTCAGAAGACTCAAAGGGGTACTACGACCGAAACAGTTGTCGACAGCTGAAGATAGGAGATCGTGCACTCATACTCCTCCCAACCAGTGATAACAAACTCATGATGCAATGGAAGGGACCATTTGTAGTCACTGGAAAGAAAAACAACTTTGACTACTGGTTGGACGTAGGCCATACCACTAAATTATTCCACATCAACATGCTGAAGCGGTATGAAGAGCGCCAACCACTAGCTAGGTTCCAAACTTCCTCGTTTATAGTGATTGACGAACCAGAAAATGAAGCCCCTTACCACGCTTTAAAAGCTGAAGCAGGTGGGGGTATCAAAGGCATTCCTCAGAAAAGGTTGGAGCTGATTATTTAAGTAGGTCAGGATCAGCTATTGAATCTTGCACTTTGGGAGTTCATGCTTCTGTATGCTTTCTTGTTTCTTTTATTGTTTTTTGTGGTTGAAGTCTGCATGTCGCTCAATCTGTTAGTACATGCACTGTATAAAGTCTCACGAGACCACGCGCATCGCCACAGTTTTTTTTATTATTTTCGCTTCATCAAAAAAAAAAACTTTTCGAAAAGGGGGACTTTTTGTCATGTATAAAAGACTTATGTGCGCGTGTCTGGTGCGGCGGACGATCAGTAACCATAAAAGAAGAAAAAGAACGGCGGGATTCGGCGCGTGCTCGCCTGACGCGGCACCTCGGCCAACAGCGAATCACGAAGACACACGATTGCTGGAGGAGGGAGCAGAAGAAGAAGAGAAGGAAGGCAGGGTTCGAAAAAGAAGGCCGGTGTGCGGAGTGGTCGAGGCAAGGTTGTCGGGCTCTGGGTCCGAACCTCAAGAGCACCCGTCGGAGAAGTGAGGCTGTCTGACTGTGGGTCCGAGTCTCAAAGACTTCAGGAGGGCCGGGCGGAGAAGCGAAGCTGTCGGGCTGCGGGCCCGAGTTTCATAACTTCAGCGACGATCCGGCCTCTGTTCTACCTCCAAGCCTTTGGTGTCCGTGGGTCCTGCAGTGACATGGTGCTGAAGGCAAGCCCTATCTACTTTCCTCCTGTGACTTCTTGGCCGAGCTGCGGACGATCGTCAAGACACAAGTAGTGCCTTATCGTCCTATACTCACGCGACCGACGCACTGCATCTGACGCCGTCGCAACGCCGCCCCGTACAGCGCTGCACCGACGCTACCAAGTAATGGTGACCGGTCACGAACTTTAATTATGTTATATATAATTCTTTATTGTGAGAGAACATTTAAAAGTGCATGAACTTTAATATTAGTCTTAGTACCTTGGTTAATTAGTTTGTGTGTTACAGTTTGTGTTAATTATATGTTCATGTCTTGTTAACAATCGGCTTCGTTGTTTCTTTTCCCCACTGCGAATTAGTCTCAGTGGTGGCCACAATAATTCGAACCGTGCAAATACAAATACATTCCCGGGTAAACAACCCCTCGTTGACTTAGGAAGACCAAATCATCACAAATTGGCGTCCACGCGACAGGACGAAGCCGGTTGTTCACAGTTGCTTTAGCGACAGGTGAATATGAGTTTGGCAGAATTTATTACGTTGGGTGAGCGCTTGGGGCTGCAGGGCGCGGAGCTGAGAAATTGGGCGGACGAGCAAGTCACCAAAGCTCGGGAGGAAGATGCGAAGGCGCGTGAGGAACGGGCAGCGGAAAGAGAGGCGACCAAACAGCGCCTTGAGCTAGAAGAAAAGAATTTGCAGTTGCGTCTGAGGCTCGCTGAGGTGGGAGAAAGCAGTGGGAGTGGGAATGGTGCAAGTCACATGAACCAAGCGGAAGTCTTGGCCCCCATCAACCCACATAATCTGATCCCCATGTTCAATGATTCTCGAGATGACCTCGACGCATATTTAAAGCGCTTTGAACATGTAGCCACGGGACAAGGCTGGCCAAAAGAAAAGTGGGCCACCGCTCTCAGCTTGTGCCTCGATGGGAAGCACTGAAAGTGTTTGGTCGTTTATCGCCCGAAGACTCCCTGGATTACAACAAAGCAAAACTAGCATTGTTAAAACGATTTCGGTTTACTGCTGAGGGATACCGAGAGAGATTCCGGCAAAGTAAACCACAGGATGGAGAAACCGGCAAGCAGTATGCTACTCGGCTTTTCAGCTACTTCGACCGTTGGGTGGAGATGGCAAACCAGGGGAAGACGTTCAATGCGGTTCGAGACTTGATAGTCGCAGAACAATTCTTGAATAACTGCCATAGTCGCTTGGCGCTTTTTCTTCGTGAGAGAAACTGCAAGACCGTGGATGAGGCCTCGGAAGCGGCCGATCACTATTTGGAGGCACAGAGGCAGCATAATTTGCTGGTGTTCAAGGAGAGGTTAGAACAAAATCCTGGCAAAGAAACGAATGAGAAACCAGGTGTGAAGTCTCAAGTCCGTTGCTTCATATGTGATAAGATAGGACACAAGACATCAGATTGCCGTGTGAAGACAAAACAGCCATATTGTGAATATTGCCGCAGATATGGACACGATGTGCAATCATGCAGACGAAATGAACCAGGTGCCAAAGGCTCATCAGCATGCTGCATACTACCTCCCGACCAGCAAAAAGATGCACGGGAATGCTTTGAACGTAGTACCAAGCAGCAAGATGAGACATTTTCTAATGCTTTGGGAGTCTGGTCTAGCAAGTCTTTTGACATGCCGGTGTTGAAAGGAGAGCTTTTGGACAGACCGTTTGGGTTCTGCGAGATACAGGAAGCAATAGTATAGTCGTACGACGAGATCTTGTACCGGACGCAGCAATGATAGGCACTGAGTCTATCATACTACTGGCTGATGGTAGCTCTATTAACGTTCCGGAAGCGGAAGTCAACATTTCATCACCGTACTTCTCCGGTGTTACGGTCGCAAAGTGCATGGAGAGACCATTGTATGATGTGATCATTGGTAACGTTCCTGGAGCACGCCAACCCATGGAGCCAGATCCCAATTGGAAAGCATCCTCGTTTACTTCTGTAGCAAGTAAATCACGCGAGATGAGCACTACGAAAGAAGACAGTGGTTTTCTGCAGGTTATAGTGGGTGCCAAGATCTCGAAACCATGGTCCCCGGTGAGCGTTGGAGCCTTACAATTGTCAAGAGAAATGTTTCGGACAAAGCAGCAGGAAGACACAACACTTCAAGTTTGTAGAAGCAAAATCGGGAAAAATATTCCGGGAAAAGGTACAACCGCCCATTCGTTCTGCCTGGATGAAGGCGTGTTGTACAGATGCTATCAAATATGCCCAGGAAAAATAATCGATCAAGCAGTGGTACCGAAATGCCTACGCCTCGAAGTCCTTAATATGGCACATGACAACTCCTTGTCTGGGCATCAAGGCATACGGAAAACCACGGAACGGGTCCTTGGATCATTTTATTGGCCCGGCGTCCAAGAGGACGTTAAAAGATTTGTGAGATCGTGCGATGTATGTCAAAGAACCTTCCCAAAGGTAGAGTGGGCAAGGCTCCACTGGGACGAATGCCGCTTATAGATACCCCATTCGAACGGGTAGCGGTAGATATCATCGGTCCCTTGACTCCAACATCGAGTAAGGGCAACCGATATATACTCACTCTTGTGGACTTTGCAACTCGCTTCCCGGACGCCATCCCTTTACCTTCTATTGACTCAGCAACTGTAGTCGAAGGGTTGGTTGAGATGTTCTCAAGGATCGGTTTTCCACACGAGATCCTTTGTGACCAGGCATCTTGTTTTACATCAGAGTTGGTGAAAGAAATCAATGATTTACTCGCCATCAAGCATCTCAGTTCAACGCCTTATCATCCAATGTGTAATGGAATGGTGGAGCGCTTCAACGGAACCCTTAAGATGATGCTGCGGAAACTATGCCAAGAGAAACCAAAAGCTTGGGATCGATATCTTGCTCCTCTTCTTTTTGCGTACCGTGAGGTGCCACAAACCAGCCTCGGTTTTTCGCCATTTGAATTGATATACGGACGACAAGTACGAGGACCCTTGGCCATACTCAAGGATCTCTGGACAAGAGACAGGCTCAAGGAAGATGTTAAGACGACATATCCATATGTCCTCGACCTCAAAAACCGACTAGAAGAGACTTTGAAGTTAGCTCACCAGAACTTGTGCAAAGCTCAGAAGACTCAAAGGGGTACTACGACCGAAACAGTTGTCGACAGCTGAAGATAGGAGATCGTGCACTCATACTCCTCCCAACCAGTGATAACAAACTCATGATGCAATGGAAGGGACCATTTGTAGTCACTGGAAAGAAAAACAACTTTGACTACTGGTTGGACGTAGGCCATACCACTAAATTATTCCACATCAACATGCTGAAGCGGTATGAAGAGCGCCAACCACTAGCTAGGTTCCAAACTTCCTCGTTTATAGTGATTGACGAACCAGAAAATGAAGCCCCTTACCACGCTTTAAAGCTGAAGCAGGTGGGGGTATCAAAGGTATTCCTCAGAAAAGGTTGGAGCTGATTATTTAAGTAGGTCAGGATCAGCTATTGAATCTTGCACTTTGGGAGTTCATGCTTCTGTATGCTTTCTTGTTTCTTTTATTGTTTTTGTGGTTGAAGTCTGCATGTCGCTCAATCTGTTAGTACATGCACTGTATAAAGTCTCACGAAGACCACGCGCATCGCCACAGTTTTTTTTATTATTTTCGCTTCATCAAAAAAAAAACTTTTCGAAAAGGGGGACTTTTGTCATGTATAAAAGACTTATGTGCGCGTGTCTGGTGCGGCGGACGATCAGTAACCATAAAAGAAGAAAAAGAACGGCGGGATTCGGCGCGTGCTCGCCTGACGCGGCACCTCGGCCAACAGCGAATCACGAAGACACACGATTGCTGGAGGAGGGAGCAGAAGAAGAAGAGAAGGAAGGCAGGGTTCGAAAAAGAAGGCCGGTGTGCGGAGTGGTCGAGGCAAGGTTGTCGGGCTCTGGGTCCGAACCTCAAGACCTCAAGAGCACCCGTCGGAGAAGTGAGGCTGTCTGACTGTGGGTCCGAGTCTCAAAGACTTCAGGAGGGCCGGGCGGAGAAGCGAAGCTGTCGGGCTGCGGGCCCGAGTTTCATAACTTCAGCGACGATCCGGCCTCTGTTCTACCTCCAAGCCTTTGGTGTCCGTGGGTCCTGCAGTGACATGGTGCTGAAGGCAAGCCCTATCTACTTTCCTCCTGTGACTTCTTGGCCGAGCTGCGGACGATCGTCAAGACACAAGTAGTGTCTTATCGTCCTATACTCACGCGACCGACGCACTGCATCTGACGCCGTCGCAACGCCGCCCGTACAGCGCTGCACCGACGCTACCAAGTAATGGTGACCGGTCACGAACTTTAATTATGTTATATATAATTCTTTATTGTGAGAGAACATTTAAAAGTGCATGAACTTTAATATTAGTCTTAGTACCTTGGTTAATTAGTTTGTGTGTTACAGTTTGTGTTAATTATATGTTCATGTCTTGTTAACAATCGGCTTTCGTTGTTTCTTTTCCCCACTGCGAATTAGTCTCAGTGGTGGCCACAATAATTCGAACCGTGCAAATACAAATACATTCCCGGGTAAACAACCCCTCGTTGACTTAGGAAGACCAAATCATCACAAATTGGCGTCCACGCGACAGGACGAAGCCGGTTGTTCACAGTTGCTTTAGCGACAGGTGAATATGAGTTTGGCAGAATTTATTACGTTGGGTGAGCGCTTGGGGCTGCAGGGCGCGGAGCTGAGAAATTGGGCGGACGAGCAAGTCACCAAAGCTCGGGAGGAAGATGCGAAGGCGCGTGAGGAACGGGCAGCGGAAAGAGAGGCGACCAAACAGCGCCTTGAGCTAGAAGAAAAGAATTTGCAGTTGCGTCTGAGGCTCGCTGAGGTGGGAGAAAGCAGTGGGAGTGGGAATGGTGCAAGTCACATGAACCAAGCGGAAGTCTTGGCCCCCATCAACCCACATAATCTGATCCCCATGTTCAATGATTCTCGAGATGACCTCGACGCATATTTAAAGCGCTTTGAACATGTAGCCACGGGACAAGGCTGGCCAAAAGAAAGTGGGCCACCGCTCTCAGCTTGTGCCTCGATGGGGAAGCACTGAAAGTGTTTGGTCGTTTATCGCCCGAAGACTCCCTGGATTACAACAAAGCAAAACTAGCATTGTTAAAACGATTTCGGTTTACTGCTGAGGGATACCGAGAGAGATTCCGGCAAAGTAAACCACAGGATGGAGAAACCGGCAAGCAGTATGCTACTCGGCTTTTCAGCTACTTCGACCGTTGGGTGGAGATGGCAAACCAGGGGAAGACGTTCAATGCGGTTCGAGACTTGATAGTCGCAGAACAATTCTTGAATAACTGCCATAGTCGCTTGGCGCTTTTTCTTCGTGAGAGAAACTGCAAGACCGTGGATGAGGCCTCGGAAGCGGCCGATCACTATTTGGAGGCACAGAGGCAGCATAATTTGCTGGTGTTCAAGGAGAGGTTAGAACAAAATCCTGGCAAAGAAACGAATGAGAAACCAGGTGTGAAGTCTCAAGTCCGTTGCTTCATATGTGATAAGATAGGACACAAGACATCAGATTGCCGTGTGAAGACAAAACAGCCATATTGTGAATATTGCCGCAGATATGGACACGATGTGCAATCATGCAGACGAAATGAACCAGGTGCCAAAGGCTCATCAGCATGCTGCATACTACCTCCCGACCAGCAAAAAGATGCACGGGAATGCTTTGAACGTAGTACCAAGCAGCAAGATGAGACATTTTCTAATGCTTTGGGAGTCTGGTCTAGCAAGTCTTTTGACATGCCGGTGTTGAAAGGAGAGCTTTTTGGACAGACCGTTTGGGTTCTGCGAGATACAGGAAGCAATAGTATAGTCGTACGACGAGATCTTGTACCGGACGCAGCAATGATAGGCACTGAGTCTATCATACTACTGGCTGATGGTAGCTCTATTAACGTTCCGGAAGCGGAAGTCAACATTTCATCACCGTACTTCTCCGGTGTTACGGTCGCAAAGTGCATGGAGAGACCATTGTATGATGTGATCATTGGTAACGTTCCTGGAGCACGCCAACCCATGGAGCCAGATCCCAATTGGAAAGCATCCTCGTTTACTTCTGTAGCAAGTAAATCACGCGAGATGAGCACTACGAAAGAAGACAGTGGTTTCTGCAGGTTATAGTGGGTGCCAAGATCTCGAAACCATGGTCCCCGGTGAGCGTTGGAGCCTTACAATTGTCAAGAGAAATGTTTCGGACAAAGCAGCAGGAAGACACAACACTTCAAGTTTGTAGAAGCAAAATCGGGAAAAATATTCCGGGAAAAGGTACAACCGCCCATTCGTTCTACCTGGATGAAGGCGTGTTGTACAGATGCTATCAAATATGCCCAGGAAAAATAATCGATCAAGCAGTGGTACCGAAATGCCTACGCCTCGAAGTCCTTAATATGGCACATGACAACTCCTTGTCTGGGCATCAAGGCATACGGAAAACCACGGAACGGGTCCTTGGATCATTTTATTGGCCCGGCGTCCAAGAGGACGTTAAAAGATTTGTGAGATCGTGCGATGTATGTCAAAGAACCTTCCCAAAAGGTAGAGTGGGCAAGGCTCCACTGGGACGAATGCCGCTTATAGATACCCCATTCGAACGGGTAGCGGTAGATATCATCGGTCCCTTGACTCCAACATCGAGTAAGGGCAACCGATATATACTCACTCTTGTGGACTTTGCAACTCGCTTCCCGGACGCCATCCCTTTACCTTCTATTGACTCAGCAACTGTAGTCGAAGGGTTGGTTGAGATGTTCTCAAGGATCGGTTTCCCACACGAGATCCTTTGTGACCAGGCATCTTGTTTTACATCAGAGTTGGTGAAAGAAATCAATGATTTACTCGCCATCAAGCATCTCAGTTCAACGCCTTATCATCCAATGTGTAATGGAATGGTGGAGCGCTTCAACGGAACCCTTAAGATGATGCTGCGGAAACTATGCCAAGAGAAACCAAAAGCTTGGGATCGATATCTTGCTCCTCTTCTTTTTGCGTACCGTGAGGTGCCACAAACCAGCCTCGGTTTTTCGCCATTTGAATTGATATACGGACGACAAGTACGAGGACCCTTGGCCATACTCAAGGATCTCTGGACAAGAGACAGGCTCAAGGAAGATGTTAAGACGACATATCCATATGTCCTCGACCTCAAAAACCGACTAGAAGAGACTTTGAAGTTAGCTCACCAGAACTTGTGCAAAGCTCAGAAGACTCAAAAGGGGTACTACGACCGAAACAGTTGTCGACAGCTGAAGATAGGAGATCGTGCACTCATACTCCTCCCAACCAGTGATAACAAACTCATGATGCAATGGAAGGGACCATTTGTAGTCACTGGAAAGAAAAACAACTTTGACTACTGGTTGGACGTAGGCCATACCACTAAATTATTCCACATCAACATGCTGAAGCGGTATGAAGAGCGCCAACCACTAGCTAGGTTCCAAACTTCCTCGTTTATAGTGATTGACGAACCAGAAAATGAAGCCCCTTACCACGCTTTAAAGCTGAAGCAGGTGGGGGTATCAAAGGCATTCCTCAGAAAAGGTTGGAGCTGATTATTTAAGTAGGTCAGGATCAGCTATTGAATCTTGCACTTTGGGAGTTCATGCTTCTGTATGCTTTCTTGTTTCTTTTATTGTTTTTTGTGGTTGAAGTCTGCATGTCGCTCAATCTGTTAGTACATGCACTGTATAAAGTCTCACGAGACCACGCGCATCGCCACAGTTTTTTTTATTATTTTCGCTTCATCAAAAAAAAAAACTTTTCGAAAAGGGGGACTTTTTGTCATGTATAAAAGACTTATGTGCGCGTGTCTGGTGCGGCGGACGATCAGTAACCATAAAAGAAGAAAAAGAACGGCGGGATTCGGCGCGTGCTCGCCTGACGCGGCACCTCGGCCAACAGCGAATCACGAAGACACACGATTGCTGGAGGAGGGAGCAGAAGAAGAAGAGAAGGAAGGCAGGGTTCGAAAAAGAAGGCCGGTGTGCGGAGTGGTCGAGGCAAGGTTGTCGGGCTCTGGGTCCGAACCTCAAGACCTCAAGAGCACCCGTCGGAGAAGTGAGGCTGTCTGACTGTGGGTCCGAGTCTCAAAGACTTCAGGAGGGCCGGGCGGAGAAGCGAAGCTGTCGGGCTGCGGGCCCGAGTTTCATAACTTCAGCGACGATCCGGCCTCTGTTCTACCTCCAGCCTTTGGTGTCCGTGGGTCCTGCAGTGACATGGTGCTGAAGGCAAGCCCTATCTACTTTCCTCCTGTGACTTCTTGGCCGAGCTGCGGACGATCGTCAAGACACAAGTAGTGTCTTATCGTCCTATACTCACGCGACCGACGCACTGCATCTGACGCCGTCGCAACGCCGCCCCGTACAGCGCTGCACCGACGCTACCAAGTAATGGTGACCGGTCACGAACTTTAATTATGTTATATATAATTCTTTATTGTGAGAGAACATTTAAAAGTGCATGAACTTTAATATTAGTCTTAGTACCTTGGTTAATTAGTTTGTGTGTTACAGTTTGTGTTAATTATATGTTCATGTCTTGTTAACAATCGGCTTCGTTGTTTCTTTTCCCCACTGCGAATTAGTCTCAGTGGTGGCCACAATAATTCGAACCGTGCAAATACAAATACATTCCCGGGTAAACAACCCCTCGTTGACTTAGGAAGACCAAATCATCACAAATTGGCGTCCACGCGACAGGACGAAGCCGGTTGTTCACAGTTGCTTTAGCGACAGGTGAATATGAGTTTGGCAGAATTTATTACGTTGGGTGAGCGCTTGGGGCTGCAGGGCGCGGAGCTGAGAAATTGGGCGGACGAGCAAGTCACCAAAGCTCGGGAGGAAGATGCGAAGGCGCGTGAGGAACGGGCAGCGGAAAGAGAGGCGACCAAACAGCGCCTTGAGCTAGAAGAAAAGAATTTGCAGTTGCGTCTGAGGCTCGCTGAGGTGGGAGAAAGCAGTGGGAGTGGGAATGGTGCAAGTCACATGAACCAAGCGGAAGTCTTGGCCCCCATCAACCCACATAATCTGATCCCCATGTTCAATGATTCTCGAGATGACCTCGACGCATATTTAAAGCGCTTTGAACATGTAGCCACGGGACAAGGCTGGCCAAAAGAAAAGTGGGCCACCGCTCTCAGCTTGTGCCTCGATGGGGAAGCACTGAAAGTGTTTGGTCGTTTATCGCCCGAAGACTCCCTGGATTACAACAAAGCAAAACTAGCATTGTTAAAACGATTTCGGTTTACTGCTGAGGGATACCGAGAGAGATTCCGGCAAAGTAAACCACAGGATGGAGAAACCGGCAAGCAGTATGCTACTCGGCTTTTCAGCTACTTCGACCGTTGGGTGGAGATGGCAAACCAGGGGAAGACGTTCAATGCGGTTCGAGACTTGATAGTCGCAGAACAATTCTTGAATAACTGCCATAGTCGCTTGGCGCTTTTTCTTCGTGAGAGAAACTGCAAGACCGTGGATGAGGCCTCGGAAGCGGCCGATCACTATTTGGAGGCACAGAGGCAGCATAATTTGCTGGTGTTCAAGGAGAGGTTAGAACAAAATCCTGGCAAAGAAACGAATGAGAAACCAGGTGTGAAGTCTCAAGTCCGTTGCTTCATATGTGATAAGATAGGACACAAGACATCAGATTGCCGTGTGAAGACAAAACAGCCATATTGTGAATATTGCCGCAGATATGGACACGATGTGCAATCATGCAGACGAAATGAACCAGGTGCCAAAGGCTCATCAGCATGCTGCATACTACCTCCCGACCAGCAAAAAGATGCACGGGAATGCTTTGAACGTAGTACCAAGCAGCAAGATGAGACATTTTCTAATGCTTTGGGAGTCTGGTCTAGCAAGTCTTTTGACATGCCGGTGTTGAAAGGAGAGCTTTTTGGACAGACCGTTTGGGTTCTGCGAGATACAGGAAGCAATAGTATAGTCGTACGACGAGATCTTGTACCGGACGCAGCAATGATAGGCACTGAGTCTATCATACTACTGGCTGATGGTAGCTCTATTAACGTTCCGGAAGCGGAAGTCAACATTTCATCACCGTACTTCTCCGGTGTTACGGTCGCAAAGTGCATGGAGAGACCATTGTATGATGTGATCATTGGTAACGTTCCTGGAGCACGCCAACCCATGGAGCCAGATCCCAATTGGAAAGCATCCTCGTTTACTTCTGTAGCAAGTAAATCACGCGAGATGAGCACTACGAAAGAAGACAGTGGTTTTCTGCAGGTTATAGTGGGTGCCAAGATCTCGAAACCATGGTCCCCGGTGAGCGTTGGAGCCTTACAATTGTCAAGAGAAATGTTTCGGACAAAGCAGCAGGAAGACACAACACTTCAAGTTTGTAGAAGCAAAATCGGGAAAAATATTCCGGGAAAAGGTACAACCGCCCATTCGTTCTACCTGGATGAAGGCGTGTTGTACAGATGCTATCAAATATGCCCAGGAAAAATAATCGATCAAGCAGTGGTACCGAAATGCCTACGCCTCGAAGTCCTTAATATGGCACATGACAACTCCTTGTCTGGGCATCAAGGCATACGGAAAACCACGGAACGGGTCCTTGGATCATTTTATTGGCCCGGCGTCCAAGAGGACGTTAAAAGATTTGTGAGATCGTGCGATGTATGTCAAAGAACCTTCCCAAAAGGTAGAGTGGGCAAGGCTCCACTGGGACGAATGCCGCTTATAGATACCCCATTCGAACGGGTAGCGGTAGATATCATCGGTCCCTTGACTCCATCATCGAGTAAGGGCAACCGATATATACTCACTCTTGTGGACTTTGCAACTCGCTTCCCGGACGCCATCCCTTTACCTTCTATTGACTCAGCAACTGTAGTCGAAGGGTTGGTTGAGATGTTCTCAAGGATCGGTTTCCCACACGAGATCCTTTGTGACCAGGCATCTTGTTTTACATCAGAGTTGGTGAAAGAAATCAATGATTTACTCGCCATCAAGCATCTCAGTTCAACGCCTTATCATCCAATGTGTAATGGAATGGTGGAGCGCTTCAACGGAACCCTTAAGATGATGCTGCGGAAACTATGCCAAGAGAAACCAAAAGCTTGGGATCGATATCTTGCTCCTCTTCTTTTTGCGTACCGTGAGGTGCCACAAACCAGCCTCGGTTTTTCGCCATTTGAATTGATATACGGACGACAAGTACGAGGACCCTTGGCCATACTCAAGGATCTCTGGACAAGAGACAGGCTCAAGGAAGATGTTAAGACGACATATCCATATGTCCTCGACCTCAAAACCGACTAGAAGAGACTTTGAAGTTAGCTCACCAGAACTTGTGCAAAGCTCAGAAGACTCAAAAGGGGTACTACGACCGAAACAGTTGTCGACAGCTGAAGATAGGAGATCGTGCACTCATACTCCTCCCAACCAGTGATAACAAACTCATGATGCAATGGAAGGGACCATTTGTAGTCACTGGAAAGAAAAACAACTTTGACTACTGGTTGGACGTAGGCCATACCACTAAATTATTCCACATCAAATGCTGAAGCGGTATGAAGAGCGCCAACCACTAGCTAGGTTCCAAACTTCCTCGTTTATAGTGATTGACGACCAGAAAATGAAGCCCCTTACCACGCTTTAAAGCTGAAGCAGGTGGGGTATCAAAGGCATTCCTCAGAAAAGGTTGGAGCTGATTATTTAAGTAGGTCAGGATCAGCTATTGAATCTTGCACTTTGGGAGTTCATGCTTCTGTATGCTTTCTTGTTTCTTTTATTGTTTTTTGTGGTTGAAGTCTGCATGTCGCTCAATCTGTTAGTACATGCACTGTATAAAGTCTCACGAGACCACGCGCATCGCCACAGTTTTTTTTTATTATTTTCGCTTCATCAAAAAAAAAAAAACTTTTCGAAAAGGGGGACTTTTTGTCATGTATAAAAGACTTATGTGCGCGTGTCTGGTGCGGCGGACGATCAGTAACCATAAAAGAAGAAAAAGAACGGCGGGATTCGGCGCGTGCTCGCCTGACGCGGCACCTCGGCCAACAGCGAATCACGAAGACACACGATTGCTGGAGGAGGGAGCAGAAGAAGAAGAGAAGGAAGGCAGGGTTCGAAAAAGAAGGCCGGTGTGCGGAGTGGTCGAGGCAAGGTTGTCGGGCTCTGGGTCCGAACCTCAAGAGCACCCGTCGGAGAAGTGAGGCTGTCTGACTGTGGGTCCGAGTCTCAAAGACTTCAGGAGGGCCGGGCGGAGAAGCGAAGCTGTCGGGCTGCGGGCCCGAGTTTCATAACTTCAGCGACGATCCGGCCTCTGTTCTACCTCCAAGCCTTTGGTGTCCGTGGGTCCTGCAGTGACATGGTGCTGAAGGCAAGCCCTATCTACTTTCCTCCTGTGACTTCTTGGCCGAGCTGCGGACGATCGTCAAGACACAAGTAGTGTCTTATCGTCCTATACTCACGCGACCGACGCACTGCATCTGACGCCGTCGCAACGCCGCCCCGTACAGCGCTGCACCGACGCTACCAAGTAATGGTGACCGGTCACGAACTTTAATTATGTTATATATAATTCTTTATTGTGAGAGAACATTTAAAAGTGCATGAACTTTAATATTAGTCTTAGTACCTTGGTTAATTAGTTTGTGTGTTACAGTTTGTGTTAATTATATGTTCATGTCTTGTTAACAATCGGCTTCGTTGTTTCTTTTCCCCACTGCGAATTAGTCTCAGTGGTGGCCACAATAATTCGAACCGTGCAAATACAAATACATTCCCGGGTAAACAACCCCTCGTTGACTTAGGAAGACCAAATCATCACAAATTGGCGTCCACGCGACAGGACGAAGCCGGTTGTTCACAGTTGCTTTAGCGACAGGTGAATATGAGTTTGGCAGAATTTATTACGTTGGGTGAGCGCTTGGGGCTGCAGGGCGCGGAGCTGAGAAATTGGGCGGACGAGCAAGTCACCAAAGCTCGGGAGGAAGATGCGAAGGCGCGTGAGGAACGGGCAGCGGAAAGAGAGGCGACCAAACAGCGCCTTGAGCTAGAAGAAAAGAATTTGCAGTTGCGTCTGAGGCTCGCTGAGGTGGGAGAAAGCAGTGGGAGTGGGAATGGTGCAAGTCACATGAACCAAGCGGAAGTCTTGGCCCCCATCAACCCACATAATCTGATCCCCATGTTCAATGATTCTCGAGATGACCTCGACGCATATTTAAAGCGCTTTGAACATGTAGCCACGGGACAAGGCTGGCCAAAAGAAAAGTGGGCCACCGCTCTCAGCTTGTGCCTCGATGGGGAAGCACTGAAAGTGTTTGGTCGTTTATCGCCCGAAGACTCCCTGGATTACAACAAAGCAAAACTAGCATTGTTAAAACGATTTCGGTTTACTGCTGAGGGATACCGAGAGAGATTCCGGCAAAGTAAACCACAGGATGGAGAAACCGGCAAGCAGTATGCTACTCGGCTTTTCAGCTACTTCGACCGTTGGGTGGAGATGGCAAACCAGGGGAAGACGTTCAATGCGGTTCGAGACTTGATAGTCGCAGAACAATTCTTGAATAACTGCCATAGTCGCTTGGCGCTTTTTCTTCGTGAGAGAAACTGCAAGACCGTGGATGAGGCCTCGGAAGCGGCCGATCACTATTTGGAGGCACAGAGGCAGCATAATTTGCTGGTGTTCAAGGAGAGGTTAGAACAAAATCCTGGCAAAGAAACGAATGAGAAACCAGGTGTGAAGTCTCAAGTCCGTTGCTTCATATGTGATAAGATAGGACACAAGACATCAGATTGCCGTGTGAAGACAAAACAGCCATATTGTGAATATTGCCGCAGATATGGACACGATGTGCAATCATGCAGACGAAATGAACCAGGTGCCAAAGGCTCATCAGCATGCTGCATACTACCTCCCGACCAGCAAAAAGATGCACGGGAATGCTTTGAACGTAGTACCAAGCAGCAAGATGAGACATTTTCTAATGCTTTGGGAGTCTGGTCTAGCAAGTCTTTTGACATGCCGGTGTTGAAAGGAGAGCTTTTTGGACAGACCGTTTGGGTTCTGCGAGATACAGGAAGCAATAGTATAGTCGTACGACGAGATCTTGTACCGGACGCAGCAATGATAGGCACTGAGTCTATCATACTACTGGCTGATGGTAGCTCTATTAACGTTCCGGAAGCGGAAGTCAACATTTCATCACCGTACTTCTCCGGTGTTACGGTCGCAAAGTGCATGGAGAGACCATTGTATGATGTGATCATTGGTAACGTTCCTGGAGCACGCCAACCCATGGAGCCAGATCCCAATTGGAAAGCATCCTCGTTTACTTCTGTAGCAAGTAAATCACGCGAGATGAGCACTACGAAAGAAGACAGTGGTTTTCTGCAGGTTATAGTGGGTGCCAAGATCTCGAAACCATGGTCCCCGGTGAGCGTTGGAGCCTTACAATTGTCAAGAGAAATGTTTCGGACAAAGCAGCAGGAAGACACAACACTTCAAGTTTGTAGAAGCAAAATCGGGAAAAATATTCCGGGAAAAGGTACAACCGCCCATTCGTTCTACCTGGATGAAGGCGTGTTGTACAGATGCTATCAAATATGCCCAGGAAAAATAATCGATCAAGCAGTGGTACCGAATGCCTACGCCTCGAAGTCCTTAATATGGCACATGACAACTCCTTGTCTGGGCATCAAGGCATACGGAAAACCACGGAACGGGTCCTTGGATCATTTTATTGGCCCGGCGTCCAAGAGGACGTTAAAAGATTTGTGAGATCGTGCGATGTATGTCAAGAACCTTCCCAAAAGGTAGAGTGGGCAAGGCTCCACTGGGACGAATGCCGCTTATAGATACCCCATTCGAACGGGTAGCGGTAGATATCATCGGTCCCTTGACTCAACATCGAGTAAGGGCAACCGATATATACTCACTCTTGTGGACTTGCAACTCGCTTCCCGGACGCCATCCCTTTACCTTCTAGTGACTCAGCAAACTGTAGTCGAAGGGTTGGTTGAGATGTTCTCAAGGATCGGTTTCCCACACGAGATCCTTTGTGACCAGGCATCTTGTTTTACATCAGAGTTGGTGAAAGAAATCAATGATTTACTCGCCATCAAGCATCTCAGTTCACGCCTTATCATCCAAGGTGTAATGGAATGGTGGAGCGCTTCAACGGAACCCTTAAGATGATGCTGCGGAAACTATGCCAAGAGAAACCAAAAGCTGGGATCGATATCTTGCTCCTCTTCTTTTTGCGTACCGTGAGGTGCCACAAACCAGCCTCGGTTTTTCGCCATTTGAATTGATATACGGACGACAAGTACGAGGACCCTTGGCCATACTCAAGGATCTCTGGACAAGAGACAGGCTCAAGGAAGATGTTAAGACGACATATCCATATGTCCTCGACCCTCAAAAACCGACTAGAAGAGACTTTGAAGTTAGCTCACCAGAACTTGTGCAAAGCTCAGAAGACTCAAAAGGGGTACTACGACCGAAACAGTTGTCGACAGCTGAAGATAGGAGATCGTGCACTCATACTCCTCCCAACCAGTGATAACAAACTCATGATGCAATGGAAGGGACCATTTGTAGTCACTGGAAAGAAAAACAACTTTGACTACTGGTTGGACGTAGGCCATACCACTAAATTATTCCACATCAAGATGCTGAAGCGGTATGAAGAGCGCCAACCACTAGCTAGGTTCCAAACTTCCTCGTTTATAGTGATTGACGAACCAGAAAATGAAGCCCCTTACCACGCTTTAAAGCTGAAGCAGGTGGGGGTATCAAAGGCATTCCTCAGAAAAGGTTGGAGCTGATTATTTAAGTAGGTCAGGATCAGCTATTGAATCTTGCACTTTGGGAGTTCATGCTTCTGTATGCTTTCTTGTTCTTTATTGTTTTTTGTGGTTGAAGTCTGCATGTCGCTCAATCTGTAGTACATGCACTGTATAAAGTCTCACGAGACCACGCGCATCGCCACAGTTTTTTTATTATTTCGCTTCATCAAAAAAAAAAAACTTTTCGAAAAGGGGACTTTTTGTCATGTATAAAAGACTTATGTGCGCGTGTCTGGTGCGGCGGACGATCAGTGACCATAAAAGAAGAAAAAGAACGGCGGGATTCGGCGCGTGCTCGCCTGACGCGGCACCTCGGCCAACAGCGAATCACGAAGACACACGATTGCTGGAGGAGGTAGCAGAAGAAGAAGAGAAGGAAGGCAGGGTTCGAAAAGAAGGCCGGTGTGCGGAGTGGTCGAGGCAAGGTTGTCGGGCTCTGGGTCCGAACCTCAAGACCTCAGAGCACCCGTCGGAGAAGTGAGGCTGTCTGACTGTGGGTCCGAGTCTCAAAGACTTCAGGCGGG
Organism: Dermacentor silvarum; assembly: GCF_013339745.2. NCBI lineage: Eukaryota > Metazoa > Arthropoda > Arachnida > Ixodida > Ixodidae > Dermacentor > Dermacentor silvarum. Next base: position 60,308,937 of record NC_051156.1, read on the forward strand.
CCGGGCGGAGAAGCGAAGCTGTCGGGCTGCGGGCCCGAGTTTCATAACTTCAGCGACGATCCGGCCTCTGTTCTACCTCCAAGCCTTTGGTGTCCGTGGGTCCTGCAGTGACATGGTGCTGAAGGCAAGCCCTATCTACTTTCCTCCTGTGACTTCTTGGCCGAGCTGCGGACGATCGTCAAGACACAAGTAGTGTCTTATCGTCCTATACTCACGCGACCGACGCACTGCATCTGACGCCGTCGCAACGCCGCCCCGTACAGCGCTGCACCGACGCTACCAAGTAATGGTGACCGGTCACGAACTTTAATTATGTTATATATAATTCTTTATTGTGAGAGAACATTTAAAAGTGCATGAACTTTAATATTAGTCTTAGTACCTTGGTTAATTAGTTTGTGTGTTACAGTTTGTGTTAATTATATGTTCATGTCTTGTTAACAATCGGCTTCGTTGTTTCTTTTCCCCACTGCGAATTAGTCTCAGTGGTGGCCACAATAATTCGAACCGTGCAAATACAAATACATTCCGGTAAACAACCCCTCGTTGACTTAGGAAGACCAAATCATCACAAATTGGCGTCCACGCGACAGGACGAAGCCGGTTGTTCACAGTTGCTTTAGCGACAGGTGAATATGAGTTTGGCAGAATTTATTACGTTGGGTGAGCGCTTGGGGCTGCAGGGCGCGGAGCTGAGAAATTGGGCGGACGAGCAAGTCACCAAAGCTCGGGAGGAAGATGCGAAGGCGCGTGAGGAACGGGCAGCGGAAAGAGAGGCGACCAAACAGCGCCTTGAGCTAGAAGAAAAGAATTTGCAGTTGCGTCTGAGGCTCGCTGAGGTGGGAGAAAGCAGTGGGAGTGGGAATGGTGCAAGTCACATGAACCAAGCGGAAGTCTTGGCCCCCATCAACCCACATTAATCTGATCCCCATGTTCAATGATTCTCGAGATGACCTCGACGCATATTTAAAGCGCTTTGAACATGTAGCCACGGGACAAGGCTGGCCAAAAGAAAAGTGGGCCACCGCTCTCAGCTTGTGCCTCGATGGGGAAGCACTGAAAGTGTTTGGTCGTTTATCGCCCGAAGACTCCCTGGATTACAACAAAGCAAAACTAGCATTGTTAAAACGATTTCGGTTTACTGCTGAGGATACCGAGAGAGATTCCGGCAAAGTAAACCACAGGATGGAGAAACCGGCAAGCAGTATGCTACTCGGCTTTTCAGCTACTTCGACCGTTGGGTGGAGATGGCAAACCAGGGGAAGACGTTCAATGCGGTTCGAGACTTGATAGTCGCAGAACAATTCTTGAATAACTGCCATAGTCGCTTGGCGCTTTTTCTTCGTGAGAGAAACTGCAAGACCGTGGATGATGATGATGATTTGGTTTTAATGGCGCAAGGGCCAGTTCTGGCCAAAGAGCGCCATACACATGATGCAATGAGTTAACAATGGTTAATGAAGTCTAAAGTGCACTATGGCTGTAGAGGGGCCTAAAATCATTTAATGTGTGAGTGCGTCAAATATATATGTGCTATAAGTGTAAAAAGTGGGGTATGCTATGACCATAAAATATATACGAGGCGAAGCGAATAAAAGATAAAAATGTAAAAGTATGGAAGTAGCACTGTTGCCTTACCCGGGTCCTTGAGCGCAAGAACCTGAAGGCACGTGCTCCTATGACTATTTCCACAGCAGCAGCCTCTGATAAGAGGCCGTGCTACGGATCACTTGGGTGTATAACATCCAGTACACCTGCATCCTTTAAAAAAAGCTAAGGTTGATTTACCTCAAAGAGCGGTTCATTGCCTAGGAACATTGCTGGTGTGTAATGGAACTTCTTCACGGCGTAGCAAATAAAAGTGTTTTTTCCTCTGCGTCTCTAGTTCACGACATTCTATTAACACGTGAAGGACGTTAACGTAGCGCCACATTTACCACAGACAGGTGGCTCATCACCATCAACAAGTATGAGTGTGTACCGAAAGTGTGGCCGATTCTGAGACGACAAAAAAATAACCTCAGTTTGTCGTATTTTTGTTATAGGCTGCCAATTTCCTAGTTTGGGCTTAATTATGTGGAGTTTATTGAGTGTTTCGCTGTCCCACATGCTTTGCCAATATCTCCTCAGTTCCTCCGGAGGTAAGGTTTGAGATCTGTGGCGGGAATAGCTAAGGAAGAGGTGCCGCCTTTCGTTGTTATAGACGTGGCAATATTGTCGCAAGAACATTACCCTCGATGCCTCTATGCCCAGGCACCCAGCATATTATGAGTTGTTGTTCGGATGCATAAACAGAGCAGATCAGTGAATAGAGGTTGGCAATTATAGTGTTATTGCGTTTCTGCGGCAAACATCAAAGCTTTAACGACGCTTAAAGAGTCGGTAAATATTATTGCCTTTTGTAGTTCATTCTCTCGATGTGTTTCACCGCGGATAGTACTGCATAAGCTTCTGCAGTAAAGATGCTTGTTTGGGAGTGGAGTACATCGGATTCCGAGAAGGACGGACCGACTGCTGCATAAGACACGCCAGCATGCGACTTTGACGCGTCCGTATAAAATTCAGGGCAGGAATACTTCGACTTTAATTCTAAAAGTGCATTTGAATGTGTGCATGTGGCGCGTGTTTTGTGACTTCGATAACGATGTGTCACATTCTACCATCTGCCACTGCCACGGCGGTGGCAGTTTCCCTGGAGTCATTAGGTTATGTTCGAGTAATGAAACACCCATTCTTCACCGATGTTTCTCACACGTAGTGAGAAGGGCGGCTTCGCTCTAGGTCGATTATGAAATAGTGTGCACATGTGTATCGTTTATGGTAGAATAGGTAGGATGTGAACGGTTTGAGTTTGTTTTCAGAAATATGTAAAACTGGCATAGGACCTCTGAAGGTGTAGCGACCACATGTTTGCTTCTACATATAGGCTTTCTACGGGGCTTGTCCTGAGGCCCCGGTCGCGAGTCGGATTCCCAAATTGGTGAACGGGATCTAACAACTTTAAAGCACTGGGTGCAGCAGACTGCTACACTATCGCACCATAGTCAAGTCGTGAGGCGACAAGCATCTATACAAGTTCAAAATACATTTCCTGTCACTGCCCCATGTTGTACGCGATAGAAGCTTCAACAAGTTCATAGTTTTCAGGCATTTCGCCCTCAAGTATTTGATATGCGGCCATGAATGTCAGTTTTGAGTCCAACACAATTCCCAGGAACGTGTGCTCAGTGGTTACAGGTAATATACTACCAAAGAGCTGAATAGCCGGATATGTACTATTCCTCTCTTATTTGTGAAAAGGACCATCTACTTTCTGTGGGCTCAACTTAAAGCCGTTTTCGTTAAGCCATGCTGGACATGTCGTTCGCAGATAGCAAGGTTGCACGATTTAAAACCAAGCTGGACATCATCTACATATACAGAGTAGAACATCGTTCGTGGGATAGCCGTCCGTAGAGAGTTCATTTTAACAATAAACAATGTGCAGCTAAGCACACCGCCTTGCGGGACACCAGTTTCTTGGGTGAAGACCTCGACAAGTCCCGGCCCACCCTTACCGAAAGGTCCGGTTAGAAAGGTAGCTTTCGATAGCACTCAACATATTGCCGCGGACACCCATAGTGGATAGGTCTCGGATAATACCGAAGCGCCATGTGGTGTCATACGCTTTCTCTAAGTCAAGAAATACAGAGAGAAAAACTGTTTGTGTATGAAGGCATCCCTTATAATCCCCTCAATACGGACAAGGTGGTCTGTAGTGGACCTACCTTCTCGGAAGCCACACTGGTACGGATCTAGTATTCCGTTGCTTTCTAGGAGATAGACAAGGCGCCGGTTAATCATCTTTTCAAAGAGTTTACACAGACAGCTTGTCAAAGCAATGGGTCTGTAACTACTTGGTAAGGATGGGTCCTTGCCTTGTTTAAGTATGGGTATTATTATGGCTTCTTTCCAAGAAGATGGAATGTACCCAGCAGCCCACATGACATTAAAAAGAGAGAGGAGTGTATTTGTGTTTCAGGGTGTAGGTGCTTGATCATTTCATACATGATACGGTCAGCACCTGGTGCTGAGCTGTTGCAACAAGCGAGAGCAGTTTTAAATTCAGCTAGACTAAACGGGCGGTTGTAATCTTCATTTCGAGCACATTTCCGATTAAGGGGCTGTCGCTCTGCGCGTTCTTTGACCTCATGAATGTTTGTGTGTAATGAGAGGCACTGGAGACATATTGAAAGTGTTCACCCAGGCAATCTGCCTGATCTTCCAGGCTATCTCCTTGGGTACTTACTAAGGGTAGAGGGTTCGACTCCCGGCCTTTCAATTTATTCACCCTATGCCATACTTTCGCCTCATCTGTGTAAGAATTTATGCCGGAGAGGTACCTCTCCCAACTCTCTCTTTTGCACGTCGACGGGTTCTTCTGCCTTGTGACTTAACCTGCTTGAAATTAATGAGGTTTTCGGTGGTTGGAGAATCGCGAAGCAATCTCCAAGCTTTGTTTGATTTTTGCGTGCTTTCCTACATTCATCGTTCCACCATGGGATGCGACGCTTCTTAGTAAGTCCGTTAGTTGCGTAATAGATCTCGTAGCAGCGTCAATAATAAAAATGTTAGATAGGCCACAGCGTCGTCTACATTAAAATCAGCAATGTCATCGCCACCTAAACATGTAAGCTCTCGGAACAGTTGCCAGTTGGCCGAGTCCACGTTCCATCGAGGAAAACTTGGCAAGCATCCATCTTGTTTCGTTAAGTTTAACATAATAGGGAAATGGTCGCTCCCTAAGGGGTTCTTGAGAACAGACCTCCAGGTATGGAATTAGTGTACTCGATACTATACTTAAGTCAATGGATGAGTATGTGTATGTGTAACGCTGAAATACGTTGGCTTCTTTTTGGTTAAGTATAATTGCGCCTGAAGAGAACAGAAAGTTTTCAATTAGCCGCCCTCTCGCATCGCAAACGAGAGTCTCCCACAAAGTGTTATGTGCATTTAAATCTCCGACAACTATGTATGGCGGCAGAAGTTCATTTATGTAATTTTGAAACTGTGTCTTGGAAAGTTGATACCAAGGGGGGATATAAATTGAACTAATCGTGACTAGTTACCGAACAGTACTGCTCGGACAGCAACTGCTTCAAGGGAAGTTGGAGGTTTAATTGCTGACAGGCAACACCTTTATCGACAATTATAGCGACACCGCCCGACGAGGCGGTAGCGTCGTCACGGTCCTTGCGAAAAACGGCGTATTGCCTTAGAAAGTTTGTGTTGTTGATTTAGATGCGTCTCCTGGACACACAGCACCCTTGGACTATATTTATGAAGGAGCTCTTTAACGTCATCGAGGTTATGGAGAAGTCCCCCTAACGTTCCATTGCAATATTTGCGTGTCCATATTGAAAAGAGGTTTGTGCTGTGTGTGAAGGGACTGCAAAATTAGCTTACAGAACCCTTGTCGGGCCCTGTGATGCGGGCTTTTTCTTTTTTGGAGCGATCGCGCGATTCTCGCCGCTCCTGAGGCGCTTGCGGCGCCGTCTGGCTGGTTGTGGTGTCCATCGCCTCTTGCGAGGCGCTGGGCACGCGCTCTTGCGAGCGGTTGGTGTGACGGGAAGGCCTCGTATCGAGGGACGAGGCCCTGGAGGCCACCAGCCCGGAGGTCGATGGCCCCTTCTTGTGAGTTGGCGGAGCAGCGCTAGCTGCAGCCGCTGAGGGGGCAGATGGCGTCACTGCCGGCTCACTGTGTGTGGGCCGGACAGCCGCCGGAAGCCGTTGCGACGCTGCCCCCTGACGCGCCACTTCGGCAAAGCTGCGCTTCGGCAGGTATGACACCCGCCTGCGTGCCTCCTTGACGAGATATTTTCTTTAACTTTGATAGTCACAATTTCTTTTTCTTTTTTCCAGGATGGGCACGACCGCGAGTATGCGGCGTGCTCCCCATCACAGTTAACACAATGTAGAGAGCTTTCACAAGACTCGGATGAGTGTTCATGAGCACTGCATTTCGCACAAGTTTGGCGGCCTCGGCAGTTCTGTGAACTGTGGCCGAACCGCTGGCATTGAAGCATCGGAGAGGATTTGGCACGTATGGCCTAACGCGAAGCTTGATGTATCCAGCCTCGATGGATTCGGGCAGAACACTTGAGTTAAATGTAAGTATCAGGTGCTTGGTCTGGATTTCCTTGCCGTCGCGCCTCATCTTGATCCGTTTAACTTGATTACATTCTGCTCACTGAAGCCCTTAGGAGTCAGCTTCAGTCAGCTCCAAAAATCGTCGTCTGATACAACGCCTCGGGTGGTGTTCATGGTGCGGTGCGGGGTTACAGTTACTTGGATGTCCCCAAAGGACTAGATTAGGCAGCTTTTCATATTGTTTCTGACATGGAGTTCCAAGAGGAGATCACCAGGCCATCCTCGATGCCTTATAACCTGCCCAAGAGCCTCAGTTAGGGATTTAGAGACTAGAAAAGGAGAGATTGTCCGTACTTGTTTTCCTGCTTTTTCGGAGTGAATACATGGAATCGTGGGAAGTTTTGTTTTGTTGTCCAAAGAACTGGAACACGTCTTCGGTGCGCCCTCGTTTCAGACGGCGATCGGGGAGTGATGGGAAGGAACTAGCCATAAGGATATATAGATTTTCGGCAGCAACGCCAGCCACCCACCATGGAGCCCAACAAGGGGACGCTACAGGGCCTGTAAACACAGGTCCTGCAGACGCCAGCCGTACGTCACCACTATAACCGAATATGAAATAACCTAGGTTGGCTACTCACACAGGGTTAACCCTCGCTGCCAAGAAAATAGGAAGTAATATAGAGAGAGTAGAAGACAGGAAAGATGAAAAGTCGAAAGAGAAAGACGAAGATTGTAGAGAGAGACAGGAAGAGGCAACTACCGATTTCCCCCGGGTGGGTCAGTCCGGGGGTGCCGTCTACGTGAAGCCGAGGCCAAAGGGGTGTGTTGCCTCCGCCGAGGGGCCGTAAAGGTCCAAAACACCGGCATTGGCTCAACCCCCAGGATCCCCTTTTCCCCGGACACGGCTAAGCCGCGCACGGCTACACGCGGGAGGGTCCAAGCCTCATGTGCTCGGGTACGTGGTGGCGCAGCTCACCAAACGCCTGCTGACGCAGACGCCCCTGCGGGGAAGACCGTGGATGAGGCCTCGGAAGCGGCCGATCACTATTTGGAGGCACAGAGGCAGCATAATTTGCTGGTGTTCAAGGAGAGGTTAGAACAAAATCCTGACAAAGAAACGAATGAGAAACCAGGTGTGAAGTCTCAAGTCCGTTGCTTCATATGTGATAAGATAGGACACAAGACATCAGATTGCCGTGTGAAGACAAAACAGCCATATTGTGAATATTGCCGCAGATATGGACACGATGTGCAATCATGCAGACGAAATGAACCAGGTGCCAAAGGCTCATCAGCATGCTGCATATACCTCCCGACCAAAAAGATGCACGGGAATGCTTTGAACGTAGTACCAAGCAGCAAGATGAGACATTTTCATGCTTGGGAGTCTGGTCTAGCAAGTCTTTTGACATGCCGGTGTTGAAAGGAGAGCTTTTTGGACAGACCGTTTGGGTTCTGCGAGATACAGGAAGCAATAGTATAGTCGTACGACGAGATCTTGTACCGGACGCAGCAATGATAGGCACTGAGTCTATCATACTACTGGCTGATGGTAGCTCTATTAACGTTCCGGAAGCGGAAGTCAACATTTCATCACCGTACTTCTCCGGTGTTACGGTCGCAAAGTGCATGGAGAGACATTGTATGATGTGATCATTGGTAACGTTCCTGGAGCACGCCAACCCATGGAGCCAGATCCCAATTGGAAAGCATCCTCGTTTATTCTGTAGCAAGTAAATCACGCGAGATGAGCACTACGAAAGAAGACAGTGGTTTTCTGCACGGTTATAGTGGGTGCCAAGATCTCGAAACCATGGTCCCCGGTGAGCGTTGGAGCCTTACAATTGTCAAGAGAATGTTTCGGACAAAAGCAGCAGGAAGACACAACACTTCAAGTTTGTAGAAGCAAAATCGGGAAAAATATTCCGGGAAAAGGTACAACCGCCCATTCGTTCTACCTGGATGAAGGCGTGTTGTACAGATGCTATCAAATATGCCCAGGAAAAATAATCGATCAAGCAGTGGTACCGAAATGCCTACGCCTCGAAGTCCTTATATGGCACATGACAACTCCTTGTCTGGGCATCAGGCATACGGAAAACCACGGAACGGGTCCTTGATCATTTTATTGGCCCGGCGTCCAAGAGCGTTAAAAGATTTGTGAGATCGTGCGATGTATGTCAAAGAACCTTCCCAAAGGTAGAGTGGGCAAGGCTCCACTGGACGAATGCCGCTTATAGATACCCCATTCGAACGGGTAGCGGTAGATATCATCGGTCCCTTGACTCCAACATCGAGTAAGGGCAACCGATAATACTCACTCTTGTGGACTTTGCAACTCGCTTCCGGGACGCCATCCCTTTACCTTCTATTGACTCAGCAACTGTAGTCGAAGGGTTGGTTGAGATGTTCTCAAGGATCGGTTTCCCACACGAGATCCTTTTGACCAGGCATCTTGTTTTACATCAGAGTTGGTGAAAGAAATCAATGATTTACTCGCCATCAAGCATCTCAGTTCAACGCCTTATCATCCAATGTGTATGGAATGGTGGAGCGCTTCAACGGAACCCTTAAGATGATGCTGCGGAAACTATGCCAAGAAAACCAAAAGCTTGGGATCGATATCTTGCCTCCTCTTCTTTTTGCGTACCGTGAGGTGCCACAAACCAGCCTCGGTTTTTCGCCATTTGAATGATATACGGACGACAAGTACGAGGACCCTTGGCATACTCAAGGATCTCTGGACAAGACAGGCTCAAGGAAGATGTTAAGACGACATATCCATATGTCCTCGACCTCAAAAACCGACTAGAAGAGACTTTGAAGTTAGCTCACCAGAACTTGTGCAAAGCTCAGAAGACTCAAAGGGGTACTACGACCGAAACAGTTGTCGACAGCTGAAGATAGGAGATCGTGCACTCATACTCCTCCCAACCAGTGATAACAAACTCATGATGCAATGGAAGGGACCATTTGTAGTCACTGGAAAGAAAAACAACTTTGACTACTGGTTGGACGTAGGCCATACCACTAAATTATTCCACATCAACATGCTGAAGCGGTATGAAGAGCGCCAACCACTAGCTAGGTTCCAAACTTCCTCGTTTATAGTGATTGACGAACCAGAAAATGAAGCCCCTTACCACGCTTTAAAGCTGAAGCAGGTGGGGTATCAAAGGCATTCCTCAGAAAGGTTGGAGCTGATTATTTAAGTAGGTCAGGATCAGCTATTGAATCTTGCACTTTGGGAGTTCATGCTTCTGTATGCTTTCTTGTTTTCTTTATTGTTTTTGTGGTTGAAGTCTGCATGTCGCTCAATCTGTTAGTACAGCACTGTATAAAGTCTCACGAACCGCGCGCCTCGCCACAGTTTTTTTATTATTTTCGCTCATCAAAAAAAAAAAAAACTTTTCGAAAAGGGGGACTTTTGTCATGTATAAAGACTTATGTGCGCGTGTCTGGTGCGGCGGACGATCAGTAACCATAAAAGAAAAAAGAACGGCGGGATTCGGCGCGTGCTCGCCTGACGCGGCACCTCGGCCAACAGCGAATCACGAAGACACACGATTGCTGGAGGAGGGAGCAGAAGAAGAAGAGAAGGAAGGGAGGGTTCGAAAAAGAAGGCCGGTGTGCGGAGTGGTCGAGGCAAGGTTGTCGGGCTCTGGGTCCGAACCTCAAGAGCACCCGTCGGAGAAGTGAGGCTGTCTGACTGTGGGTCCGAGTCTCAAAGACTTCAGGACGGGCCGGGCGGAGAAGCGAAGCTGTCGGGCTGCGGGCCCGAGTTTCATAACTTCAGCGACGATCCGGCCTCTGTTCTACCTCCAGCCTTTGGTGTCCGTGGGTCCTGCAGTGACATGGTGCTGAAGGCAAGCCCTATCTACTTTCCTCCTGTGACTTCTTGGCCGAGCTGCGGACGATCGTCAAGACACAAGTGTCTTATCGTCATACTCACGCGACCGACGCACTGCATCTGACGCCGTCGCAACGCCGCCCGTACAACGCTGCACCGACGCTACCAAGTAATGGTGACCGGTCACGAACTTTAATTATGTTATATATAATTCTTTATTGTGAGAGAACATTTAAAAGTGCATGAACTTTAATATTAGTCTTAGTACCTTGGTTAATTAGTTGTGTGTTACAGTTTGTGTTAATTATATGTTCATGTCTTGTTAACAATCGGCTTCGTTGTTTCTTTTCCCCACTGCGAATTAGTCTCAGTGGTGGCCACAATAATTCGAACCGTGCAAATACAATACATTCCGGGTAAACAACCCCTCGTGACTTAGGAAGACCAAATCATCACAAATTGCGCCCGCGACAGGACGAAGCCGGTTGTTCACAGTTGCTTTAGCGACAGGTGAATATGAGTTTGGCAGAATTTATTACGTTGGGTGAGCGCTTGGGGCTGCAGGGCGCGGAGCTGAGAAATTGGGCGGACGAGCAAGTCACCAAAGCTCGGGAGGAAGATGCGAAGGCGCGTGAGGAACGGGCAGCGGAAAGAGAGGCGACCAAACAGCGCCTTGAGCTAGAAGAAAAGAATTTGCAGTTGCGTCTGAGGCTCGCTGAGGTGGGAGAAAGCAGTGGGAGTGGGAATGGGTGCAAGTCACACTGAAACCAAGTGGAAGTCTTGGCCCCCATCACCCACATAATCTGATTCCCATGTTCAATGATTCTCGAGATGACCTCGACGCATATTTAAAGCGCTTTGAACATGTAGCCACGGGACAAGGGCTGGCCAAAAGAAAAGTGGGCCACCGCTCTCAGCTTGTGCCTCGATGGGGAAGCACTGAAAGTGTTTGGTCGTTTATCGCCCGAAGACTCCCTGGATTACAACAAAGCAAAACTAGCATTGTTAAAACGATTTCGGTTTACTGCTGAGGGATACCGAGAGAGATTCCGGCAAAGTAAACCCCAGGATGGAGAAACCGGCAAGCAGTATGCTACTCGGCTTTTCAGCTACTTCGACCGTTGGGTGGAGATGGCAAACCAGGGGAAGACGTTCAATGCGGTTCTAGACTTGATAGTCGCAGAACAATTCTTGAATAACTGCCATAGTCGCTTGGCGCTTTTCTTCGTGAGAGAAACTGCAAGACCGTGGATGAGGCCTCGGAAGCGGCCGATCACTATTGGAGGCACAGAGGCAGCATAATTTGCTGGTGTTCAAGGAGAGGCTAGAAACAAAATCCTGGCAAAGAAACGAATGAGAAACCAGGTGTGAAGTCTCAAGTCCGTTGCTTCATATGTGATAAGATAGGACACAAGACATCAGATTGCCGTGTGAAGACAAAACAGCCATATTGTGAATATTGCCGCAGATATGGACACGATGTGCAATCATGCAGACGAAATGAACCAGGTGCCAAAGGCTCATCAGCATGCTGCATACTACCTCCCGACCAGCAAAAAGATGCACGGGAATGCTTTGAACGTAGTACCAAGCAGCAAGATGAGACATTTTCTAATGCTTTGGGAGTCTGGTCTAGCAAGTCTTTTGACATGCCGGTGTTGAAAGGAGAGCTTTTTGGACAGGACCGTTTGGGTTCTGCGAGATACAGGAAGCAATAGTATAGTCTACGACGAGATCTTGTACCGGACGCAGCAATGATAGGCACTGAGTCTATCATACTACTGGCTGATGGTAGCTCTATTAACGTTCCGGAAGCGAAGTCAACATTTCATCACCGTACTTCTCCGTGTTACGTCGCAAAGTGCATGGAGAGACCATTGTATGATGTGATCATTGGTAACGTTCCTGGAGCACGCCAACCCATGGAGCCAGATCCCAATTGGAAAGCATCCCGTTTACTTCTGTAGCAAGTAAATCACGCGAGATGAGCACTACGAAAGAAGACAGTGGTTTCTCGCAGGTTATAGTGGGTGCCAAGATCTCGAAACCATGGTCCCCGGTGAGCGTTGGAGCCTTACAATTGTCAAGAGAAATGTTTCGGACAAAGCAGCAGGAAGACACAACACTTCAAGTTTGTAGAAGCAAAATCGGGAAAAATATTCCGGGAAAAGGTACAACCGCCCATTCGTTCTACCTGGATGAAGGCGTGTTGTAACAGATGCTATCAAATATGCCCAGGAAAAATAATCGATCAAGCAGTGGTACCGAAATGCCTACGCCTCGAAGTCCTTAATATGGCACATGACAACTCCTTGTCTGGGCATCAAGGCATACGGAAAACCACGGAAACGGGTCCCTTGGATCATTTTATTGGCCCGGCGTCCAAGAGGACGTTAAAAGATTTGTGAGATCGTGCGATGTATGTCAAAGAACCTTCCCAAAGGTAGAGTGGGCAAGGCTCCACTGGGACGAATGCCGCTTATAGATACCCCATTCGAACGGGTAGCGGTAGATATCATCGGTCCCTTGACTCCATCATCGAGTAAGGGCAACCGATATATACTCACTCTTGTGGACTTTGCAACTCGCTTCCCGGACGCCATCCCTTTACCTTCTATTGACTCAGCAACTGTAGTCGAAGGGTTGGTTGAGATGTTCTCAAGGATCGGTTTCCCACACGAGATCCTTTGTGACCAGGCATCTTGTTTTACATCAGAGTTGGTGAAAGAAATCAATGATTTACTCGCCATCAAGCATCTCAGTTCAACGCCTTATCATCCAATGTGTAATGGAATGGTGGAGCGCTTCAACGGAACCCTTAAGATGATGCTGCGGAAACTATGCCAAGAGAAACCAAAAGCTTGGGATCGATATCTTGCTCCTCTTCTTTTTGCGTACCGTGAGGTGCCACAAACCAGCCTCGGTTTTCGCCATTTGAATTGATATACGGACGACAAGTACGAGGACCCTGGCCATACTCAAGGATCTCTGGACAAGAGACAGGCTCAAGGAAGATGTTAAGACGACATATCCATATGTCCTCGACCTCAAAAACCGACTAGAAGAGACTTTGAAGTTAGCTCACCAGAACTTGTGCAAAGCTCAGAAGACTCAAAAGGGGTACTACGACCGAAACAGTTGTCGACAGCTGACGATAGGAGATCGTGCACTCATACTCCTCCCAACCAGTGATAACAAACTCATGATGCAATGGAAGGGACCATTTGTAGTCACTGGAAAGAAAAACAACTTTGCTACTGGTTGGACGTAGGCCATACCACTAAATTATTCCACATCAAGATGCTGAAGCGGTATGAAGAGCGCCAACCACTAGCTAGGTTCCAAACTTCCTCGTTTATAGTGATTGACGAACCAGAAAATGAAGCCCCTTACCACGCTTTAAAGCTGAAGCAGGTGGGGGTATCAAAGGCATTCCTCAGAAAAGGTTGGAGCTGATTATTTAAGTAGGTCAGGATCAGCTATTGAATCTTGGCACTTTGGGAGTTCATGCTTCTGTATGCTTTCTTGTTTCTTTTATTGTTTTTTGTGGTTGAAGTCTGCATGTCGCTCAATCTGTTAGTACATGCACTGTATAAAGTCTCACGAGACCACGCGCATCGCCACAGTTTTTTTTTTATTATTTTCGCTTCATCAAAAAAAAAAACTTTTCGAAAAGGGGGACTTTTTGTCATGTATAAAAGACTTATGTGCGCGTGTCTGGTGCGGCGGACGATCAGTAACCATAAAAGAAGAAAAAGAACGGCGGGATTCGGCGCGTGCTCGCCTGACGCGGCACCTCGGCCAACAGCGAATCACGAAGACACACGATTGCTGGAGGAGGGAGCAGAAGAGAAGAGAAGGAAGGCAGGGTTCGAAAAAGAAGGCCGGTGTGCGGAGTGGTCGAGGCAAGGTTGTCGGGCTCTGGGTCCGAACCTCAAGAGCACCCGTCGGAGAAGTGAGGCTGTCTGACTGTGGGTCCGAGTCTCAAAGACTTCAGGAGGGCGGGCGGAGAAGCGAAGCTGTCGGGCTGCGGGCCCGAGTTTCATAACTTCAGCGACGATCCGGCCTCTGTTCTACCTCCAAGCCTTTGGTGTCCGTGGGTCCTGCAGTGACATGGTGCTGAAGGCAAGCCCTATCTACTTTCCTCCTGTGACTTCTTGGCCGAGCTGCGGACGATCGTCAAGACACAAGTAGTGTCTTATCGTCCTATACTCACGCGACCGACGCACTGCATCTGACGCCGTCGCAACGCGCCCCGTACAGCGCTGCACCGACGCTACCAAGTAATGGTGGACCGGTCACGAACTTTAATTATGTTATAATTCTTTATTGTGAGAGAACATTTAAAAGTGCATGAACTTTAATATTAGTCTTAGTACCTGGTTAATTAGTTTGTGTGTTACAGTTTGTGTTAATTATATGTTCATGTCTTGTTAACAATCGGCTTCGTTGTTTCTTTTCCCCACTGCGAATTAGTCTCAGTGGTGGCCACAATAATTCGAACCGTGCAAATACAAATACATTCCCGGGGTAAACAACCCCTCGTTGACTTAGGAAGACCAAATCATCACAAATTGGCGTCCACGCGACAGGACGAAGCCGGTTGTTCACAGTTGCTTTAGCGACAGGTGAATATGAGTTTGGCAGAATTATTACGTTGGGTGAGCGCTTGGGGCTGCAGGGCGCGAGCTGAGAAATTGGGCGGACGAGCAAGTCACCAAAGCTCGGGAGGAAGATGCGAAGGCGCGTGAGGAACGGGCAGCGGAAAGAGAGGCGACCAAACAGCGCCTTGAGCTAGAAGAAAAGAATTTGCAGTTGCGTCTGAGGCTCGCTGAGGTGGGAGAAAGCAGTGGGAGTGGGAATGGTGCAAGTCACATGAACCAAGCGGAAGTCTTGGCCCCCATCAACCCACATAATCTGATCCCCATGTTCAATGATTCTCGAGATGACCTCGACGCATATTTAAAGCGCTTTGAACATGTAGCCACGGGACAAGGCTGGCCAAAAGAAAAGTGGGCCACCGCTCTCAGCTTGTGCCTCGATGGGGAAGCACTGAAAGTGTTTGGTCGTTTATCGCCCGAAGACTCCCTGGATTACAACAAAGCAAAACTAGCATTGTTAAAACGATTTCGGTTTACTGCTGAGGGATACCGAGAGAGATTCGGCAAAGTAAACCACAGGATGGAGAAACCGGCAAGCAGTATGCTACTCGGCTTTTCAGCTACTTCGACCGTTGGGTGGAGATGGCAAACCAGGGGAAGACGTTCAATGCGGTTCGAGACTTGATAGTCGCAGAACAATTCTTGAATAACTGCCATAGTCGCTTGGCGCTTTTTCTTCGTGAGAGAAACTGCAAGACCGTGGATGAGGCCTCGGAAGCGGCCGATCACTATTTGGAGGCACAGAGGCAGCATAATTTGCTGGTGTTCAAGGAGAGGTTAGAACAAAATCCTGGCAAAGAAACGAATGAGAAACCAGGTGTGAAGTCTCAAGTCCGTTGCTTCATATGTGATAAGATAGGACACAAGACATCAGATTGCCGTGTGAAGACAAAACAGCCATATTGTGAATATTGCCGCAGATATGGACACGATGTGCAATCATGCAGACGAAATGAACCAGGTGCCAAAGGCTCATCAGCATGCTGCATACTACCTCCCGACCAGCAAAAAGATGCACGGGAATGCTTTGAACGTAGTACCAAGCAGCAAGATGAGACATTTTCTAATGCTTTGGGAGTCTGGTCTAGCAAGTCTTTTGACATGCCGGTGTTGAAAGGAGAGCTTTTTGGACAGACCGTTTGGGTTCTGCGAGATACAGGAAGCAATAGTATAGTCGTACGACGAGATCTTGTACCGGACGCAGCAATGATAGGCACTGAGTCTATCATACTACTGGCTGATGGTAGCTCTATTAACGTTCCGGAAGCGGAAGTCAACATTTCATCACCGTACTTCTCCGGTGTTACGGTCGCAAAGTGCATGGAGAGACCATTGTATGATGTGATCATTGGTAACGTTCCTGGAGCACGCCAACCCATGGAGCCAGATCCCAATTGGAAAGCATCCTCGTTTACTTCTGTAGCAAGTAAATCACGCGAGATGAGCACTACGAAAGAAGACAGTGGTTTTCTGCAGGTTATAGTGGGTGCCAAGATCTCGAAACCATGGTCCCCGGTGAGCGTTGGAGCCTTACAATTGTCAAGAGAAATGTTTCGGACAAAGCAGCAGGAAGACACAACACTTCAAGTTTGTAGAAGCAAAATCGGGAAAAATATTCCGGGAAAAGGTACAACCGCCCATTCGTTCTACCTGGATGAAGGCGTGTTGTACAGATGCTATCAAATATGCCCAGGAAAAATAATCGATCAAGCAGTGGTACCGAAATGCCTACGCCTCGAAGTCCTTAATATGGCACATGACAACTCCTTGTCTGGGCATCAAGGCATACGGAAAACCACGGAACGGGTCCTTGGATCATTTTATTGGCCCGGCGTCCAAGAGGACGTTAAAAGATTTGTGAGATCGTGCGATGTATGTCAAAGAACCTTCCCAAAAGGTAGAGTGGGCAAGGCTCCACTGGGACGAATGCCGCTTATAGATACCCCATTCGAACGGGTAGCGGTAGATATCATCGGTCCCTTGACTCCATCATCGAGTAAGGGCAACCGATATATACTCACTCTTGTGGACTTTGCAACTCGCTTCCCGGACGCCATCCCTTTACCTTCTATTGACTCAGCAACTGTAGTCGAAGGGTTGGTTGAGATGTTCTCAAGGATCGGTTCCCACACGAGATCCTTTGTGACCAGGCATCTTGTTTTACATCAGAGTTGGTGAAAGAAATCAATGATTTACTCGCCATCAAGCATCTCAGTTCAACGCCTTATCATCCAATGTGTAATGGAATGGTGGAGCGCTTCAACGGAACCTTAAGATGATGCTGCGGAAACTATGCCAAGAGAAACCAAAAGCTTGGGATCGATATCTTGCTCCTCTTCTTTTTGCGTACCGTGAGGTGCCACAAACCAGCCTCGGTTTTTCGCCATTTGAATTGATATACGGACGACAAGTACGAGGACCCTTGGCCATACTCAAGGATCTCTGGACAAGAGACAGGCTCAAGGAAGATGTTAAGACGACATATCCATATGTCCTCGACCTCAAAAACCGACTAGAAGAGACTTTGAAGTTAGCTCACCAGAACTTGTGCAAAGCTCAGAAGACTCAAAAGGGGTACTACGACCGAAACAGTGTCGACAGCTGAAGATAGGAGATCGTGCACTCATACTCCTCCCAACCAGTGATAACAAACTCATGATGCAATGGAAGGGACCATTTGTAGTCACTGGAAAGAAAAACAACTTTGACTACTGGTTGGACGTAGGCCATACCACTAAATTATTCCACATCAAGATGCTGAAGCGGTATGAAGAGCGCCAACCACTAGCTAGGTTCCAAACTTCCTCGTTTATAGTGATTGACGAACCAGAAAATGAAGCCCCTTACCACGCTTTAAAGCTGAAGCAGGTGGGGGTATCAAAGGCATTCCTCAGAAAAGGTTGGAGCTGATTATTTAAGTAGGTCAGGATCAGCTATTGAATCTTGCACTTTGGGAGTTCATGCTTCTGTATGCTTTCTTGTTTCTTTTATTGTTTTTTGTGGTTGAAGTCTGCATGTCGCTCAATCTGTTAGTACATGCACTGTATAAAGTCTCACGAGACCACGCGCATCGCCACAGTTTTTTTTATTATTTTCGCTTCATCAAAAAAAAAAAAACTTTTCGAAAAGGGGACTTTTTGTCATGTATAAAGACTTATGTGCGCGTGTCTGGTGCGGCGGACGATCAGTAACCATAAAAGAAGAAAAAGAACGGCGGGATTCGGCGCGTGCTCGCCTGACGCGGCACTCGGCCAACAGCGAATCACGAAGACACACGATTGCTGGAGGAGGGAGCAGAAGAAGAAGAGAAGGAAGGCAGGGTTCGAAAAAGAAGGCCGGTGTGCGGAGTGGTCGAGGCAAGGTTGTCGGGCTCTGGGTCCGAACCTCAAGACCTCAAG
Source organism: Dermacentor silvarum (assembly GCF_013339745.2). Taxonomy (NCBI): domain Eukaryota; kingdom Metazoa; phylum Arthropoda; class Arachnida; order Ixodida; family Ixodidae; genus Dermacentor; species Dermacentor silvarum. The sequence continues at coordinate 60,326,978 of NC_051156.1, forward strand.
AGCACCCGTCGGAGAAGTGAGGCTGTCTGACTGTGGGTCCGAGTCTCAAAGACTTCAGGAGGGCCGGGCGGAGAAGCGAAGCTGTCGGGCTGCGGGCCCGAGTTTCATAACTTCAGCGACGATCCGGCCTCTGTTCTACCTCCAAGCCTTTGGTGTCCGTGGGTCCTGCAAGTGACATGGTGCTGAAGGCAAGCCCTATCTACTTTCTCCCTGTGACTTCTTGGCCGAGCTGCGGACGATCGTCAAGACACAAGTAGTGTCTTATCGTCCTATACTCACGCGACCGACGCCACTGCATCTGACGCCGTCGCAACGCCCGCCCCGTACAGCGCTGCACCGACGCTACCAAGTAATGGTGACCGGTCACGAACTTTAATTATGTTATATATATTCTTTATTGTGAGAGAACATTAAAAGTGCATGAACTTTAATATTAGTCTTAGTACCTTGGTTAATTAGTTTGTGTGTTACAGTTTGTGTTAATTATATGTTCATGTCTTGTTAACAATCGGCTTCGTTGTTTCTTTTCCCCACTGCGAATTAGTCTCAGTGGTGGCCACAATAATTCGAACCGTGCAAATACAAATACATTCCGGGTAAACAACCCCTCGTTGACTTAGGAAGACCAAATCATCACAAATTGGCGTCCACGCGACAGGACGAAGCCGGTTGTTCACAGTTGCTTTAGCGACAGGTGAATATGAGTTTGGCAGAATTTATTACGTTGGGTGAGCGCTGGGGCTGCAGGGCGCGGAGCTGAGAAATGGGCGGACGAGCAAGTCACCAAAGCTCGGGAGGAAGATGCGAAGGCGCGTGAGGAACGGGCAGCGGAAAGAGAGGCGACCCAAACAGCGCCTTGAGCTAGAAGAAAGAATTTGCAGTTGCGTCTGAGGCTCGCTGAGGTGGGAGAAAGCAGTGGGAGTGGGAATGGTGCAAGTCACATGAACCAAGCGGAAGTCTTGGCCCCCATCAACCCACATAATCTGATCCCCATGTTCAATGATTCTCGAGATGACCTCGACGCATATTTAAAGCGCTTTGAACATGTAGCCACGGGACAAGGCTGGCCAAAAGAAAAGTGGGCCACCGCTCTCAGCTTGTGCCTCGATGGGGAAGCACTGAAAGTGTTTGGTCGTTTATCGCCCGAAGACTCCCTGGATTACAACAAAGCAAAACTAGCATTGTTAAACGATTTCGGTTTACTGCTGAGGGATACCGAGAGAGATTCCGGCAAAGTAAACCACAGGATGGAGAAACCGGCAAGCAGTATGCTACTCGGCTTTTCAGCTACTTCGACCGTTGGGTGGAGATGGCAACCAGGGGAAGACGTTCAATGCGGTTCGAGACTTGATAGTCGCAGAACAATTCTTGAATAACTGCCATAGTCGCTTGGCGCTTTTTCTTCGTGAGAGAAACTGCAAGACCGTGGATGATGATGATGATTTGGTTTTAATGGCGCAAGGGCCAGTTCTGGCCAAAGAGCGCCATACACATGATGCAATGAGTTAACAATGGTTAATGAAGTCTAAAGTGCACTATGGCTGTAGAGGGGCCTAAAATCATTTAATGTGTGAGTGCGTCAAATATATATGTGCTATAAGTGTAAAAGTGGGGTATGCTATGACCATAAAATATATACGAGGCGAAGCGAATAAAAGATAAAAATGTAAAAGTATGGAAGTAGCACTGTTGCCTTACCCGGGTCCTTGAGCGCAAGAACCTGAAGGCACGTGCTCCTATGACTATTTCCACAGCAGCAGCCTCTGATAAGAGGCCGTGCTACGGATCACTTGGGTGTATAACATCCAGTACACCTGCATCCTTTAAAAAAGCTAAGGTTGATTTAACCTCAAAGAGCGGTTCATTGCCTAGGAACATTGCTGGGTGTAATGGAACTTCTTCACGGCGTAGCAAATAAAAGTGTTTTTTCCTCTGCGTCTCTAGTTCACGACATTCTATTAACACGTGAAGGACCGTTAACGTAGCGCCACATTTACCACAGACAGGTGGCTCATCACCAATCAACAAGTATGAGTGTGTACCGAAAGTGTGGCCGATTCTGAGACGACAAAAATAACCTCAGTTTGTCGTATTTTTGTTATAGGCTGCCAATTTCCTAGTTTGGGCTTAATTATGTGGAGTTTATTGAGTGTTTCGCTGTCCCACATGCTTTGCCAATATCTCTCAGTTCCTTCCGGAGGTAAGGTTTGAGATCTGTGGCGGGAATAGCTAAGGAAGAGGTGCCGCCTTTCGTTGTTATAGACGTGGCAATATTGTCGGCAAGAACATTACCCTCGATGCCTCTATGCCCAGGCACCCAGCATATTATGAGTTGTTGTTCGGATGCATAAACAGAGCAGATCAGTGAATAGAGGTTGGCAATTATAGTGTTATTGCGTTTCTGCGGCAACATCAAAGCTTTAACGACGCTTAAAGAGTCGGTAAATATTATTGCCTTTTGTAGTTTCATTCTCTCGATGTGTTTCACCGCGGATAGTACTGCATAAGCTTCTGCAGTAAAGATGCTTGTTTGGGAGTGGAGTACATCGGATTCCGAGAAGGACGGACCGACTGCTGCATAAGACACGCCAGCATGCGACTTTGACGCGTCCGTATAAAATTCAGGGCAGGAATACTTCGACTTTAATTCTAAAAAGTGCATTTGAATGTGTGCATGTGGCGCGTGTTTTGTGACTTCGATAAACGATGTGTCACATTCTACCATCTGCCACTGCCACGGCGGTGGCAGTTTCCCTGGAGTCATTAGGTTATGTTCGAGTAATGAAACACCCATTTCTTCACCGATGTTTCTCACACGTAGTGAGAAGGGCGGCTTCGCTCTAGGTCGATTATGAAATAGTGTGGCACATGTGGTATCGTTTATGGTAGAATAGGTAGGATGTGAACGGTTTGAGTTTGTTTTCAGGAAATATGTAAAACTGGCATAGGACCTCTGAAGGTGTAGCGACCACATGTTTGCTTCTACATATAGGCTTTCTACGGGGCTTGTCCTGAAGGCCCCGGTCGCGAGTCGGATTCCCAAATGGTGAACGGGATCTAACAACTTTAAAGCACTGGGTGCAGCAGACTGATACACTATCGCACCATAGTCAAGTCGTGAGGCGACAAGGCATCTATACAAGTTCAAAATACATTTCCTGTCACTGCCCCATGTTGTACGCGATAGAAGCTTCAACAAGTTCATAGTTTTCAGGCATTTCGCCCTCAAGTATTTGATATGCGGCATGAATGTCAGTTTTGAGTCCAACACAATTCCCAGGAACTTGTGCTCAGTGGTTACAGGTAATATACTACCAAAGAGCTGAATAGCCGGATATGGTACTATTCCTCTCTTATTTGTGAAAAGGACACATCTACTTTTCTGTGGGCTCAACTTAAAGCCGTTTTCGTTAAGCCATGCTGGACATGTCGTTCGCAGATAGCAAGGTTGCACGATTTAAAACCAAGCTGGACATCATCTACATATACAGAGTAGAACATCGTTCGTGGGATAGCCGTCCGTAGAGAGTTCATTTTAACAATAAACAATGTGCAGCTAAGCACACCGCCTTGCGGGACACCAGTTTCTTGGGTGAAAGACCTCGACAAGGCCCGGCCCACCCTTACACGAAAGGTCCGGTTAGAAAGGTAGCTTTCGATAGCACTCAACATATTGCCGCGGACACCCATAGTGGATAGGTCTCGGATAATACCGAAGCGCCATGTGGTGTCATACGCTTTCTCTAAGTCAAGAAATACAGAGAGAAAAAACTGTTGTGTATGAAGGCATCCCTTATAATCCCCTCAATACGGACAAGGTGGTCTGTAGTGGACCTACCTTCTCGGAAGCCACACTGGTACGGATCTAGTATTCCGTTGCTTTCTAGGAGATAGACAAGGCGCCGGTTAATCATCTTTTCAAAGAGTTTACACAGACAGCTTGTCAAAGCAATGGGTCTGTAACTACTTGGTAAGGATGGGTCCTTGCCTTGTTTAAGTATGGGTATTATTATGGCTTCTTTCCAAGAAGATGGAATGTACCCAGCAGCCCACATGACATTAAAAGAGAGAGGAGTGTATTTTGTGTTTCAGGGTGTAGGTGCTTGATCATTTCATACATGATACGGTCAGCACCTGGTGCTGAGCTGTTGCAACAAGCGAGAGCAGTTTTAAATTCAGCTAGACTAAACGGGCGGTTGTAATCTTCATTTCGAGCACATTTCCGATTAAGGGGCTGTCGCTCTGCGCGTTCTTTGAACCTCATGAATGTTTGTGTGTAATGAGAGGCACTGGAGACATATTGAAAGTGTTCACCCAGGCAATCTGCCTGATCTTCCAGGCTATCTCCTTGGGTACTTACTAAGGGTAGAGGGTTCGACTCCCGGCCTTTCAATTTATTCACCCTATGCCATACTTTCGCCTCATCTGTGTAAGAATTTATGCCAGAGAGGTACCTCTCCCAACTCTCTCTTTTTGCACGTCGACGGGTTCTTCTGCCTTGTGACTTAACCTGCTTGAAATTAATGAGGTTTTCGGTGGTTGGAGAATCGCGAAGCAATCTCCAAGCTTTGTTTGATTTTTGCGTGCTTTCCTACATTCATCGTTCCACCATGGGATGCGACGCTTCTTAGTAAGTCCGTTAGTTTGCGTAATAGATCTCGTAGCAGCGTCAATAATAAAACATGTTAGATAGGCCACAGCGTCGTCTACATTAAAATCAGCAATGTCATCGCCACCTAAACATGTAAGCTCTCGGAACAGTTGCCAGTTGGCCGAGTCCACGTTCCATCGAGGAAAACTTGGCAAGCATCCATCTTGTTTCGTTAAGTTTAACATAATAGGGAAATGGTCGCTCCCTAAGGGGTTCTTGAGAACAGACCACTCCAGGTATGGAATTAGTGTACTCGATACTATACTTAAGTCAATGGATGAGTATGTGTTATGTGTAACGCTGAAATACGTTGGCTCTTTTTGGTTAAGTATAATTGCGCCTGAAGAGAACAGAAAGTTTTCAATTAGCCGCCCTCTCGCATCGCAACGAGAGTCTCCCCACAAAGTGTTATGTGCATTTAAATCTCCGACAACTATGTATGGCGGCAGAAGTTCATTTATGTAATTTTGAAACTGTGTCTTGGAAAGTTGATACCAAGGGGGGATATAAATTGAACTAATCGTGACTAGTTTACCGAACAGTACTGCTCGGACAGCAACTGCTTCAAGGGAAGTTTGGAGGTTTAATTGCTGACAGGCAACACCTTTATCGACAATTATAGCGACACCGCCCGACGAGGCGGTAGCGTCGTCACGGTCCTTGCGAAAAACGGCGTATTGCCTTAGAAAGTTTGTGTTTGTTGATTTTAGATGCGTCTCCTGGACACACAGCACCCTTGGACTATATTTATGAAGGAGCTCTTTAACGTCATCGAGGTTATGGAGAAGTCCCCTAACGTTCCATTGCAATATTTGCGTGTCCATATTGAAAAAGAGGTTTGTGCTGTGTGTGAAGGGACTGCAAAATTAGCTTACAGAACCCTTGTCGGGCCCTGTGATGCGGGCTTTTTCTTTTTTGGAGCGATCGCGCGATTCTCGCCGCTCCTGAGGCGCTTGCGGCGCCGTCTGGCTGGTTGTGGTGTCCATCGCCTCTTGCGAGGCGCTGGGCACGCGCTCTTGCGAGCGGTTGGTGTGACGGGAAGGCCTCGTATCGAGGGACGAGGCCCTGGAGGCCACCAGCCCGGAGGTCGATGGCCCCTTCTTGTGAGTTGGCGGAGCAGCGCTAGCTGCAGCCGCTGAGGGGGCAGATGGCGTCACTGCCGGCTCACTGTGTGTGGGCCGGACAGCCGCCGGAAGCCGTTGCGACGCTGCCCCCTGACGCGCCACTTCGGCAAAGCTGCGCTTCGGCAGGTATGACACCCGCCTGCGTGCCTCCTTGAACGAGATATTTTCTTTAACTTTGATAGTCACAATTTCTTTTTCTTTTTTCCAGGATGGGCACGACCGCGAGTATGCGGCGTGCTCCCCATCACAGTTAACACAATGTAGAGAGCTTTCACAAGACTCGGATGAGTGTTCATGAGCACTGCATTTCGCACAAGTTTGGCGGCCTCGGCAGTTCTGTGAACTGTGGCCGAACCGCTGGCATTTGAAGCATCGGAGAGGATTTGGCACGTATGGCCTAACGCGAAGCTTGATGTATCCAGCCTCGATGGATTCGGGCAGAACACTTGAGTTAAATGTAAGTATCAGGTGCTTGGTCTGGATTTCCTTGCCGTCGCGCCTCATCTTGATCCGTTTAACATTGATTACATTCTGCTCACTGAAGCCCTCTAGGAGTTCAGCTTCAGTCAGCTCCAACAAATCGTCGTCTGATACAACGCCTCGGGTGGTGTTCATGGTGCGGTGCGGGGTTACAGTTACTTGGATGTCCCCAAAGGACACTAGATTAGGCAGCTTTTCATATTGTTTCTGATCATGGAGTTCCAAGAGGAGATCACCACTGGCCATCCTCGATGCCTTATAACCTGGCCCAAGAGCCTCAGTTAGGGATTTAGAGACTAGAAAAGGAGAGATTGTCCGTACTTGTTTTCCTGCTTTTTCGGAGTGAATTACATGGAATCGTGGGAAGTTTTGTTTTTGTTGTCCAAAGAACTGGAACACGTCTTCGGTGCGCCCTCGTTTCAGACGGCGATCGGGGAGTGATGGGAAGGAACTAGCCATAAGGATATATAGATTTTCGGCAGCAACGCCAGCCACCCACCATGGAGCCCAACAAGGGGACGCTACAGGGCCTGTAAACACAGGTCCTGCAGACGCCAGCCGTACGTCACCACTATAACCGAATATGAAATAACCTAGGTTGGCTACTCACACAGGGTTAACCCTCGCTGCCAAGAAAATAGGAAGTAATATAGAAGAGAGTAGAAGACAGGAAAGATGAAAAGTCGAAAGAGAAAGACGAAGATTGTAGAGAGAGACAGGAAGAGGCAACTACCGATTTCCCCCGGGTGGGTCAGTCCGGGGGTGCCGTCTACGTGAAGCCGAGGCCAAAGGGGTGTGTTGCCTCCGCCGAGGGGCCGTAAAGGTCCAAACACCCGGCATTGGCTCAACCCCCAGGATCCCCTTTTCCCCGGACACGGCTAAGCCGCGCACGGCTACACGCGGGAGGGTCCAAGCCTCATGTGCTCGGGTACGTGGTGGCGCAGCTCACCAAACGCCTGCTGACGCAGACGCCCCTGCGGGGAAGACCGTGGATGAGGCCTCGGAAGCGGCCGATCACTATTTGGAGGCACAGAGGCAGCATAATTTGCTGGTGTTCAAGGAGAGGTTAGAACAAAATCCTGACAAAGAAACGAATGAGAAACCAGGTGTGAAGTCTCAAGTCCGTTGCTTCATATGTGATAAGATAGGACACAAGACATCAGATTGCCGTGTGAAGACAAAACAGCCATATTGTGAATATTGCCGCAGATATGGACACGATGTGCAATCATGCAGACGAAATGAACCAGGTGCCAAAGGCTCATCAGCATGCTGCATACTACCTCCCGACCAGCAAAAAGATGCACGGGAATGCTTTGAACGTAGTACCAAGCAGCAAGATGAGACATTTTCTAATGCTTTGGGAGTCTGGTCTAGCAAGTCTTTTGACATGCCGGTGTTGAAAGGAGAGCTTTTTGGACAGACCGTTTGGGTTCTGCGAGATACAGGAAGCAATAGTATAGTCGTACGACGAGATCTTGTACCGGACGCAGCAATGATAGGCACTGAGTCTATCATACTACTGGCTGATGGTAGCTCTATTAACGTTCCGGAAGCGGAAGTCAACATTTCATCACCGTACTTCTCCGGTGTTACGGTCGCAAAGTGCATGGAGAGACCATTGTATGATGTGATCATTGGTAACGTTCCTGGAGCACGCCAACCCATGGAGCCAGATCCCAATTGGAAAGCATCCTCGTTTACTTCTGTAGCAAGTAAATCACGCGAGATGAGCACTACGAAAGAAGACAGTGGTTTTCTGCAGGTTATAGTGGGTGCCAAGATCTCGAAACCATGGTCCCCGGTGAGCGTTGGAGCCTTACAATTGTCAAGAGAAATGTTTCGGACAAAGCAGCAGGAAGACACAACACTTCAAGTTTGTAGAAGCAAAATCGGGAAAAATATTCCGGGAAAAGGTACAACCGCCCATTCGTTCTACCTGGATGAAGGCGTGTTGTACAGATGCTATCAAATATGCCCAGGAAAAATAATCGATCAAGCAGTGGTACCGAAATGCCTACGCCTCGAAGTCCTTAATATGGCACATGACAACTCCTTGTCTGGGCATCAAGGCATACGGAAAACCACGGAACGGGTCCTTGGATCATTTTATTGGCCCGGCGTCCAAGAGGACGTTAAAGATTTGTGAGATCGTGCGATGTATGTCAAAGAACCTTCCCAAAAGGTAGAGTGGGCAAGGCTCCACTGGGACGAATGCCGCTTATAGATACCCCATTCGAACGGGTAGCGGTAGATATCATCGGTCCCTTGACTCCAACATCGAGTAAGGGCAACCGATATATACTCACTCTTGTGGACTTTGCAACTCGCTTCCCGGACGCCATCCCTTTACCTTCTATTGACTCAGCAACTGTAGTCGAAGGGTTGGTTGAGATGTTCTCAAGGATCGGTTTCCCACACGAGATCCTTTGTGACCAGGCATCTTGTTTTACATCAGAGTTGGTGAAAGAAATCAATGATTTACTCGCCATCAAGCATCTCAGTTCAACGCCTTATCATCCAATGTGTAATGGAATGGTGGAGCGCTTCAACGGAACCCTTAAGATGATGCTGCGGAAACTATGCCAAGAGAAACCAAAAGCTTGGGATCGATATCTTGCTCCTCTGCTTTTTGCGTACCGTGAGGTGCCACAAACCAGCCTCGGTTTTTCGCCATTTGAATTGATATACGGACGACAAGTACGAGGACCCTTGGCCATACTCAAGGATCTCTGGACAAGAGACAGGCTCAAGGAAGATGTTAAGACGACATATCCATATGTCCTCGACCTCAAAAACCGACTAGAAGAGACTTTGAAGTTAGCTCACCAGAACTTGTGCAAAGCTCAGAAGACTCAAAAGGGGTACTACGACCGAAACAGTTGTCGACAGCTGAAGATAGGAGATCGTGCACTCATACTCCTCCCAACCAGTGATAACAAACTCATGATGCAATGGAAGGGACCATTTGTAGTCACTGGAAAGAAAAACAACTTTGACTACTGGTTGGACGTAGGCCATACCACTAAATTATTCCACATCAACATGCTGAAGCGGTATGAAGAGCGCCAACCACTAGCTAGGTTCCAAACTTCCTCGTTTATAGTGATTGACGAACCAGAAAATGAAGCCCCTTACCACGCTTTAAAGCTGAAGCAGGTGGGGGTATCAAAGGCATTCCTCAGAAAAGGTTGGAGCTGATTATTTAAGTAGGTCAGGATCAGCTATTGAATCTTGCACTTTGGGAGTTCATGCTTCTGTATGCTTTCTTGTTTCTTTTATTGTTTTTTGTGGTTGAAGTCTGCATGTCGCTCAATCTGTTAGTACATGCACTGTATAAAGTCTCACGAGACCACGCGCATCGCCACAGTTTTTTTTATTATTTTCGCTTCATCAAAAAAAAACTTTTCGAAAAGGGGGACTTTTTGTCATGTATAAAAGACTTATGTGCGCGTGTCTGGTGCGGCGGACGATCAGTAACCATAAAGAAGAAAAAGAACGGCGGGATTCGGCGCGTGCTCGCCTGACGCGGCACCTCGGCCAACAGCGAATCACGAAGACACACGATTGCTGGAGGAGGGAGCAGAAGAAGAAGAGAAGGAAGACAGGGTTCGAAAAAGAAGGCCGGTGTGCGGAGTGGTCGAAGCAAGGTTGTCGGGCTCTGGGTCCGAACCTCAAGACCTCAAGAGCACCCGTCGGAGAAGTGAGGCTGTCTGACTGTGGGTCCGAGTCTCAAAGACTTCAGGAGGGCCGGGCGGAGAAGCGAAGCTGTCGGGCTGCGGGCCCGAGTTTCATAACTTCAGCGACGATCCGGCCTCTGTTCTACCTCCAAGCCTTTGGTGTCCGTGGGTCCTGCAGTGACATGGTGCTGAAGGCAAGCCCTATCTACTTTCCTCCTGTGACTTCTTGGCCGAGCTGCGGACGATCGTCAAGACACAAGTAGTGTCTTATCGTCCTATACTCACGCGACCGACGCACTGCATCTGACGCCGTCGCAACGCCGCCCCGTACAGCGCTGCACCGACGCTACCAAGTAATGGTGACCGGTCACGAACTTTAATTATGTTATATATAATTCTTTATTGTGAGAGAACATTTAAAAGTGCATGAACTTTAATATTAGTCTTAGTACCTTGGTTAATTAGTTTGTGTGTTACAGTTTGTGTTAATTATATGTTCATGTCTTGTTAACAATCGGCTTCGTTGTTTCTTTTCCCCACTGCGAATTAGTCTCAGTGGTGGCCACAATAATTCGAACCGTGCAAATACAAATACATTCCCGGGTAAACAACCCCTCGTTGACTTAGGAAGACCAAATCATCACAAATTGGCGTCCACGCGACAGGACGAAGCCGGTTGTTCACAGTTGCTTTAGCGACAGGTGAATATGAGTTTGGCAGAATTTATTACGTTGGGTGAGCGCTTGGGGCTGCAGGGCGCGGAGCTGAGAAATTGGGCGGACGAGCAAGTCACCAAAGCTCGGGAGGAAGATGCGAAGGCGCGTGAGGAACGGGCAGCGGAAAGAGAGGCGACCAAACAGCGCCTTGAGCTAGAAGAAAAGAATTTGCAGTTGCGTCTGAGGCTCGCTGAGGTGGGAGAAAGCAGTGGGAGTGGGAATGGTGCAAGTCACATGAACCAAGCGGAAGTCTTGGCCCCCATCAACCCACATAATCTGATCCCCATGTTCAATGATTCTCGAGATGACCTCGACGCATATTTAAAGCGCTTTGAACATGTAGCCACGGGACAAGGCTGGCCAAAAGAAAAGTGGGCCACCGCTCTCAGCTTGTGCCTCGATGGGGAAGCACTGAAAGTGTTTGGTCGTTTATCGCCCGAAGACTCCCTGGATTACAACAAAGCAAAACTAGCATTGTTAAAACGATTTCGGTTTACTGCTGAGGGATACCGAGAGAGATTCCGGCAAAGTAAACCACAGGATGGAGAAACCGGCAAGCAGTATGCTACTCGGCTTTTCAGCTACTTCGACCGTTGGGTGGAGATGGCAAACCAGGGGAAGACGTTCAATGCGGTTCGAGACTTGATAGTCGCAGAACAATTCTTGAATAACTGCCATAGTCGCTTGGCGCTTTTTCTTCGTGAGAGAAACTGCAAGACCGTGGATGAGGCCTCGGAAGCGGCCGATCACTATTTGGAGGCACAGAGGCAGCATAATTTGCTGGTGTTCAAGGAGAGGTTAGAACAAAATCCTGGCAAAGAAACGAATGAGAAACCAGGTGTGAAGTCTCAAGTCCGTTGCTTCATATGTGATAAGATAGGACACAAGACATCAGATTGCCGTGTGAAGACAAAACAGCCATATTGTGAATATTGCCGCAGATATGGACACGATGTGCAATCATGCAGACGAAATGAACCAGGTGCCAAAGGCTCATCAGCATGCTGCATACTACCTCCCGACCAGCAAAAAGATGCACGGGAATGCTTTGAACGTAGTACCAAGCAGCAAGATGAGACATTTTCTAATGCTTTGGGAGTCTGGTCTAGCAAGTCTTTTGACATGCCGGTGTTGAAAGGAGAGCTTTTTGGACAGACCGTTTGGGTTCTGCGAGATACAGGAAGCAATAGTATAGTCGTACGACGAGATCTTGTACCGGACGCAGCAATGATAGGCACTGAGTCTATCATACTACTGGCTGATGGTAGCTCTATTAACGTTCCGGAAGCGGAAGTCAACATTTCATCACCGTACTTCTCCGGTGTTACGGTCGCAAAGTGCATGGAGAGACCATTGTATGATGTGATCATTGGTAACGTTCCTGGAGCACGCCAACCCATGGAGCCAGATCCCAATTGGAAAGCATCCTCGTTTACTTCTGTAGCAAGTAAATCACGCGAGATGAGCACTACGAAAGAAGACAGTGGTTTTCTGCAGGTTATAGTGGGTGCCAAGATCTCGAAACCATGGTCCCCGGTGAGCGTTGGAGCCTTACAATTGTCAAGAGAAATGTTTCGGACAAAGCAGCAGGAAGACACAACACTTCAAGTTTGTAGAAGCAAAATCGGGAAAAATATTCCGGGAAAAGGTACAACCGCCCATTCGTTCTACCTGGATGAAGGCGTGTTGTACAGATGCTATCAAATATGCCCAGGAAAAATAATCGATCAAGCAGTGGTACCGAAATGCCTACGCCTCGAAGTCCTTAATATGGCACATGACAACTCCTTGTCTGGGCATCAAGGCATACGGAAAACCACGGAACGGGTCCTTGGATCATTTTATTGGCCCGGCGTCCAAGAGGGCGTTAAAAGATTTGTGAGATCGTGCGATGTATGTCAAAGAACCTTCCCAAAAGGTAGAGTGGGCAAGGCTCCACTGGGACGAATGCCGCTTATAGATACCCCATTCGAACGGTTAGCGGTAGATATCATCGGTCCCTTGACTCCAACATCGAGTAAGGGCAACCGATATATACTCACTCTTGTGGACTTTGCAACTCGCTTCCCGGACGCCATCCCTTTACCTTCTATTGACTCAGCAACTGTAGTCGAAGGGTTGGTTGAGATGTTCTCAAGGATCGGTTTCCCACACGAGATCCTTTGTGACCAGGCATCTTGTTTTACATCAGAGTTGGTGAAAGAAATCAATGATTTACTCGCCATCAAGCATCTCAGTTCAACGCCTTATCATCCAATGTGTAATGGAATGGTGGAGCGCTTCAACGGAACCCTTAAGATGATGCTGCGGAAACTATGCCAAGAGAAACCAAAAGCTTGGGATCGATATCTTGCTCCTCTTCTTTTTGCGTACCGTGAGGTGCCACAAACCAGCCTCGGTTTTTCGCCATTTGAATTGATATACGGACGACAAGTACGAGGACCCTTGGCCATACTCAAGGATCTCTGGACAAGAGACAGGCTCAAGGAAGATGTTAAGACGACATATCCATATGTCCTCGACCTCAAAAACCGACTAGAAGAGACTTTGAAGTTAGCTCACCAGAACTTGTGCAAAGCTCAGAAGACTCAAAAGGGGTACTACGACCGAAACAGTTGTCGACAGCTGAAGATAGGAGATCGTGCACTCATACTCCTCCCAACCAGTGATAACAAACTCATGATGCAATGGAAGGGACCATTTGTAGTCACTGGAAAGAAAAACAACTTTGACTACTGGTTGGACGTAGGCCATACCACTAAATTATTCCACATCAACATGCTGAAGCGGTATGAAGAGCGCCAACCACTAGCTAGGTTCCAAACTTCCTCGTTTATAGTGATTGACGAACCAGAAAATGAAGCCCCTTACCACGCTTTAAAGCTGAAGCAGGTGGGGGTATCAAAGGCATTCCTCAGAAAAGGTTGGAGCTGATTATTTAAGTAGGTCAGGATCAGCTATTGAATCTTGCACTTTGGGAGTTCATGCTTCTGTATGCTTTCTTGTTTCTTTTATTGTTTTTTGTGGTTGAAGTCTGCATGTCGCTCAATCTGTTAGTACATGCACTGTATAAAGTCTCACGAGACCACGCGCATCGCCAGTTTTTTTTATTATTTTCGCTTCATCAAAAAAAAAACTTTTCGAAAAGGGGGACTTTTTGTCATGTATAAAAGACTTATGTGCGCGTGTCTGGTGCGGCGGACGATCAGTAACCATAAAAGAAGAAAAAGAACGGCGGGATTCGGCGCGTGCTCGCCTGACGCGGCACCTCGGCCAACAGCGAATCACGAAGACACACGATTGCTGGAGGAGGGAGCAGAAGAAGAAGAGAAGGAAGGCAGGGTTCGAAAAAGAAGGCCGGTGTGCGGAGTGGTCGAGGCAAGGTTGTCGGGCTCTGGGTCCGAACCTCAAGACCTCAAGAGCACCCGTCGGAGAAGTGAGGCTGTCTGACTGTGGGTCCGAGTCTCAAAGACTTCAGGAGGGCCGGGCGGAGAAGCGAAGCTGTCGGGCTGCGGGCCCGAGTTTCATAACTTCAGCGACGATCCGGCCTCTGTTCTACCTCCAAGCCTTTGGTGTCCGTGGGTCCTGCAGTGACATGGTGCTGAAGGCAAGCCCTATCTACTTTCCTCCTGTGACTTCTTGGCCGAGCTGCGGACGATCGTCAAGACACAAGTAGTGTCTTATCTTATCGTCCTATACTCACGCGACCGACGCACTGCATCTGACGCCGTCGCAACGCCGCCCCGTACAGCGCTGCACCGACGCTACCAAGTAATGGTGACCGGTCACGAACTTTAATTATGTTATATATAATTCTTTATTGTGAGAGAACATTTAAAAGTGCATGAACTTTAATATTAGTCTTCGTACCTTGGTTAATTAGTTTGTGTGTTACAGTTTGTGTTAATTATATGTTCATGTCTTGTTAACAATCGGCTTCGTTGTTTCTTTTCCCCACTGCGAATTAGTCTCAGTGGTGGCCACAATAATTCGAACCGTGCAAATACAAATACATTCCCGGGTAAACAACCCCTCGTTGACTTAGGAAGACCAAATCATCACAGGCTGGTGGCCGAAAAAGATCACTGCAAGAAATTGATAAACAGCTCGACACAGTGAGCAAACACGCAGCGTACAGCGAATTGAGCCCTAGTGCACACGTTGGGTTGGCGATAGAGCCATTTGTTGCTGCGACACCTCAGCACATGAAAGGGCACTTATACATGGAGCTTGTACATGTTGCCTTTCATAACGCCCAAGGCATTTACGTATCAGCACTTCTATATCAAGGCATTGCAGAAGGTGAATAAATCTCCATCCGAAAGAGCTATCATCTAACTCAAGAACAACAGAAATATGGTATGTTCCGTATTGTCGCACTGGTATGGTCGGCAAATGCTTCACAACAAACTTCGTGTTTACTAAATCACTGTAATGAATCACAAATCGATATTCGCGAAGTACAATTATCTGACTTGTACGCGTTCTTTCTAGCCTAAAATTGACCTCTAGAGCTGTCTTTGATTTGTAGTTCATTATATTCTTAAATGCCACTATTGCAATGCGAACGTTGTAATTCAGTGTTGTACTGGTGTATGATGCTGTTGTGAAGTGATGTATGCTAATGCATACATCACTAGTGGTATGTTTAGTTTGATGGTTTCATCAAAGTGTATCACAATGGTTTGTTTGTTATGATGGTTTGTCAAAGTGTATGACAACATAAACAAAACGCTCGTGCCTCTGCTCATTTCTTAGCCAGTACGGGAGCGAAGGACTCCCTAAAGCCATTCTTGAATGGCTTTTCTCTTCACTTCCTATCAAATGTATTGTGATAAAGCAATAAAAAATAAATCAATCAAATTCATTCAGATTGTACATACAAGTACTCGGTATTCATTTCTACACTTATTTACAGGTACATGAACATTGCATAACAAAGAATTGTGACATACATATGGCAACAATGGGGTAACTTGAAATGGCTACACAAATTTACTAATACAGCTGAACTTATTTCTTATTAGTGTCCCTTGAACAAAAGCATGACACCAAGGCCCTAAAATTTTTTTGAAGAGTAACAATGCACATTATTAGCTCTTGTAAACTATTTAGGCAAACCAAGGTGTTCTATAACATGTAAAAATGTTATAATTAATCATAAGAATTTTTAACAAATCTGGGTGGCTGTCACGGCAGCACTTGCAACTTCAATTTTGCTTGCCATAACAAAACACTTTTTGGCAGTCACATAGACATTGATCTGTGGAATGAACTGAAACGACATCTGTTCTTCTTCTTTCTGGGATTTTACGTGCCAAAACCAGTTCTGATTATGAGGCACGCCGTAGTGGAGGGCTCCGGAATAATTTCGACCACCTGGGGTTCTTTAACGTGCACTACAACGCAAGCACACGGGCGTTTTTGCATTTCGCCTCCATCGAAATGCGGCCGCCGCGGCCGGGATTCGATCCCGCGATCTCGAGCTCAGCAGCGCAACGCCTTAGCTGACTGAGCTACCCCGGCGGGTAAAAACGACATCTGAGGAATCATGAAAATATAATATCTTTTTAAGAAGGCATGCGGAAACAATGTTTGCTGGAAAATGGCCTCCAATGTGTCAGACATTTAAATAAACAAAATATAGAGTTCTGTGAAAAAAAATAGTTTTCAACTAGCTGTCATACCATACAGGGTCCGTCACCAGTTTTGGGAAGTTCAAACACACCGCGTTGATAATGCACCGGCGATTGCGTCTGCAAAGTATCAAATGGCTGCTTGGCGCGAAAATGGTTCAAATGTCAAGCAGAGGGCCACTCACCTTGACTCCTCGAGAAGGGTGACCCTTCTTGAGTGAGTCAAGGTCCGATGTGAAAAACTGATGTAAACAATTAAACGCCTTTATGACGGCACCATAAAACTTCTAGTGTATAACAAAAATTTTCAATGGGTCTTAGTGAGGAGCCCTTCAAGACGTTAAACTTAATTGAAAACCTATGGTGGAAGGCCACAGCGCTCGCGTTGCCACGGCACCGCTCCTTCATTCACAAAACATCTGCGAAATACATCCCGCGTTTCTGCTGCAGAGTTTGTGTAGTGGGCGCCATGATGCTGAAGGTCAAGGAAAGCATTCTTTTGGCGCCACTGCCCTTCCACAAGGTTGCCGAAGTTGTCCATCTCGTCCACATACCTCTCTGGGATGTAGGACACGTCATCTGGAAGAAAATTGTACAGAGCAAATGCAGCGACTGTCACTGCTCTTGCATTTTCTGGAAGAAGGCTCATTGTTCTGCGGAAAATTCTGAACCTTGATGCCAGCGCCAAAAATGCATTCTCGACACATGTTCTGCAATTATGAAGACAAACATTTATGCAGAAGTTCTTACGCATCAATTTAGGTTACGCATTACCTTTCTCTGCTAGGGCGGTAGTTAATCAGCAGCAGGTCCTCTTCGAAGTACTTGCCAGGATACGGCTGCAGGAAATCTGGCCTCAGCTGGAACGCCTCGTCGCCGACAAAGAGAGTGGGAGGAGCTCAGGAGGCGGTAAGTTTAAGGCACCTTGATTGAGAAATTTCCCAATCTTTGATGCCTTGAACACACCATCACTCTGCGATCCGTACGCACTCACATCAACGCAGAGAAATTGTTGCTCGCTGTCCACTGCAGCCATTAAAACAATGGAGTAGGTGCTCTGTGATGACAGAGAATTGCATCTCATGCAGTAGTGATGCCCACAATCTTTGTAGTTGTGAGAATAATGCATAACTAGCGTTTTCTCACCTTATAATTAAAATATAGAGATCCCGAATGTGGATGACCTTCTATTTGGACCTGTTTCCCATGAACACCTAGGCAGTATGGGAAATCCCACTTGCGCTCAAAGCCCTTGGCAATATCCTGCCACTGCTCAACATTTGCTAGGAACTGAAAATGCAGTAAGTAATCACAGACTTTACTGTCTTGCCTCGTAGAAAATGATGCAATGATTACACATGGCAAATAGCTGTTCTGGTTAAAGCTGCAATAACTTAAGTTTCACAAGTCGCATGACATCTTATGCATGTAGGTCACCATGGATGTCCGATGACTTGCTTAAAAAAGCTTACATATTAAGAAATTTGTAGCATAACTTACCGTCATACACTTGGGTCGAAGAACTTCCCACAGAAGTGCACAAACTTCCTGCACAATGTTGCTTGCAGTGGATATGCCTACCTACCTTAAAGGCCATGGCAGCATCTTGAATGTACATCCCCGATGCTAGGTATCTAAAGAAAACGTACAAAACGCATTGGCTTCGGCAAACTTCTGGAGCTAAGTTCCCAAACATTGTGGAACATATGCTTCCTGCAGCGAATTATAAATAAATGTATTTCTCTGCTAATTAGCAGCAAAATTGACATGTAGCTAGTAGTTCCCTGGCAGTGGCAGAGATACTCTGTTTATTTTTGCCCGAGCTGCGAAAATCCCCAGTTGTAAAAATGAGTTCACAGACTGGACATGCTGCAAGATGCAGAGTCTTTAAGTATTTGCACATCTGAAGCACACGTCACGGAGTGTTTTGGCTGCAATACCATGGACGCACATTTCATAGCTGTTAACTTACCTCAATGTGATGGCAGGCGGCATCGTGAAGGCACGGGCTCCCGTAAAACCCACTGTTTTGAAAGCATTGTTTTCAACAAGGAATGGAGCTTTTCAACTGTTTCTGGTGTCATCCGGTAATATTTTCGGAAAAACTCGGGATCGTGGGTCATCAGAAAGAGGGTCTGCGCAGAAAAATAACATTTCAGAAGTACTGCACCAGCGCAGTTGTACGAAAAATACTAAAGGCCAATATATAGTCCAGCGTTTTCAGCGCGCCAGGCCGCGGCAGGCGAAGTCGGATACGCTACGCCAGCCACGCGAGCCTGTGGAAGAAATTTTCCTCCGCCGCGCGAGGCTAGCGCCGTCTCTGTGTGTGGGAGCGCAACTTCACGGCCGCGCGAACAGATATTTCCACGGCGCATGCGCATTCTCGCTTTCTGACAGCATGTGCCCGCGCCGTCCGAGTTGTGCGCGCTGTTGTTTGTTTGACAAGACAAGACACTTTATTTCAGACAACCAACATACATAGATTGCCGAGGGGATCGGCGAAAGGCACATACAGCCTGACAGAGCGCCGATCACCTGCTTACAGACATATAACCAGTCATGCATAAAATATGAACATAAGTTCGAAAAGAAGGCACATCGTCTTTTTTTAACATACGCAAACACACACACAAAAAATACCTTATACACAACTCTCGTTCAGAGAGAAAAAGGTAAAGGAAAGACAGGGAGGTTAACCAGAGGTTATCTCCGGTTGGCTACCCTGTACCGGGGGAGGGGTAAAGGGATGCGAAAAGAGCACCCTGAACTCTCGTTCAGGGTGCTGTTTGAGATCGCACACCTAGTGCGTCGGCTACGCCAAAGGCGAAGCGGACCATGTACATACATCCTCACTTGCGCTGTCATCGTCCACGGGCGTTGAGAAAGCCACAGCCGCGCTTTCACTAAAACATGGGAGAGAGTCCAAAGCGCCGCGCCAATGCATGGGAGGAGCGAGGACCTTTTTGTGTGAACTCCCGCGCCACGGCGCTGCTGTACCGGACCCGTGGGCTTTCTCCGCAGCGGAAGCCGCGCCAAGGCGGCGGGCGTCTGCTACGCCAACATCGCGATAATTTGGGATATATTAAGTACCACGTCACCGCAAGGTAATAAATACCGCAGTGACTCACCGCACAGAGAACGCGTTTGTCGGCTTTGAGTACGGCTATTTTGTCTATTTCCTTCTAGCTCGCTTGGTCCGCGCATACGCGGCTGTTTGAGTAACGCAATCCGCGCGCTTACTTCATTTAGTTATGCGTGGAATGAGCAACGTGAACGTACGTGTGCTGCAGAAGAAAATAAGCTGGAGACCGCGATAATAACCCAGAGAACGTAGCAGATATGGCTAGCTCATCCTAACGCTTTTACACCCTATCGTTTCCTTTCTTTTATTTCATGCATTCGATTTGCTTTACAAGACTGCATCCCGCGCTCTGTCGTTTCTTTATTAAGGCGAAATCCTTAACTGGGCTGTTGGGAAGCGGAATGTGTCTGTTGGCCGATGCCGCGGTACCAAAAATAAACACAAACCGCGTAACTCTCGCGGCTCGTTCACACGGTATAGTGTGGAAATGCACAAATGTGTGACTAAGATGACTGATGGGTCATGACATTAGTAACTTGACATACTTGCACTCACGTCACGATGAACGATAACAATATGACGTGTGGTCATAAGACGACGGCCGGAAATCCCTCTGATACGGTGGGTGTGACGATAAAAACGTGTTGAATGCCAATCTCGATCTCAACGTGTCGAACTTACCAATATATCATGAAGAACTGAGAGCACAGGTAAATGGTAATAATAGTAATGATAATTTCTGGGGTTTTACACCCAAAAATCAGAATATGGCTATGAGAGACGCCGCATTGGAGGGCTCCGTTAATTTCGACCACCTGGGATTCTTTAACCTTCACCTAAATCTATGTACACGGGTGTTTTATCCATTTCGCCTCCATCTAAATGTAAGCCGCCGTGGCCGGGAATCGAACCCGCGTCCTCGAGCTTAGCAGTACAACCTACCAAAGCCACCAAGCTACCACGGCGTGTAGGTAAAGGGTACGCGAGAAACATACGCGGCAAAAAACAAGACAAGCCAAAATAAATTGAACGCTAACTGTGCAACATTGTATACGTATGCCTCATTTCATAATTACGAGCAAACGTCAGAAAACGAACATGATGGATTGCGTATGTGAAACTCGTCTTTCGCCTTCTTGTGTTGCAAGAGCGCAAACACTAAGCGAACTTTAACATGAAAGTAACTTTATCAATATTTATTGCGTATGCTCGCTGGTTCGTACACAGCAAATATACTTACTGATCAATAACTACGTACTTGTAGTTACGTAATCAAAGAGGCAACAAATCACCAGAACGTAAACTTTTTCATTTTTTGCTGTTATTAAAGGTAACTATTTTAGGGATATGTAGAATCAATAGCGATATTTGTAGTGCATCAAAGACAGTAATTTTCCAGCCGATTTTCCACTCAATATAATGCAAGCACAAACATCGTCACGCGCCATGAACGCTTGTTAGTTTACGTAAAAAATTACACGTTATGCAATAACTATGATATAATGAGAAGTTACTTGTTAATTGGTCAGAGAGGATTGACGGATTTTTAAAACAAGGCTATTGCAGTAACAACTTTTACATAACAAATTAGTAAATGGCTAGACCAGTAGTAGCTATCTATTCATTGCAATGTAGAAAAAAATATATTTGTTTAGCTATTGGCTGGATCGAATGGCTTTTCTTTCGAATGTCTGAATTTTAGAAACGTTTCGCTCACGGTGAACCTTAAGGTACATCATGCGCGAAGTTTGTATTGAACAGATAGCCTACAGCAAGAATTGTTCGTGTAGAAATTTCTGAAGCGAAATAAGCCAACAATATTGCGGCGTTAGGGCCGTCTTTTCTCTTTTTCTTGCTTCCATTACACCTCACTCTGCTCTGTTCATAATAAAATATTGTCGTGGCTAAAAATATTCGAATAAATACATATGCATATAGCTGTAAAGCACTACTGAGCGTGAGCGAAAAGCGCGTGAATTTGAAAAAAAAAATGTCTGAATTGAAATGTCTGAATTGGAAAAAAGCTTCGCTCACGGTGAACCTTAAGGTACATCATGCGCGAAGTTTGTATTGAACAGATAGCCTACAGCAAGAATTGTTCGTGTACGCAATCTCTGACGCGAAATAAGCCAACAATATTGCGGCGTTAGGGCCGTCTTCGCTCTTTTTCTTGCTTCCCTTACGCCTCACACTGCTCTGTTCATAACAAAATATTGTCGTGGCTAAAAATATTCGAATAAATACATATGCATATAGCTGTAAAGCACTACTGACCGTGAGCGAAAAGCGTGTAATGGTGAGCAAAGCGGTCACTGCACGCACGTGAGTATTTCACTTCACTACGTGAGTAATTTACTTTTTTCGTTACTGTTATTCTTGCAGGCATGGTGCTATTGCCCGCGGACCCATGCGAATAACGCTTCTTTTTTACGTTCTTTCCTTGCGCGGGCTCGTTTAGCGTGTTTCTACGCACGCACAGTTACCGTAATACCGTTCCCGATCTCTAGCACCGGAGCTAGGCCGCGCTGATGAGTTTGATACGTTGGTTTTTGCATTATCTTGCTGCCCAAGCACAAAGAAACGCTCAAAGATGGGTAAGCTCCATGCAGCACCACAATGTTAAGTTACATAGAGTTTAAGTGCTTTGCGTGGAAAATGAAGGCAAATACCTACAGCGCGTAGCAGACGACCCTCGCTTCCCGCGCGCTTCGCGAGCGCGAAAAGCCCACGGGTCCGGAGCAGCAGCGGCGCGGCGCGGCAGTTCACAGAAAAAGACCCTCGCCGGAGCCGGCGCTTTGGACACTGTCCCATATTCTATGTCACTCTACTTCACTCTCATATTCTATGTCACTCTACTTTCACTAGAGTGTACTAGCAACACTCTACTTTCACTACGAGCGCCGCAAGCCGCTATTTTGCCTTCTGCGCGCTGACCCTGTTGAAATAGAACATGTTCTATCTCCGCGCCGGCGGCGCTGAGCGCGCCCGACGCAGCTGGGCACGCCGGCTACGCCGTGACGCCAGACTGTAGATTGCGCACTTTCACCGGCGTTGCTTAACCGCGCCGCGCGTGGCCGCGCGCACGCGTTACGCCGGACTATATATTGCCCGTTAATACGAATGCGGCTCACCGTTGTGTAGAACTCGGACTCTCTTTCTGTTCTGCCAGCTCGGTCTTACCCACCATCGACGGGGGTTTGGTTGTAGCAGGAGCGCCTTTTTCTTCAGTAAGTAAAGTTCCTTTTTATGAAAAAGCAGGAGCTTTTTATCGACGATCGCCATTTCGACACGATCTTGCAGGCGCGAAGAGCAGAGCAGACGACCGTCGAGATGACAAGCTCGCGCAAAATGCGCACTAGCCAGTGTTGCCCGTACCTTCGTGCCTTAGTCAGAATGCACCTAAAAGCAGCTCGATCGCTTTATTTTTTGTTTCATTAACTACGGTAATGAAACCTTCAGGAGTTAAAAAAATTAAATTATGGGGTTTTACGTGCCAAAACCAGTTCTGATTATGAGGCACGCCGTAGTGGGGGACTCCGGAAATTTGGACCACCTGGGGTTCTTTAACGTGCACCTAAATCTAAGTACACGGGTGTTTTCGCATTTCGCCCCCATCGAAATGCGGCCGCCGTGGCCGGGATTCGATCCCGCGACCTCGTGCTCAGCAGCCCAACACCATAGCCACTGAGCAACCACGGCGGGTAAACCTTCAGGAGTTTAAATATAGTTTAGAAACATTGCAGGGTCGTGAATTTAGCCATAAAAGTTGGTAAAACATGCACCGAACAATATACGAGTTTGCAAACCCTGTGCTACGAGTGTGACGAAAAACGCAGCTGCCGTGGATCCATGTGAAACGGGATTACGAATTTCGCATTTGCGGAAATCGTAGCTGCAAAAAACGCACTGCAGTATCGCACCATGTAAAACGGGCTTAACCGGCAAACGTAGGTTGCCTAGAGAGGAAGTCAACGCCATAGGGCGTAGCCTATTCAACGATGCGGTTTTACCGGGTTTGTGGATTAGGATGATGCGTGCATCTTTCCATTCTTTAGGCATTTCTCCAGATTCTCAGTAGTGAGGCTTGAAAATTTGGTTCTGACGATCAAGAGTCGGACCATCTAGGTTTGTAAGTTAAACTATTGGTTATCTTGTCTGGGCTTGGGGTCGTGTTTCTGCGCGCGGATTGTGCTGCCTCGAAAATTTCTGACTCTGTGATTGGGGCGTCTAGTTCCTGGTTTGGTTGGCCCCGATAATCCCTTGGAGTAGTTACGTGATGGCGGAGATCAGGCGTCGCGTTGGCGTATTTGTCTTTGTGTGCCTGAATGAGCTCTTGATCCGACCATTGAAATGAGTCCATTATCTTCTTGAAGTAGTGCTCATTTTCTGTTTTAGCTTGCTGTGTATTTAGAATACTTCGTAGCACCGCCCAGGTTTTGGAGGCACTTAAGGCGTTTTGCAAGGAGCTGCAAAACTGAACCCAGTTATCATGTTCTAGCTTATTTGCGTATTCGTTGAACTCCTGCGCTACGGCAGGAGTCCTGTCTTTGCCATACTGTTGTAAGCTATTCGATGCTTCAATGAGAAGCATGTTTCTTTTTCCTAGAAATAATACTTTTGTTGTTTTTCTTGTTTATTTACAGTGTTCCGCCATTCACAAATGTGCAAACATGAGCTAACAATGGGAAGCAACGATAGAGTAACTCAAACAAAGCGCTCACTTACTCCTGATGCTTATTAAAAGGAAGAAGAAAAGAGCTTTTAAATTGATAACAAGAAAACGTTCAATAACCTTCTCAGGGAATCGTCATATGGAAGCTAGTTCTCTGTCTGTGTGTTTATACTACTGTCGCGTCAATAGCGCCTTTTGAGAATTTTTAAGTTACGAAGTCGACAATATTCACGGCAAACTCCGGCTTCTTACACATTAGCACGTCTTTCTGCAGAGCATCGGTGCCCTATTTTCATAGCGCTCCTTTCAACCTGCTACGAATAATGGCACGCACAAGTATATTCACGAACTCGCCTCAGTGACGGTGAGTGTAGCGAGGATAGAAATGTCCGCCAGGGTGATCTCGTCGCCCGACAGAAACTTGTTCTCGCCGAGAAACCCGCCGAGAAGATCCAATGCTTGCACCAGCGGCTGCTCCTGCTCGGAGTCTGGCAGTGGCCCACCGAATATCACCGGGTACTGTTAAACAAGCGAGGAAATGAAGACATTACCAGCGATGACGCAGCCTAAATTGCGACATGTCTCAAGTGCAGAATCTGAAGCGGGGAAGCTACACTTGGCTTAGTGAGGTTTTAGGTGACTATAGCTACAGGGATTTCGTGCCACCTTACATTACATTCTATTGTTACTGTCAACTCATACTTTGTCATGTTTATGTAGTAGAAATACGTATTGCTATCAGTACACATTGGCAAGATTGGTGCCACAATTTACAGAACTACGCCTAATTTCATCTTAAGTGCAGACCTCTGAATATATTGAAACGTCGATACATACTACCGCGTTACACAATATCATATAATTGACTATAAAGACTCTGCGCAACAACATAAAAGAAATGAAAACAGGCCCGACGATACAACTCATGTGAACGTCGCATCAGCATGCTTAACGAGTTCTTAGCAGAATAAAAGCGTCGCAGCAACATTGCCGGTAAGCGAAATGTGTAGTTTTACTGTAATAATATTCCTTTGTTTCGCGTGTCACCTTGTTTGCATTAAAGAAAAAAAAAACGTTTGGACAGAAAAAGCTACAATAGTAACTTGACGAGGTTTCTGCCCATGTCCTGGCATGGAGGATAATGAGCAAAATATACAACTATAATTCATATAATGAACATGCGTTGGACAATAGTGAAATACCCGCCCGGTTTTGTGGCTTAGCGACTATGGTGTTCTGTTGCTGCGCATGAGGTCGGTCGCGGATTACATTGCTTGGCACGACAGTAGGATATATTTCCTTGTAAATGTATGTACTAATCTGAAGCGATACTGTTGCTCTCGGCTATTCACGCTGCGTCGGTAGGGAATGGGAAGTGGGATGTGAGGGTGGGGCACCTAGGTTGCAGATGACGGTCATGTAGGTGTCCAGTTTACTTCCACGGTGGGCGGAACCCAGAAACATGCATCTGTCGTTTGACAACATCTCAGTACCATGTTCTTGTAGGAAATTGTACATAGTAGTTTTAATACTTGGTCATATATCACACGAGCGAATTACAGGACAAAGCACACGTATGTCTATGGCGAACGGGCATAGATACCCGCCTTCCTTTATACATATTACACTACAGTGTTTCTCAGTGCGGCGTGCATAGTATTGTCACGCGGTTGGACGACAAGGTGAACAAGGTGACAAGGCGGTTTAGTCCTGGCTCAAAACCGTTCAGACGGATCCTCTACTTTCTTGTCTTCTCCGTGTGCTTTCTGTCCGAAACGCTGGGTGGTATTAGTCCCCCCCTTCTGAAAGCACTGAGTCGATGCTTAAGCCGTACGACATGCACAATTTCGGGCCGAAGCTGTCGACGCGAAGACAAGGCGCCGTCCGGAAATACCTCGTAAGTAACGTCACTGACACGTTTCAGAAACTTGTCCGGTCCGAAATAGCGGCTTAAAAGTTTTTCAGACAAGCCGGGACGTCGAATAGAGGTCCACACCCAGACTCGGTCGCCGGGGCAGTAGGCAACGTCTCGACGGCGGAGGTTGTAACGTCGTGCATCGGCACCTTGTTGGTAACTGATGTTTACGCGTACCAGTTGGCGGTCTTCGGCGTACTGAGTGTTGTGCTCGGCGTCTGGAGCAATTTCATCGGTTGTGTCGCACGGAAGCATAGCATCGAGCATGGTTTGCACTTTCGTCCGTAAACAGAACGGAAAGGTGAAAATCGCGTTGTTTCCTGTATTGCCGTATTGTAGGCAAACGTGATGTACGGAAGAATCTCGTCCCAAGTTTTATGCTGCACGTCCACAAACATTGACAGCATGTCTGCAATGGTTTTGTTTAACCTCTCCGTCAGTCCATTCGTTTGTGGATGGTATGCTGTTGTTCCTCGATGACTCGTGCAGCTCCGTCTGAAAATGTCCTCCATCATGTGTGCCGTAAAGGATGTGCCCCTGTCCCTAATCACACATGACGGCGCGCCATGCCGCAGGACGATGTGGTGTACGAAAAACTTTGCAACATTCGGAAGCCGCGCCGCTGGACAGTGCTTTTTTCTCGGCGTAACGAGTGAAGTAATCCGTTGCAACGATAATCCATTTGTTTCCAACGGAGGACAAAGGAAAAGGTCCTAGAATGTCCATTCCCACGAGGTCGAACGGGGTCCTAGGTGGTGAAATTGGTTGGAGTAGGCCCGCAGGTTTCATAGGTGGTGTCTTGCGGCGCTGACACTCGCGGCAGCCTTTCACACAGCAGTGTACGCTAGACGACAGCCGTGGCCAGTAGTACTGCTGGCGCACGCGCGCGAGAGTCCGCAAATAGCCCAAGTGTCCTGACGTGGGTTCGTCGTGGCATGCAAAGAGGATGTCGTCACGCATGTCAGCAGGCACAACAAGGAGAAAGGCTTTGTCACTGCCACGGACATTTTTCTTGTACAGGATGTCCCTTCTGAGAGAAAAGGTGGATAACTCGCGAGCAATATGCCCCGGAAGTTGAGATCCTCCGCCTTTCAGGTAGTCGATAACAGGCTGTAATTCTTTGTCTGCTCACTGCCTGGACATGAAGTCAGAATCAGAAATGGTCCCCAGGAAACCATCGTCATCCTCAGAGCTCAGAGCAGGGTGCCCCACAGGTGCGCGGGAAAGCGCATCGGCGTCTTCTTGTTTGCGCCCGGACCTGTACACAATAGTGGTGTCAAACTCCTGCAAGCGCAAACTCCACCGAGCAAGACGGCCAGACGGATCTCTGAGATTTGCCAGCCAGCACAGCGAGTGATGATCAGTCACCACTTTGAAGGGACGGCCGTAGAGGTAAGGCCGGAATTTTGTCGTCGCCCACACGACTGCCAGGTATTCTTTCTCTGAAGTAGAGTAGTTGGCCTCGGCTCGAGAGAGAGTACGACTGGCGTAAGCTATGACGTGCTCAACACGGTCATGTTGTTGTACAAGGACAGCCCCTAGTCCGACGTTGCTAGCATCTGTGTGGACCTCTGTATCCGCCTCCTCATCAAAATGGGCAAGTGCAGGTGCTGTCTGCATGCGCTGTCGTAGCTCTGCGAAAGCTGTCTCTTGCTCTGTGGTCCGGGAAAAAGGTACATCGTCTCGGGTGAGTCGCGTGAGTGGTTCGGCTACCCTGGCGAAGTTGGCAATAAATCGACGATAGTAAGCGCACAAACCAAGGAAACGTCGCACTGCTCTTTTGTCTGATGGAACAGGAAAACCAGCGACGGCTGCAGTTTTGTCCGGGTCGGGGCGACCTCCATCTGCACTCACGACATGTCCAAGGAATTTCAGCTCTTCATAGCCGAAATGACATTTTTGAGGTATCAGCGTGAGTGCAGCTGAGCGAGTCGCTTCCAGTACCATTCTTAGGCGCTTCAGGTGTTCTTCGAAGGTGTCAGCGAATATGACATCATCGAGGTAAACAAGGCAGCTTTGCCACTTAAAGCCCGCGAGAACGGTATCCATCAACCTCTGGAAAGTGGCCGGGGCGGAACAGAGGCCGAAAGAAGAACTCGGAATTCATAAAGGCTGTCTGGGGTGATATAATCTCGACCGGGTGAGGTGGAGGTGGGTCGTCACCGCAGGAATCAGGAGACGACGATGAAGGCGGGCATCGTGATGATGAAAAATAGAAAAGATTGTATTCACTTCATTGGTACATGGTTTTGAGTCTATCCGAGTCTCGAGCGGTTCTGCTTAACACGGGGGCCAGGACGGCCTTAAATCCCCTCGTGGTGGCCGATGTTTCTTTCCTTCGGGGAAGTCCTCTCTCCGGTGGTCAAGTTGACGACCTCCTCTCACTCGGGTCCTCCTTCTTGGTAGCTCGCCGTTTTCGTCTGCTCCGTAGAGGTGAGAAGCTTTCTCGGGGATGAAGGGGATTATCTCGTCACGGGAAAAGAGCGCTGGGGCTTGCTTCCCACATTGGAGAGATAGATTCCAGGAAGATCATAACCTGCCGATGACTCCTTCGGGGAACTTGTGGAAGTGTCAGACCTCTGTCGGGCGGTCAAGTTGACGACCTCCTCTCCCTCGGGTCCTCCTTCTTGGTAGCTCGCCGTTTTCCTCTGCTCCGTAGAGGTGAGACGCTTCCTCGAGGATGTAAGAGGTTTATCTCGTCACGGGAAATGCGCTCGGGCTTCTTTCCCACATTTGACAGGTGCAGTCCCAAGCCGATCATAATAGGGGTTACAAACGCCGTCTTTTCTCGGTCTCGCTCATCAACCTCAATTTTACAATAGCCACTTTTTAAATCAATGGATGAAAAGTACTTCGCGTGCCGCAACCTGTCGAGAGAGTCATCGACCCGAGGGAGCGGGTATGAATGAATGAATGAACTTTTATTTCCCTTTTTAAGAAAGGGGAGGGGCCGGGGGGGAGAGAGGGAGGCCTGTGTGCTCCAGTCTTAGCACCTTGTGCTGCCACACGTCCGCCTACCAGTCGTGGTAGGCCTCCGCTACCTCCTCAGCCCACCTCAGGACTCGGTCCTGCAGGGTGGGGTCGGAGCTGCGCAGGGCAGCGGGTAAACATCTTTTTTTGTGATGCTCTTTAGCTTCCTGAAATCAACGCAGAAGCGAAGTGTTCCATCTTTCTTCTTCACTAGAACCACTGGCGATGACCACGGGCTGCTGGATGGTTGAATGACTCCGTCGTCGAGCATCTCCTTTACTTGCGTCTGAATCGCCTCGCGTTCTTTAGCAGAGACACGGTAGGGATGTTGTCGGATAGGGCGAGCATCATCCTCAGTAATTATTCGGTGCTTGATGAGGGGTGTTTGGCGGACTTTAGACAAAGAGTGCAGCTTTCCTCTCGTCCGAGAGCTTCGAATTGACGTCGATGCGGTCCAGAAAATTGTCATCATCACTTCCTCGGATGCGAAGCACTCGGCGACGTCGGTGACAGGATCTGCATAGGCGACGGTAGTGCCGCGGAAAAGATGTCGATGTTCGTACTTGAAATTTGTGAGGAGTATTTGCGACCCCGTCACGAACACGAACCAGGCTTCGGGCAGCGCATACATCTTGAAGCAGCAAAAGAGAGACGTTGCTTTCGGCGACCGCGTCCCCGTCTCGGAGGCTCTCGCACGTGACTTCTACTGGAACAGTCGCTCGTGGGGGCAATGTCACGCTGTCCTCAGCAACACGCAGCGTAAGTTTACGGCAGCTATCGGCGTCTTGCTCTGTGGCACGTAGTGTCGAGAAGGTCACGCTGTGCTCACGAAGATTTATAATTGCGCCGTACTCGCGAAGAAAGTCCTTACCGAGGATGAGTTGACGCGAACACTCTTGGAGGATGAGGCAGGTGACTACAAACATCGACGCACGAATATTAACTCTTGCAGTACAGCGGCCCAGCGGAATAACAACGTGACCTCCAGCTGTGCGAATGCTCGTTCCATTCCAAGGGATCATAACTTTCTTAAGAATCATGGCCGATTTCCTGCTAATAACTGAATAATCTGCACCTGTGTCCACCGATGCGCTGACCTGTAGACCGTCTATCAGCACAGGTATGTCAAGCGAGACACGGTCACCAAGTTCAGATGGGGTAACCGGCGATTCTTTGCCACTGCACTCATACGGGGATGTGATCGATGTGTTGTCTTCCTCAAGCGTCGATGAGAGGTCTTCCGCACTTTGAGTTCCAGCGACCTCGCCCCCGAAGGCCGCTGACTTCAGTTTTCCCGACGGGGGCTTGGCGAGCGTCCCTGTGCCGTCGCCCCGAAACGTGGACGAATGGCTGAGGGTCGCCTCGGAGATAGTGACCGCGATTGACGTCGTGTGAAAGTTACCCGTTGCTGGGCCAGATACTCATCAATTTCCCTTGGCCTCTGGCCAACCTGAGGACGAGGCGAGTTGATGGAGAAACCGCGCAGCCCAAGTTGTCGATACGGACACTCGCGGTAGACGTGACCGGCCTCACCGCAATAGTAGCAGAGGGGTCGTCTGTCCTACGTACGCCAGAGATCAGACTTCCGCGGGGGTGCACGGTGACCGTCGACGTCCAAGCCAGCGTGCGCAGCTTGAATTGCGCCTGGCGGCGGCGTCTGAATTGAGACTGCGGGGCGAGAAACAGGCATGGAGTTTCGCAAGTAGTCTGCATACGTACGGGGCTGAATATCTGCGAACATGGGAGCCGGTCCCGCATCAGAGGAAAGCACGTTGGGCATCTGTGGGTATCGGTGGCTGTGCAGTGATTGCTGAACCTCATCGCGGATAACACTGACGATGGGGCTAACCATTGGCAGCTTCTCCATTTCTTCACGGACGACAGAGCGAAAATTTCGCGAACCCATTCGGTGCTACTGCTCCCGAAGGTGGCCAACAATTCGGTAGCTGACGTGGCATTCACCTGCCGGTCGAAGAGGGCAGACCGCTGATGAAGAACTTTCTCCATCGTCACCGCTTCAGTGAGGAACTCGGCCAGACTTTTTGGAGGGCTTCGCACCAGACCAGCTTCACACCACGCATCAGGTGGCGTAACTTTTTGTATTCTGGCATAGCAGGATCTGCTCGTTTGAAAAGTCGAGTCATATCCTCGACGTACATGTTGACGGACTCATTCGGCATCTGAACGCGAGATTGTAATTCATGCTCTGCGCGTTCGCGGCGGTCGGTGTTCCTGTAGCACTCCAAAAGGTGATGTCGGAATTCACGCCAGGATGTTAACACGTCTTGACTCTTTTGGAACCACGTGCGGGCGGCGTCCTTTAAGCTGAAGTACACGCGCCAGAGTTTTGTGGCATCATCCCAGCAGTTGGTCGCAGCGACGCGTTCAAACTCACTCAGCCAGTCATCCACGTCCTCATATAAATCTCCGTGAAAGGCAGGGGGCGGCAGCGGGTTCTGAAGGGTACACTATGTTGGAGAAAGAGGCGTCGGAACTTCCGTGGTGATTTGAGACGAAGTCATAGCAGGCTGTCCTGGTGTCTCTGGTGGTAAGCCTCGTTGTCGACGATTTGCTCTGTGAACTGGGGTGTTCACGGGCGTAGGACTCGGGTTTCTGCTGCCGGACGGGGTCTTGTGCATGGAATGCGTCGTCGTCGTCGTACCCAGCACCTCCACCAGTTTTGTCATGCGGCTGGACGACAAGGTGAACAAGATGACAAGGTGGATTAGTCCTGGCTCAAAACCGTTCAGACGGATCCTCTACTTTCTCGTGTTCTCCGTGTGCTTTCTCTCCAAAACGCTGTGTGGCAGTATAAACATTAGTCCCGGTCAAGAAACACGTTATTGATGAATGTGTTTAAATGAAAATATCCATGCTGAGTCAATTCCTCACCAGTATTTTATGGCATGCGTCGAAGAGGGTACCCATGTCGAAGTAAAGAAGACGCTCCACTGAAGCTCTAGAGCGCGGATCGGTTGGGTACAAGGGGCTGTGAGGTACGTACCGGTTCACCAGGTACGTCAGTACTGCACGGCTGCAAAACAAAACCACATCGTAAGCAAAAAAAAAAGAGAAGGCAAAGGGAAACGATTGCAACGACACGAAACAGACATAAGTACGACTGAGTTATATTGGCTCCACAAACGATGCTCCCTAATTTATGCGGGTCTGTGCGAACTACCACTGGTAATGTAATATTGAAGAGTGAGTGTTAGGGCTGAAAGACCTTTGTATTTGAACTTTAGTTTGATAGTGAGCAGATTTTGCCCGGCGAATCAGAAGCTTTGCATTTAGTAGGCGTGTTAATCAATTGAAAACCAGTACGATTGCGAGAGAGAATTTGCCTTTGACTGGGGCCCACGATAATTATTTGCAGATTATGTTGTTTCTGAAATAAATCAATATCAATAAAAACTCAGCTGAACGAAATTGCGCTAAGTGATCATTAACGAAATCTTTCATTTCATTAGTCATGAGATGTGCGCATGCTCTATTGTCGCCAATTATGTAACTTTCGTAATTCATATGCATCTCGTAATAGGAATAGCAAAATCATCGCTTATACACGGAATAAAAATGGTTACTGAAGGATGGTCAGATACAGCAGTAAGAAATATCCAGGGCTAATAAGGATGCATTTTTCAGTTTCAATTATGAATGAGTTCTGCTTTATTGAGCTCAGAACGCAAGTGTATAAATTGAGTTCGCTCGAATAACGCTGGCTGGGATGTGTAGAATGACGCAACTAGGCGACTAACAGAATAGTGAATATTATTGAAAAATTCAGTTGAACCACAAGACAATCATACTGCAGAAACAAACTAATAAGAAATTTTTCACGTTATCATTTGTCTAAAAAGCAGCAAGTAGCCTGCAAGATTATGAATCCGGTATTTTAACTGTCGATCTGAACGAGTCCCAAGTTAGCGTTTATACCCCGCTACTACCTGTTTTAGTTTTGCTTGATATTCACACGTATACATGTTTATCTTTCACCGGTGGCCGCTTTCCACCGGCTAACAAATGTTAAACGTTATCGCTCGGCGCAGGACGCGCCTGTATCGGAAGTTTTTAGAACGTTATCGATGCTTCTTTCCATTGCCTGTTTTCACCGACGCTTCTGTTATCTGATTGCATGACTGACGCGAATTGTCTAGAACTTTCTGGAAGACACGCGGGCATCAGGGATTAATCTAGAACCTTCGATGACTCAGGTATAAAAGCCGACGCGTTTCGCCGCTGATCTGATTTTCGACGATCGCCGACTGTGTTCGCCGCTATCGTTGTGCTTTGAGTGTACCTTGCTTTTGTGGGCACAGGTTCGCCCAATAAACAACCCGTTTCGTCGTACACTGTTTTACGACTGTTTTCTTCAGCGTCACTACTACGTGACAATACAATACGCAGGAACGGCCGCCTAAGAGCTGCGCTCTCAAATTAGTTTGATCGTGTCATCTGCAAGTAAAATGACTACGACTTTCTCCACAGCATAAGCTTTGCGAATAAAACAAAAAAAAAACATTGCGCCTGGTATTTCTAAATCAATAAACAACTTTCAGGAGGTGATCACGCTTATTCTGTTCGAGAAACTTATTTTTGTAACGTTTATGTGGCATTGTGCCGAAAGTGCATTTATTTTATCATGTACAGCACAATATGTGGTAATCGTTGAGAACGCAATTTACTACTTCCTGGATTTTCACGGCTGCTCTCGAAGAATAAAAACCTCGAGCGAGTTGTTACGCCACTCACGAGGAGCTGTCACACTGTACAGAAAGTAGCGAGAATTGGATCGCGACAAGCCTCTCAAGATCGATGCTGCGGGCCAGCTCCGCCTGTGATGACACAAAAACGGGAAGGGTGTGCTAATTACCAGAACGCAATGGTCCTCTGTTCCATTCCCTCTTACCAGAGAAGTGTTTTGTTTAGCGGGTACAAACATGAAGAAAGGTGCTGTTGTTTTCTAACGCTCTAAATATAATCGCACTAGGGAGATTGTACCGAGCGGATGTCCTCAAACCTGATGAAGTCTGTGACTCAGGCCCATTGGCAGGGGGGGGGGGGGGGATCACCCTCCCCCCTGAAATTTTTATCTTTTCGTGCGTTACCGAAAATAATTAGCGAAAGATAGGTGCTTTTCTCAAATAGTCAAGGCCTTCGGCAAATGGGCACCCCCCGAAAAAAATTACTGGCTACGGGCCTGCTGTGAGCTATGCGATATCTTCGTAGAGGCTGCAATTTGAACTTTCCGGTTCGTGGTGAGAGTGATTTTTCATGGAATGGAAAAATCCGCTCCCCTATATGGCCATTGTGTTTGACTGCTTAAGTTTCCGAATGCAAAAACAGCGTGGATGTACAAAGTTTTCCACAGAGTCTAAATTATTTCTTTCCATTCGGCTTGACCATACAGAGAAGCAGCAGAGCATTCAAACAGTAGAGCGTCTACCGTCACATTGGCGCATAAGCATTGTGAAAATGGCGCTAGCACCTAGCGACATTATGATTCTCAAGGAGCCTACCGGACGTCGGTGTGCTCGCTCGCGATCGTCGTCTTCTTTCACAGCTGGCTCCGTTGCCGCTCATTATTCCAGCGTTGAATTTCACTTCTTTTCTGTCGTTGTAATGGGGAGGCCGCGTTTACGCGGTTTGAGCCATTGCTTAAGGGGGTGAGTCATTCATTGTTCGTATCCTAAAGCGCGTTACGCCGGCGCGGTAGGACACGTCGTCAGTTGTTCCTCTGAGTGTGGTAGGAGAAGGACGTACGTTAACCTAAGGTCTAGGGGCTGGCGCCATTAGAGACACTTTAAGGGAACAGTCAGGTCGCCTACAGTTTCTTTATTTTTCGGGGGGGGGGGGGGGGGTACGTTAAGCTCTTTGGTTAGAACTAACGTGTTCTGAGCTATTTTGTTCCCGTTTCCCGCAACATCTATTTTATTTTCTCAATACTCAGTTGCGGCTTGACTAAATGACCACATTCATTCATCCCTTTTAGTCTATGATATTTCTTTAAAAGTCAGCGTAGCGCTTTTAGTGACGGTATACATTTATGGACACCATCACTTAAGGTGGCGGTCCCACTCCGGCGGCACGAGCCCCCCGTTTTCAGTACTTTTGGAGCAACCGTGGCGGCTCTTCTACTTAGGATATGAAGTTGTCGTATAAACCATAAAAAGCTTAATTCTTGTAGATTCCAACTATATATAATATAAAGAAATTCATTGGTGTGATTTATAAATAAGTGTTCAAGAACAAGCATGAGATACATGGTTTTTGCGAACTGTGTCTCAGTTGTGACCATATTTAGAAGAAACTACCGCACTTACTGCATTGCGGCTTGCTCTGTAGCTTTAGGACATATTTATCTAGTTCCTAGACGTAGCAAATTAATTTTAATTTTTAATTTTTGGATAATTTGCTTTTGAAAATTGCCAAATATCGCAATCTTCTGTTGTAAACAGTCCAGCAACTACATGCTCAAGGAAGCTACATTTTGGATAAAGTAGAGTTCAAAGAATTTACATTTAGGACGCCAAATTTCATTTATGTAACTTTATTAGTTTTCCTAATAATGCGGCCGAAATTAAGCAATATTTAGAATTCTGGTTTTATTTTTGCCCATTTTTGTGGGAAGGTAATAAAGCTACGAAGCTGCGCTTTAAAACTAATAAAGGTACATCAATGAAATTTGCGTCCTAAATGGAAATTCCTTGAACTCTACTTTATCCAAAATTTGGCTTCATTGAGCATGTAGTTTCTGGGCTGTTTACAACAGAAGATTCCGATATTTGGCAATTTTCAAAAGCAAATTACCCAAAAAGTAAACATTCAAAATTAATTTGCTAAGTCTAGGAACTAGATA
Organism: Dermacentor silvarum; assembly: GCF_013339745.2. Lineage (NCBI taxonomy): Eukaryota > Metazoa > Arthropoda > Arachnida > Ixodida > Ixodidae > Dermacentor > Dermacentor silvarum. The sequence goes on from NC_051156.1 coordinate 60,362,763, forward strand.
AATATGTCCTAAAGCTACAGAGCAAGCCGCAATGCAGTAAGTGCGGTAGTTTCTTCTAAATATGGTCACAACTGAGACACAGTTCGCGAAAACCATGTATCTCATGCTTCTTCTTGAACATTTATTTATAAATCACACCAATCAATTTCTTTATATTATATATAGTTGGAATCTACAAGAATTAAGCTTTTTATGGTTTATAAGACAACTTCATATCCTAAGTAGAAGAGCCGCCACGGTTGCTCCAAAAGTACTGAAAACGGGGGGCTCGTGCCGCCGTAGTGGGACCACTACCTTAAGTGGCTACTCAGACACATACAAGCTGCTATATGCACTACATCCTAAATGGGCTATTTGCTAAATACAAAAAAAACCTATATGTGTTAATTTTTATCTAGTACACAGCAACACCGTACCTCACTTTAAGTGCAGAAAAGCATAGCCGCGCATGAGCTCTAATATGAGACGGTCATTTGTTTAAGAAAACGTTATAATCTCATAACTGGCACACCTAACTATAAAGAATATTGGTTTCGTAAAAGAGTGAACCACCTCTAACCGAGTTTGTTGTTCACAGTTATGGCCAGTAACTCGATGGGCCTTAGATATTCGTGCTACGGCCTAACGTTTCTTATTTCTCGTCTGCACTGTGTTTAGGAAAAATAAAATAGATGTACATGAAGAATATAACGATATTCAGGCATAATTCATGAGTGGACAGGGTGGACGATGGCGAAATTATGCCCCGTCTGCTGAACCAGCGGACGGTAATTGCACGAGACATATTAGTGTGCAGTTTCGTAATGTTTCAGCATTAAACTAATTATCAGTTAATTCTTATCAGTTGATGCCTGCAGTTCTAGCAGCATGCTCAACCTAAAATCCCGACAAGGTGTTTTCCTTTTTTCCCTAACAAGAAGATACATAGGAAAACTATCGTCTAAAGCATTGAAACATACAACCCTGTTCTACTGTCAAAGGGACTAATAAAACTAACGTTACGTTAGTGGAGGTCCCGTCACAAGGGCGCGCGCAAATATAAGTATTACATTCCAGTGGTACTTATAGGTGCCTGATAATGGCTTTCTGTCGAGTTCATATGGTTAAAAAAACGTCCGCTCGCCGTGTCCATCGCAGTAAATGGCGCTGAAACGAGATACATATAGTATGTAGGCAATTGAGTTGTATAGAATGGAAGCATATGTCTACGATAACACTGGCGCGTTTCTTCACGAGCAAAGGCGTCTCTCGAGCTAAGGTAGAGATGAATATATTGATAGGCAAGCTGACCCTGCAGGCATTTCCTCCTCCGCTAACAGCCGCCTCAGTTTCATAAATAACCAAACAGGGTATAAGTGAGATACTACTTGCCAATATAGGGTCCACGGTTGCGTTCATGACATTAACAACTGTACACGTGCATGAGCACCACCCCGGCACGAGATAAACATGAGATGTTATGACCTTGATGCTGGACCAGGTAAACTAGAAATTATCGTTCAGTGTCTCAGAAAGCCCACTACCCCGAAAGCTAATTTCACGTACACGAAGATCACGTTATTACCATTATATGAAATGTCCAATCCATTATCTGCCGGCTAGAAGTGGAGCTTGAAGTTTGCGCTAACACAATGAATTGTTCTCGTCGAGTTATTATTAACTTTTCTCCGGCCCATAGCAGGAAATAATGTACGTTGGATGTGCGTAGTCTAGAGTAGATGCCATGGACGGCAATTGTCTTTTCGTCGGCGGTAAGCAGCACCCGAAGCTCCACGTGCTCTCATAGTGGCGATTCCTTGAAGACAGGCTAGGAGTGGGGAGGTAACTGCCGACTGCAACGTGCAGTTCACCAGGCAAGCAGCCTATGAACTGCGTATAGCATCGGAGACCTTCCAAGCGATCCCGTAAATTGCAGCTATCGGACCTAATTCTTGAGGCAATACAACCCGCGCAGTCAGCTACGAGCGAGCATACCAAAACTGCGTGGTTTGATTATAGTAAGTCAAACGAAATACAGCCTTGCACGGCTTGTTTGTTGGTAAAGACAGGAAGGGTTCTTTCACCTCACAGTAAAGCGGATTTTTGTACGTGCTCACGGAATTCTTGTGAAATTAGGCTGGTACACATCACCAAATGTGATTGTCATGATCAACAATTTCATTTAGGGACGCACCAACACGAAAGAAGGGCTCTTATGAGCAGTGAAATTTCATGGAAGTGTTAATGGTTGCAGTGCGTTTTGGCACCACTGCCGATGTCGCTTTACATCGATCAAAATTGCCTGTTGAGCAGCAAAATGAACGAACAGTTGACCGCAGCATGGTAGCTTTCGACAAACCAATAATAAAGAACAATGATGCATTGTTAAGCGAAATGGCGTTCTACATAAAATCAGGAGTCACTTGCCTTTCCCAAAGGACAAAGCCATCGTCGACCAGCGTCGGCAAGACGGCCTGAGGATTGATCTGGACAATGAGAGAAAAACTACTAGCTTATCAATTCATTTAAACGCATTAAACATATGTGCAGAACGTACCCACCGTGGTGACTCGGTGCTTATAGCGCCGGCAATCTCAGCATGCAGCTTGAACCCAAAGGAATTTGAACCAGTAAGCGCCCGTGCCTTTTGATTTGGGTACACTTCAAAACAACTGCACGTATTCAAAATAAATGTGGAGCTTCATGGCTTCAGTATGGTACCTTACTAGTAACAAATTAAATGAGGAGTCATTTCATCCATCAACAACACATAGTGAAGATCAATGTTACCAGTTTTGTCTTATTCATGTCGACTAACGTTTTGAAGCAATTGTTAAAAACAAATAAGTAAGTTTTCCATAAACTAACTGGTACGTATTCTCAAACTTAAAATGTCATGTGATCTGCAGCTGGTGCTTTCATTTAGCAAGCGCTGTAGTGTAGGGGTCATTTTAGAGCAAGAAATATGTGAAACGCAATCTCATGCAGCATGATTACAAGAAGTTATTAGCATATAGAAGTCGCAGCTCCAGTGCGTCTTACACTATACGCACTCTTTATTGTGGCATAATACAAAATTTCATGGCACAGAGACTCTTTTCCTCTTTCTTTCTTTCTTTTTTATTTGTTGAGAGGTTGGGAGGGGGGCCTTATGTCGTGTTCGTGCGGAGCGTGTGCATCTTTTCATTTGCGTTCTCATTTTCGGCGTGCCATTTTGCAAAATTTCAAACACGAATTCATAACTAAAGTGCGTATTTGTAATTCCGAGCCTTGGAGTCTCACTGCCAGGGCACAAGGAATGTTGAAATCGTATACAGGGCCGGAGCTTCTGTAGCCTGTGTCGCTCCTCTGTTTATATGTTGTGTGCGTTGAAGTTTTCGCACGTGATTCGGACGTCATACACAAATTGCTCTCTGCCTTATTCGAAATGTGCCGGTACCTGCAAGGCGGTTGAAGAAATTACCATCAAATTATTTTTTAATGTCGTCATACGTAGGAAAAATAAACAGAATTCATTCAGACTCGCTCTCAAGTTATATTTTTTGCTTAAAGTTCATTCGGAGCCACATTTACAAAAAATCTACGCAGCCGGGCTCACTCTGACTCACTCACCAGAATCAGACTCATGTAGGTTTACTTGCACTGCGGACGCTTACAAACTAAGGCTTTGTCGTGAACTGAGCACATCAATGATTAAAAGTTCCATACGAGACTAATATATATTGCACATGTAGAGGAACTACGGACACTAAACATTTTTAAAAAGTATGCACACAATGGTGCTGGTGATGTAGCAACAGGCGGGGTTAGCCTGGCATGAATATCCGGCAATTGCTTTGCCTGAGCATCTCATACGTTTAAACTTACAAGCAAGTTACCTATTTCGTATGCATCACAATGTACTGTAACTTTTTTTACATGCCAAACCACGATCTGATTGAGGCAAGCTGTAGTGGGGTACTCCGGATTACTTTCGACCACCCGTGGTTCTTAAACGTGCAACTGAATGCGTGGTACACGGGCGCTTCTGCATTTCGCCCCCGTCGAAACTAGGCCGTCGCTGCCGGGATTTGAGCCTGCGACCACGTGCTTAGCAAAGCAAAATGACGTGTAGGAACAAATATGTGTGACACACGATGTTGGCAGTGCTAGAAGTATTTCTCCTAAGGATAAAATGTGCTAAAGGGATGTTTAAAAATTTGATAATTCGTATATCCTTTGGTGATTGTAAAACGGTGTTTCAAAGAAGTATGCTTAATCCCTCTTTCATAGGAATCGGTAGAACACGAAAGTGAAACGTGTCTTCACAGAAGCTGTTGTATTTTTGTTTCGTGAGCTCACGATCCGCTGAAGCCAAAGGCGCACAATTTCCGGGTCGGCGACCATGTTGCAGGTTTGCTTAGCGCGCGGCGTCTTCTTGGCGAGCGCCGTCCTACTGACGAGTGGCTTCGGCGAAGGTGCGAGCATTCTGCAACGGCTCCGTAGTGGCTACGACAGCCAGTCGAGCTGCGACGCGCACAGCTGCAGGAATGCCAGTGGCAGACTTCGCACCGTGCGCCGCGAACGCGCGAAGGCATTCTGCTTCACGCTAGCGTGTCTCTCGCCGGAGCAAAGCGAGATTCGCCCGGTGATGTCGTTGCCTTTCTGCGCCTTTTAGCGCAGCAGATTGGGCTATTAATCGCCAAATTGTCTACATTTTATGCGGGTTGGCGTCGAAAATTCTGAGTTGGCTACATGGCAATGTTTGGGCTATTTTTATCTTAAGGACTTCTGAGTACCGAGGACCCCGTCAACGCTGACACAATTCGGGAATGCCGGTTTGTGAAAACCCAAAGCTCATTGGTGCTACAAATATATGTAGGTAATCTCGAACGCTGTGTTTTTAGGCAATCTCGTCTTGTCGGTGTGATCAGATGGCTGAGCATCGCATCAGCTCTGAGGTGCATTCTGAACCAGTGGACCGCTTTGAGCGCCCACTTTGAAACCGCGAAAGGGCGTGAACGTTGTTCCGCAGCGAAAGTTCTGAGCGAAATGTACGCGGACGAGCAAAACATGCTGTTGATTACTTTCCTAAGCCCGATCATTGACGAATTCGAAAGAGCAAGCAAATTATTTCAATTAGAATCTCCGAGTCCACTTAAACTGCACGAAAACTTGACCACATTAATCAAGTCTCTGAAGGGAAGGGTTGTCATGCCCGGTTACGCAAAAATAAGCTGTGAGGATTACATCCTCCATGTTAGGGTATGCGGCTTCGAAGCGGCGTTTCTCGACTCTCTCGAAAACTCTGCTCTGAGGGAGTTGGACAAGATAGCGCGGTTGGAAAGATGCCGTAACTTTATTCCTGCATGCATCAAAGCGTGATGAAGCTGCTCCCATCAAATTTGAAGCTTCTCGAGCCTAATAATATCAAGCCGCATTCTTTTGATCCCTTCCGTCGCTCCTTCTCAATCTTTATGGAAGGGGGCCTTTTTCTTCATTAGAGTCCGAGTAAAGGCCGTTTCACATGGTGCGATTTTGCACTGCGATTATCGCACCGGAAGTGCGATTTCCGTCGCATGCGACGAAAATCGCAGTCGCAGGGCCGATTCTGCGATTTTCGGCTGCGACCAACCGGTTGGTCGCAGCGTCGCAACGTCGCAGCAATCGCTGCGATTTTTCCGTCGAAATTGCGCCGAGAGGTATTTCGCGGTCTGTTTTGGAAAATGGCGGCGGTCGCTCAACGCAACGTTTACAGATACTTTTTTCTCTATAAATAAATAATGGATCAACAAGCCTCGAACAGTGCAACTAATTGAGTGGAGCCTTGGATTGCGCAATCGGTACGTAACATCAGCACCGACACGCGAACAGTGCAGATAAAAACTTGTAGGTCAGATTCGGTTCTGTGATTTCTAGGAGTTTGTTGATATGCTACGTTGCTAATCTGGCGACGCTGTTTTTAGGTTGGCTTCGGGTGCTGATAGTACGTACTTTTGCGTGATTTTCCGTTATTCACACGCGCTGCGAGTTAGTAAACACTACAGGTGTCCCTCACGGGAAGGCATGGCCTTCGGATGTCGTCCCAATTTTCTGGTTCTGGAGACAACTCGCGATATACGAAAACGCCACAGTTTTATCGCGGTATGCTTTTACGGACGGAACAATTTAAAGAATATGCAACTACGGACACATACTGTGGTCAATAGGTCACGCATACGCGCGACCATTTAGTTGCAGTCGGTTGGTTAGGGCTTTCATGCGCATTTTCCCCAATGAATTATCTCATTTCAAGGTTCTGTTACTTCCGCTGCGAGACGCAAAGCGACGTGCAAACTGGATATCGTAATGAATGTTCTACAATAGCATATTTCACGCTTTGACTGGGAATAAGCAGTATTGCCAATTTATTTTTGAAGCAATATTTAAACAGTTTTTTTTCTAATTTTTCTGATGCATCATTTTTCTCCTGAATAAAAAAAAAACAATAAACCTTCAGTGTGTTGCAGACTTTGTATCCTTACTGCATCTGTATTAACCCTCACATTAAAAGGTAATTGCACATTTCGCTTACTTCAGTGCATCAAATTACTTTTGCTTATGCTGGTTGTAACATATCGCAGTACTCTAAGAAACTACTTAGCCATAAACATCATTGCCTTTTCTTGCTTCTCTGTCTCTGCTTCCTGTAAAACACATGCAATAATGCGAAAAGCAGGCAGACATCTGGTTTTTATAAGTAGTAGATAACACATTAAAAAAAGCAGATCAAAATTGTGCAGTGAAGTTAGCCGGTTGCATTCCTTCGTGTGAATGATAGTATCTTTTCAAGTGTGGGTGGGTCTTGCATGTCCACAGCTCATAAAGTGTGCAGACTCATCACGAGGCGTAGGTATTGCCCATCAAGATGGAGGCAATGTTGCTAATGAGTCTGCATTTACTTGTATTACTGCATAAACTCGTATAACCATATCCCATCATTACTCAATCGAGCTTGCTCAGTCATATTCACCAAAATTCTACTTATCCAAGCTTGCTCTGACTCATATTCACCAAAATTGTACTTGGCCGAGCTTGATCTAATATTCACAAAGATTCTACTCAGGCAAGCTTGCACCGAGTCATATTCACCAAAAATCTACTTGCCGAGCTTGCTTTGACTCATATTCACTAAAATTATACTTGGATCAGCTTTCCCTGACTACCACATGACAATATTCACTAAAAGTTTACTCAACTGAGCTTGCTCTTACTCGTATTCACCAAAATTCTACTCAGTCAGGCTCAAACGAACTCAGACTCACGGTTAGTTCGAAGTCTTAGTGAGCCGACGTTTGAGTGAGTTCACCGTGCTATGTATACATTACATTATGTGACCTGTGCGGTGAATAAGCAAACATTGTCCGAGTATGTGTTGCATCGGGTGAAATAAGGACAACTGTAAACACTGCAGTTAGTTTTCTAGAGTTCAACTGACCGCTGCGTGAAAGCTTCGCCTCATGTCGATTCAAGCAAGTGCATTGGATCTGCATCATATTTTTTGCCAATCCTGCTGGCTGTCCTAGCCATTACTGGGTGGCCACATTTTGTACATTTCAACACAAAGTTGAATAAATGAATGTAGTGCAATATATTAAAAAAAAAGATGCTGGCATCACTACACGTACAACAATCAGAACATGACACAAACACATGCACATAAGATGCACACAAATGATAAATACATAAACAGATGGAATCTGCTAGCCACCACCTATTGAAAAAAAAAAAGAAAAAGCACAGGACTACGTATAACCATTCCCCTTGCCAGGTACATGGGCTATAGGAGAAACACACGTGCAACCTAGCAGTTACCTCGAGGTAGCAGCTATGGACGCTTTTGCATTCGCAGCTGGCCACTCAACCACTCAAGTGTGTTCAGTGTGCACTTGTACTTAGGCACACTTTTTATTGTCTGTATCTCAAAAATTTAATGTGGCTCCTCAAAATTTTGAGAATATTTGGATTCTGAGGCTTGCAAAGGTAAATATTTTTATTCCATTTTCGTTCAAGGTGAAGGCTCACACAAAAGATTAGAGATATTGTGAGTGCCCCTCACTTTCTCTCAGAACATAAGTAGTCTGTTATTGAGATTCTAGCAGCTTTTCAACAGCAAGAAAGGGAATCAGCTTCCCCTGTTTTCAGCATTGGGTTAATGCAGGCAATTCAGGGAGGCATAAAGTTTTGCTAATACAATCGGTTCGGGAATACCAGATTAGACTGTACCTTGACACTTTCCTTGCACTTTCTTATTTTGGTCAAATAACCCAGTTTGAAATGGCTCCAGTTAGCATGCTCTAACATTGGTCTAATATAGGTTAAGTACATGACTAGCTTAACCAGACTGGGATGCTGGCTTTCATTTCCAGGAAAGGAATCATAGCACCTGCTCCAGTTGCATATGTTTTTGGTAATCAGGGGTATTCAGCCTCACTTTAAGGATAACGTGCTGAAGCAGGTAGAAGCACACGCATGCCATTAGCGGATAGTTTCGATAGCTTCTTACCTTACACTTGCCACCATGAATACAAACTTTTAGCGTTCGATTTTGTTATTAAACAAACAAACGTACTCCTAACAAAGTATTTTAATGCTAGCCATGTGGCTACGCGGCTGCGCTACGTACTGCAGCATATTAACTTAAGCTTCTTGATACAGATTCACAGCACACTAACAGCGCAAGAAACAGGACGAGAAAATAGACGACGCCCATGTCTGCCAGAATGATACCATACTACGTACACAAGTGACTGCAGCTCCTAAAAAAATGTGGTGTCGGCTTTTGCGCCTTTCGAAATATTCAGAGAGCACTTGTATGAATAATTACAGCACAGGCGCCGAGACGGACGAGCCAGGCTGGCGCTAAGATAAACGTTCACAACACAAATTCCATTGCACGTTCAGTAATTACACACAGATCATTTGCGGCTTTGTTCAGGGGCAGACGTGAGCTTTTGGGTTGGTGCTTGCTGCTAAGTTTGGTGCAAGAATATTGCTAGGAGCAGGAACCGCTAATGCGCAATCACGAGCAATGCACACACATCCGTTTTTCAGAAGCTGACGTTAATCACGGGTAGCGCGAGGGTCTCTGCGTTGACATGACGACTCCGCTGCAGCTAATTCCGAATACTGCATATGCGATGACAACAGCTATAGGGGCTTGTTGATAGGTCCTCTTGTAATTTGTTTAACCGCAGGTAGAACGACACAGGCATAAAACACACACGAGACAGCACACAACGCTGAACGACCACCTGCGAACAGCTGTTTACGTCCGCCATTTCTCCTCGTATTGAACTTCACAAACCGCTGTTGCGCACTCCAAAACAAACTAAACTTTGAAGCGTTTATAAATTACAAAACGCACGTATTATTTGGTCCTAATAAAGAGAGGTCAATTATATTATAACGCGCACGTCTTTTTCATTACATTAAACGAATTTACGCGGCGTGTGCGACAAAAACTGGCAGCAAGGAACCCTGGGCGTCGCATAATCGCATTGTTGACATCGCACCATGTGAAATGGCCGTTGCGAATTTCGCATCTGCGAAAATCGCAGCTGCGAAAATTGCAGTGCAAAATCGCACCATGTGAAACAGCCTTAACGCGTGCTGCAGACGACTATTCACCATATAGCAGAAGGCGTCGAATGCATCACCAAGTTGTGGGCTAGCATCAGGAATGCAAAAAACAGTGCTGGAAATCCAATGTTCCACCTACTGTATGAGCTTGCTTTGCCCTACTTGCGCTGCCTCATTCGAACGCAGCCGTCGAACGTGTGTTCAGGCAGGTTTCGTTGACAAAGAATGATTTGAGAAACCGCATTTCGAATGAGACACTGCACCAACCCTGAAAAAGAATTGCTTCATTGGAAGATGCTACAGAGTTCATCGTGTCAAGATCAGCTACGGGCTGTCCAGAGGGCCCACGATGTCGCTGAAGAGCTGGGCCTAACGGTGCCATCGTGGGTGCAGCCCGCCACGGTTTGAAAGAGTCGAGCCTCAGGACTTCTATAAATAACGTTTTCACAGACACACACACTGCAAGCTCTTCTTCACGTTAAGTTTCGTCTGGCAGAGAGTGGAGACTGCTGCAATGATTTCCAGCCAGATGAACAGTTTCTGTTGCGTTTCAACTCTGCAGTTCTACATGGTCGAAGTGGCAGTGGAAGTTAATTCAAATGGGGCTAGATTGTATATATAACCCATTTGCGTAAATCGTTAGAAGAATCAACTGTACTCGACGCAATGTTTTCTTTTCGTTCTTTGTTTTAGTCAAACAGCTTTGCACTACGTGAAAGTTACGATTGGTTCATAGTACTTCTTGAACGTTGCACATTATTACAATGATCAGGTCTGTAAATATATGAAAAACGACTTTCTTCCACAGTGAAGATGGCAAAGGAATTGCGCACCAAAGGTCGGTGAGTAATTGCCTTGCCAACGTTAGGATGATAACTCGTCGGTTTTCCTACCGTACTCCTGCGACAATTTTTTTTTCCTTTAAACTATATATGTGCATGCAAGTAATCATGGCTTACTTTTTATATGCACATACTTCATAATCATTGTAATTCATCTTTGTTCGTCTTACTAGTCATTACATTCTACTTTGCTCACGCGTATTTTCCAGCCGTGATGTGAAAAAAAACTGCATTCCATATACACAAGTGCTTGTGGTACTGTTACATCCTTATTTTATTATTTTTGCTCACATCGCAGTGGTGGTTGGGCAAAGAGTTCTTGCCACTTTGTAAGGGTAGTGTTCTACTGACCTCCTATTTATTAGAATTCGTTAAACAAAGCGGTTTACATTGTACTTCAGTTCATGACAGCCGTGCGCCACCCATAATATCTATTTTGTGTGTTCCCTAGTGGAATTACATTCCTTTTTTTATTCATGTCGCACTAAAAGTAAGGTGCCCTCCTTGGAAATTTGTCAACACACGCATTCGCTCCTGTGTTCACAGAAACTTAGGTACACGTTTTCATTAAAATTATGGAGCTTTACGTGCCAAAACCACGATCTGATTATAAGCCACGCCGTAGTGTGGGACTCCGGAAATTTGGAGCGCCTGGGGTTCATTAACGTGCACCTAAATCTAAATCCACGGGTGTTTTTCGCAGTGGCCGGGATTCGATCGCGCGACCTCGTGCTCAGCAGCCTAACACCATAGCCACTGAGCAACCACGACGGGTGCAGGTACACGTTTTCATATTGCACGAATCTTGTCATCGAAACCCTGTTTAAATATTGCGCAGTTCAACTCTTTTTCATACTAATGCCACCTGGATTATTGCCAGCGCCGTAAATGCAGGTGGTAATTAAGCCAGCAGATCGTTCTGTTGTGCTGCTTGTATGCGGCGGAAGTAATTTTGGAGGCGGAAATACGGGGTGAGATTTGCACACCATCTATCATACACCTGCAGAACATAAACATACGTTTTGGCTGTGTTTTGGCTACTTCTCGCTCATGGAAAATTTGGGTCTGGCTATTTTTGGGCTACACTTTGAGATCATTTGGCTATTTTTTCTTGTTGTTGTTGGAGCTATCTGGCAACCCTGTGTCGGCGGCGTCGGTGACGGCGGCGAGACCTGTTGTGTCTTGAGCAAGGCTATTCGCCTTGGCGCCTCTTTCAGCGTCGACGCTGAGCGACGCAGGGTGGCGAAACGCTGGGAAAACGCTGAATGTGGGGCGGCCTTAAGAGCGCCGCGCTCGCGTAGTGAGTGCGAGCTTGGCCATGGATGAGAACGAGGCCGGGCCGTCTTCTTGAGCATTGCGCGGGAGTGGGAGGCTTTGAGCCGTCGTCGGCAAGCGGTGTCTGACAACCCTGCGCATATCGCCCGGCGAACTGCTTCACTGGAGAGGGTCCAGAATGCCAAGCACGCGAAGCTAGCGTCGGAGAATGAGGAGTAGCGAGCCGTTCGGCTCGAAAAACGCCGGGAGCGGGACCACAACGTTGTTGGTTAAGCTAATCAAAGGTTAACCAAGTGAAGCCAAGACTTAACCACGCTAAACCAAGCTTTCGCTTTGCATATCCAAAGTTAGCTGAGCTAAGCCGCAGCCATTTTTTATTGTACAATTATTGTGTGAAACTATGCACGATGCTATGCTTGGTTCTTTATTCTATGGCTACACGGCGTTGGACCCTCCGCTGTGCTGTCACTACCGAAGCGCTCCCTGTCGGCGCTCGTTAGTGTCACAATGCAGTGCTTCGCTTCAACGCTACTAAATGGCGACTATCACATCCGTTGCCTAAGGTCCCTGTATTTTTCAAAGGTAGCGCAAACTCCTCCTTTCCGTGCCGTTTACTCCTCGCCCAGTGAGCGAAGCGCGCGGCCGCTACCGCCCGCTTCATATCGTATCGCATGCGGCGCGTTGAAGCGCTTGCTTGAAAGGTGACTGTTAAAAATTATGGGGTTTTACGTGCCAAAACCAGTTCTGATTATGAGGCACGCCGTCGTGGGGGACTCCGGAAATTTCGACCACCTGGGGTTCTTTAACGTGCACCTAAATCTAAGTACACGGGTGTTTTCGCATTTCGCCCCCATCGAAATGCGGCCGCCGTGGCCGGGATTTGATCCCGCGACCTCGTGCTCAGCAGCCCAACACCATAGCCACTGAGCAACCACGGCGGGTTGAAAGGTGACTGTTCTGGGCGCATTTTCACAAGGATGTTCGTACGTAAGGTATCTACGTAAGATATGTAGTACCTTCAATTATTAGTAGAATCTGCATCGCTCAGACGAGAAAAACGAAAGATAGAATAAGTTAAGCGCAATCCTAAGCAGTCTTTACTACTGCTTATTGTTCCTCGGAATCGAATGGTGTTCTGTGTACCTCACGCATTTACGAAAACAAAGAGGAGACATCAAACTATGCACACACAACACGGCGGAGATATTTATGTGCTAAATGCCCGCAACGTGTTTTTTTTTTTTTTTTCCAAAATGCATCCGCGCGCTTTTCTTTCCCCGTAAGTTATTTGCCTTGATTACCGTGTGTGCGAGCGCTTTCTGTGTTTTGCTCTTTAATTATGGACTCTTGAGAAGTCATGCTGGTATTCATATTGCCAAAATGCGCCCTTTTGTTCGCCGCAGAGCATAAACTGGGACTTTTTTTTTTTACTCAGTTGTTGGCTGATGGTGAACTCGCGAACGCACCCACCTTACCGCGTTCATCACTAACTGGGTGAGAACAGCGATCAGAAACCCCCTCAGTAATGACCTTCCTCGGTGGCAGTCAAATTTCTTTCTTCCGATACGGTGGAGCCATATCGCTCGCCGTTTGAGGTTTCGTTTGCTACGAGGAACCGCAAAAAGCTTGCCCCGCTTGGCAATGCTATTCGAACATCCAACAGCACAGCAAGTCGGCATCGTGCTGCAGCCGAGCGCGTCTTCAAAAATGTAAAAAGCCAACGCTCACGCACAGCGCACATGTGTCCCGGTGTTTCTACGCTCACTAATGGCGCCGTTTTCCCGCGATAACGAAAGCCGCGCGGGTTGTTCGTCACGTGTCAAGCCTTGTCCAATAGGAGAGCGGAAAACGGCGAAGAAGTCAGGAGATGGGTAGAGGGCGGGGAGGAAATTCTCCTTGCTTATTGGAACAATGGTTTGCGCTACGTTTGGAACATACAGGGACCTTACCGTTGCCGAAAGTCAGTCGTGAAACCCGGCATAAAACACTTTCGTGTTAAAACTACGAAGTCTTAGAGGCGTAGGAAACGGAAAGAGGCGGCACAGGCGGGCAGCACGGCCTTCGATGTGGGTCTTCTGTTCAAGGGGTTGTCTACCAGATGCCGATCAATTGTGAAAAATTATCCATATCCCAGGCTGGGGGGGGGGGGGGGGGCACGTGTTTTAACATCCGGCTTCGAGGGGATCTTAGCTGTTAAACAATTGCTCCATGCTCTAACGTGGCATTACACCGCAAGCAATGTGGATGGAGGCCCATCTTGGAAGGCACGATAGTTCTTTTTGGCCATAGCAGTCAATTAACTAGGGAGCTGACTAAGCTCTTTTAGATCCAGAAGCAAGGCGCCACGTGTATGGGCCAAATTTCCGGGTACCTTTTAGATAATGAAATGGCGTGCCTTAATGGTAAATAAAAGTGTCGTTGCAGCGTGGTTGATGCGTCATGTGTGAGATAGCTGGGATAATAGTGTGGGTTACATGTGTACTTCTCAATAAACGTTGGTTTGAAGTCAGCACATGTGACGTCTGCCTTTTCTTTGTGCTCGCCTTATTTGATCGCTGTTTTACAATCACCATAGAACTTAACAGACCCGCCCAACTTGTCGCTCTTCTTTGCGTGTTTCTGCATACATGCCTGCGCGCGTGTGCTGTTTTGCTAGCTCAGGATAGAACTCAATCCTTTTTTTTTGGCTCTGTGCGGCACGAAGGCCTGCCTCTTCAACTAAAGTGGACGCTGCTAGAGTTGTCCACAAATAAAACTTGACTTGAAGTCTTGCAATTTTTCGGCTACAATTCGCGATAGCACCGCAGAAGGTCCCGATCGCTGTTTTTCTTTTTGAGCTGTCGGACATGGCGCTAGGCGCTGACTATTTCGTAAGTCCTCATTGGTCTACTGTATCAACTGTAGCTTTGTCTACGGCATACTTGCCACAAGTTCAGATACGCATTTCGGACAGTGACACTGCTGACATCGTATTAACTCTCAATCGCACTGAACGCGAGCGCCAAACACGGAAGGAAGAGGACTACCAGGATGCGTCACGTAACCATCTTGAAGCGTGGTCATAAATATACACAAGAAAGGCTCATGGGAAATAAGCCCCACCACCTTATTCAAAAGCGGTAATTCCTAGCCGCTGAGCACGCGGAGTGTGCGCGAGCGAATAGACCGGAGTGCGCGCGACAAGGGTAGATTGTGCTGCCGAGTACCGAACAATATCTTTAAATGACCCGGCAACCGTGAAGGGCCTACTTCCCAAGAGTCATCGCGCAGATAGGCCCCGGATATAAAGTGGCGGGGCGGCGTCAGAGCAGGCTGGCATGCCTGGGCCAGCTGCTTGGCGTATAAAATATAAAATTTATATTTAATTTTTATTTGAAATACTGTGACCCAAATGTGGACCAGAGTGTGATAATGCAAAAGGCACAAAAGAGGTGTCATTATATTTCGCGTCCCCCAAGGCACCAAATTCTGCGCACGAAAGCTACACTGGCGAAGTTTAATCGAACTATGATTCACGAGAGCACTGCTGAAAATCCAGCTCACTTCGCGGTTCTCGAGTTGCACTGGACGCTGATAATTTGGAAAGTATGGTCGCCCCGCAGAAGCAACAGCAGTACCACTCATTCTAGAAATTGCCACAAGCGTAGACGCCGGAACGACTAGCAAACGAGCAGTGCCATGATGTCAGGCGTCAGGCAGACAGAAGGCCAGCCATAACCAGTTCTGCACAAACGAAAGAGCGCAGTAGAGTCCAAACGGGGCAGCGGTCGTGCAAAGGCTTAACGGAGACGGTAACTGAGCCGACTAAACCGGCCAAACTCAAGAAACATGGACGGCGTCGATATCGTTTGCTTTTCGCAACACCGCAGGCTACCGTGCACTAGCTTCCCGATTTTTCTTACATTGACCGCAAGGGTTTGAAAGAGAAAGCTGTCCCAGCATTAACTACTCGAATGTATCGAGATGTATCGCACTTCGCAGCGAGCCTTCCCCCACATCCCTTCCAAACCTGCCTTCAGCATTCCAAGTAGGCGCGAATAGTAGGCAGACACAAATGACGGAGATACATGGCGGGCGTCGATGCGTGGCGCCATTAGTCTACTTGGTGGCGCTAACTTGCGTCGCCGGTGTTGCAATAACACGGGCGTAGAAAAGGTGGCTCGCGGTGGGTGTACAGCAGGGTGGGTGCGAGGGGGATAGGGGGGGGGGGGGGTAGGGAGGGTTGTAGGTGCAGCGCGAAGCCGCACGCAAACGCGAACGGCTGCGTGTTCCCGTGCTTGATCGTTAATATTTGTATTGACACGTATAGGATGCGCACCTTGCTAAAGAACATTGCTATTATCGCCGCCTTCGCGGCTACTTTCGCAGTGTTCGTTTTAGCGCGCTAGCGTTAATGGCCCCGTGTCGCGGAAAATTCGGCGTCGACGCCAGCATCCGCGGCTTAGAAAATCATCCCGAACCACCCCGACAACGCAGTCAGTCCCTCCGCGAGGCGCAGAGGCGTTAGTGAACTAATTAAATTTCTCAAAGTAAAATCCGCCAGAAAAACCAACAGTGGCACGCCCGGGTAGGTTGCTTGCACAACCACCATCCAGATGGCGCTCACCTGCCTAATACGTTTTGGACACGCGCGCGCCCCGGGGTAACAGTAAACAATAAAGTCATAAAAAAGGTCCTAGCGCCTTCACATTTTTAAGAAGATGGCTTATATTGCCCCTTGAAAAATGTCTTCGCAGCAATGCATTTGTGTTTAAAAGTGCAGGCGACTTCAAGGGAAAAAGTGTAATCTTGGTCTTTGTAAGCTCGCTTTTCCACCGTTGTGTACTGCGGTGAAGCCTACTCATAAAGAAAAATGCGATGCGAACGGGGCCCGATAAAGCTATCGCGTTCCACTCTTAAAGGCGAAGCTTAAGCGTCCTCCAATTTTTTAGGCACACAGAAAAACCAGAACTCCCTCAGACTCATTAACAAATACATTTTTAACGGCTAAGCTGTTTAGGCCACCCGTAATTTGCGCTTCATGGTTCGCATCAAGAAACTGAAGAAAAACTTTCTTGCCGAGGCGAGATTCGAACCCGCGTACCCCCGGTCCCAAGGCGAGCGCCGTAACCGCTATGCTTTACAGCCACGCTTGCGGAGCGTGCATTTATGCGAACCATATGATTGTGTTCGAGCGTCGTCGTCTTCGTCCGCAGCTAGCGCGTTCGCACGCTCGTGCTCTGCGAGGTGAAGAGGTTTTGCGCGCTATGAGAGTGAGAGAGAGAGGGAGACGCATTCACGGAGCGGGTCTGCTGGAACGCGTTGTCGGCATTGTAACGCGGTGTCGGTGTTGCAAGCTTCGCTATGCAACGCGCAGTGACGGCCGTAAGTCCGAGACGCGCGAAAAGTAATTACACCATCATGAGTAATTAGATGAAAAGTTCGCGCGCACTTCCGGAAAATGCTGGGCTACGATCACCCAGCTTCCCTGTTTCAAGTGTTGCGCGGCCGAGTGCAAGGTTTTTGCTGTCGAGCTCACTGGAACTCAGTCCAGTCTCAGCAAAATTCTGCTAAACCACGTTCATTCAGACTAGACTGATCAACATTCTACTACGGCGGCCCCAATCGGTCTCACGCTCAACAAAACTGTGCTTAACCGGGCTCCCTCGGACTCAGACTGACCAAAAAAATTGGCTGTGGTTTAGCTCTGGTTAACCAGAGCTAAACCACAGCCAATACGAGTAGCCTAGTCGAGTAGCGATAGCTACAGACCCCCTGCTGCGCTTAAGCTTTGCTTGTAGTTAGACATGTTGTTAGTAAACTTAGTGGTTTCCCACTCGACTAAGAAAGGAGAGACTGTTTTGGGCAACCAACGTGTAAAACTATTTTTCACCCCAATGAATACGCTTCCATGATCCGTAAGCGGTGTCCGCGCGGCGACCGCGACGGGGCGAGTTGCCGGAGACTCGAGGCCCGTGGTGTGACGTCACACATAGGGCGAGGCGAGTGCGCTAGGTAACGGCAGATGCGCGCCTGTAGGAGCGGTGGCCGCGCGGCGACCGCGACGAGCCGAGTCGCCAGAAAATCGAGGCCATGGTGTGACGTCACACAGAGGGCGCGGCGAGCGCCCAACGGCTAAAGCCCCTATATTTATAAAAGTAGCGCCATTCTTAGATCTTGCCGCCACCGCGCTCACCCCGGCGCTTCCTCCTCGCCCTCTCTTAGCCGCCTCCTGTCGCCCCAGCCTCCTCCGCTTCCCCATTGGCCAATACGTGTCACGTGGAAGTTCGCGTCGCGCTTTTGTATATTTTTTTCTTTCCAGCCCGCTCCGACTGCCATTCTCGGGCCTGTGCGACGAAAGTGCTGTACGCACAAACGGATCAAACGTGTTATGGACAAGAACTTCGTTGTGATGGCATGCTGCTGCGCCTTAAGTTGCCGCAACCGACAAGGCGAGGGCAAAAGGCTTTTTTTGTTTACCATCCAGCGTGCGAAACGCTTGCTGACACTTGATATTGCGCCGTCTCGCATCGTCGCGTTGCTACTTCCAAAACGGCATTATTAAGACCAGTTACTGACTGACGAAGCAAAATCGCGCCTCAAAACGTCTCCGCAGGGCGCGATCGAAGTTTTCCTCGGATTTCCTCTGGTAGCGCGTTAGCTGTCGTCTGCCACGGCAGGCCCGACGCAGGCGGCGCCACTGTCGATATCGCGCCTCGATCGCGCTGGTCGCGCCGAGCGCGATAGTGGAACGGAGGAGGAGGGAAGTGGATGGCGCTACTTTTATAAATATAGGGGCTTTACCAACGGCAGGAGCGGTGGCCGCGCGGCGACCGTGACGAGCCGAGTTGCTGGAGAATCGAGGGCCGTGGTGTGACGTCACAGTGCGGCCACGGTTCAAATTGCGGTGACGGCGAAGAGGCGAAAACCTGGCGTAATGTAGCTATCGCTAAAAAAGAAAATCGTCGGCCCTTCTGAGTTTGCACCTTTCTTATTGCCAATTCAACATCTTCATAAAACTGTTCTATTCATCATCGTGACTGCAGGTTGGGGCGCAGGCTTGTACTACCTTCATTCTATACCTCCTATTCAGCTTTATTATGAAGACCGCTGCCCTCTCATTAATGCTGTAGAATTCATCAATGTTGCCCGCTATGTCCTTATGCATTAGAAATCCTACTCAGAATTCTCTCTGATCTGAAAGACCTCTGTAGCAGAGGACGTGGCCGCCTGAAACTATATCAGCACTGAAACTATATTGATCATCTTATCACAGCGCGTAAAACGAGAGACCAACATAGAAGAGGCATACACAGCGCCAGGCCCGTAGCCAGGAATGTTTTTCAAAGGGGGGGGGGGGGGGGGGGACTTGCTGAAGGAAAGTATTGACTATTTGAGGAAAGCACCTATTTTTCAGTAATTATTTTCGGTAAAATTCGCAGTATGTAAATTAAGTGACTTTTGAAATACTATGTTAATAATAGTGTTATAATTTTAGTTTTGATATGAATCTGCCCAATAGTACGATATTTTTATACGAACGATTCGTCTCAATAGATTGCATTACTCAGAGCCAAAAGTAAAAACACGTTCGACCGACGTACTTAGCGCAGTAGGACATGGGCACGGAAAGATCTGCTCAGCCTTGCACATGGTGAGCAGGTGTTGACAAGTTTCTTTGCGCAGCGGGGTGGCGGGAGCCCTGCTGAAAAACAACCCCCCCCCCCCTCATCAAAATTGATGAGGGGGGGGCCCTAGCCCCCCCTACACCCTGGATACGGGCCTGCACCGAGCTTATATACATATGAATAATACAACATTGCACAAAGCACATTGAAAATACGCGTATTGAGCGCTGAGTAGGTTTCTTCTGGCTTCATTCCTGACTTTACGCGCCGTGATTAGATTATTACATAAGCAACTCGCCCAAATTTTCGCTCTATTGAAGCAATCGAATCGGTGAGTGTTGTGTCTTACACACCGATGTCGCCGATTGCAAACACACACGACAGCGCCGCGATCCAGGCGCGAGAACGTTTAGTGACATCGTTTCTCGTGCTTTATGTGTCGGGATTTCTTAACAGCAAAAGAAAGCAGGTACATTACTTCATGTAAAGAATTAAATCGTAAGTTTCCTAAAACTGTTACTTGAGGAGGTTTAACGCGGCATAGCAACGTGAAAGCTTTAAAAGTACTCACACTGTCTTTATGCTCTCCTCTCTCTGTGGTTGTTTTTTTTTCATTCGTTATTCAATAAATTCATTATTGTTTGACATGCAACAACTAGCCCAAAGCAAGAAGGTCTAATAGAAGCTTTTGTGGAGGACTGCACCTTAATTTTGAGCTCCTGTGGTTCTCTTATGGACAATCATAACGCAATAAATGAGCGTTTCATTTTCTTTGTTTCTTTTTGCTAGTTTTTTTTTTCGCTCGAAAATTGCGGCCAGCGCGAATGAGACTCAAATGCGCGACCTCGCGCTGAGCACCTTAACGCCATAACCACTGAGCCGCCGTGGAGGGTGTTTTGAGCACCACAGATTGTAGGATACGACTCATGGTAGAATATGAATATTGTATAATGGAATTTATGTATAATCGAATTTTGTACAATCGATGATACAAAATTTCAATGTCTGAAGATGAGTGCGAGTATTACAGACGTGGGTCACATACATGTACTATGTACTACCGTGGTTTGATTATACTTTTGGGAAACTGTTCATGGATGAACCACACAGTAAGTGCACAACATTGTGACTCAGAATCAAGCTCACTAGATTTGTGGACCGCCTAAACAATGCAGTTTTCTGACTCGCACCTGCCAACTCTACCGAATTTTTCGTGAACTTCGCGAACGTGATCTGGTTTTGCGATAATATCACGAGTGCTTCAATTTCTACGGAAGATAAATTTCCTTCGCAAAAAAGATTCGCTCGTTGGACTCGGAACATTCCTTCAGCATCCTTGTCATCGTGAAAGGATGCAAGAGCGTTACTTGCTTCTAGTAAGTTTATACATATGTTCCTGAAGCAGGCAAAATTGGCAAAATGAATCTGACTGAAAAAAGTCAGTGTGATCTAAAACAATGTAATCCTTGTCAATATTTGCATTACAACGTTTATTGTTCCTTCGTTATGCGTCTGCAGGAAAATTATATTTAATAAATTGTTTTTTTATGACAGCATCACACAGGGGACGGCGACACGAAGAAAACGAAGCACACCGTACCTCAGCGCTTGTCATGCGTGCTACATTTTCTCTGTGTCGCCGCACCTTTTGCGCTGCCATCATAATAAATTTGAGCCCATTCGCACATATTTGCACCTTAATTTGAAGAAATAGTGAGTATCTATACTTGGAGAGTCATGTGCTCGGGGTAAGCTTTTAGGATTGTGTGCGATTGCCCCCGTCCCTTCGGTGCCGTGTCTGCAGAGCTTTGCAAATTCCAAAGCTTACAGGTTGGCATCTATGCTCCCACAAACGAGAGTTGGAGCCCTATTCTCGAATGTTCCTCCTCGCGAAACATCGCCCCGGCGCCAGAATGTAGACGGTACAGGCCCTAGAATAAACCAGTTAAGCCAGTCATTGTGTTTTGCTAATACTCAGCTACTCCCGAGACAATTTTTCTTAACCGGGCTGACCTTGCGTCTGCTCAAATGCGGTGGACTGGCGAAGTGTTTCCAAGCAACTCCTCGTCGTATGAACTGCTGAGACAAGCTTTGAAATGATTTCTTCAGCAGCCGCGAGGCACAACCTTGGTCGAGTTGACCTCATCGGGGACGCGCTTCGAGTGCGAACACATTTCTGCATGTGAGTGTTGTGCTAGCATTACTTTAGCATATCAGTTTATTTTATAATTTGCTCTTGATTATAGTTAAAGAACTAATGTTTCAAATACTAGGCACTGCTCTGCATTATATAATGTATTGAGTAATCGAACAAACAGTGGTTCACCTTGTCTGAAGCCTTGCTTTGCGTGCGTGTTCAGAGAAATAAACACTTGGATTTGCGCAGCCCTTGTGTGTGAGCGCTGACCCACCTTTCTAAACTGGGGCGTCATGTGCTCGCCAGCCATGAAGTTGACGGGGATGAGGTTCAGGCTGAGGTTGAGGTGCCTGGCCACCATGCGCACGGCGCGGCAGGGTGGGCTGGCGTCCATGTGGTAGAGCTCCATGGGCACTGGGTTGTTCGCGAAGCCTACGGGGGCCCCTAGTTTGTCTTGATTCAGCGGGTGTACTTTACTTTGGGCCTTCTGAAACGCGAAGGCACAGTAAAACGGAAGAAGGAAGGGGCGAGGTGACGCACTAAAATACGAGAAAGAACAGAGAATCTGGTCATTGTAAGTGTCGATCAAGACGTCAGCTGCACACCGTAGACAATAGCAGCATCACCGAATCGGAAATTGCTAGACCGAATGTTCGACGACCGAGCTTGATAGAAAGATTGTATGGACGCAAACTCTAACGAACATGGAAAGCGTACCGCAAAAAACGCGGTCGTAAACACGAAATACACGGCACCGTCGCTTTAAGAACGCAGAAAGTCAGAATTTGTGTTGCGTTTTACCTGTCTACGTTCTGGCTTTCTTCTTTTTTTTTTTCGCTGTTCGCTTGCCTTACAACGTGGGCCAACTAGCCAAACGTTGTATTTTTTTGCAGTTCATTTTTATAAAACATGCACAGCTAACTTAAGCTGGGACAGCTAACGCCATACTTATTGTACCAGGAGAAAAACAATACCTCTTGAATGGCGTGACCCATGTGTCGGGAAGCAGACTATGCTACAGAATACATTGAGGTGTGTGACCTTCAGCCGCATCGTAATCTCTGTTATGTGATCCAGAATAACAATGCTAAGTAGACTGGAGAAACACGCTCCAACTTATAAAGCCGATCCAAGACCCGCCGCCCCCACCCCCCTCTGCCAAGTGAAGATACTTTCGAACCTCTGCAGTGCCTGTCACGAGGTACAGAAACACTGAATCACGTTGGAATGACATCGTGCACGCTGCTAGGATGATGCAGACGCGAATTTCAGCTAAAGTGAGACTAGGCACCATGAAGAAATTAATCTGGACACTGGCGGGACATCTATTTGACATTTCTTGACCAGCATTCGCCTTGTAATCTGCCTTTTGTAAACAGCTTCTGCCCTATATCGCGCTGCCAGTGCAACTCCAAGCACGCATCTATACGGCTTGCGGAAGTTTTTTTCCACAGTGACTCGTCGTTAGTAACGTACGTGCCAAGATATTTTTTTCCTTGGTGCCGCAGTTGGACGGTAAAGACTGACGTGAACTCACGTGCGCTGTCGAGCTGGAACAGCAGCAGCACCACATCTGACGGCGCACTTGGGCTCGACTGTCCGAAAGGTTCCTGAGTATTTGTATACTGCTGTAGTTAGTACAATAAGTGCATAAATTATTTAGGCATGCTTCTATAGTTTATGTTGTTGAAATGTAGAAAGCATGTGCGAGACTTAGTAATTATTAATGAAGGCAGCTCGAAACAATGTCCCGAAAAGGATAAATAAATTTTACAAAGCACTCAAACTACTCTGCAAGACGTCTAATTGCGCACTGCCCCTGCACGCGGAGATTACATCGCGAAGTGCCGCTCTTGAATAGAGCTGTATTACAGGGAATCGCTATCAGCTTTCGAAACATCATTGGAGCTTGCTCCTTCCAGTAGAGGAGCGCATCACCTTCCTTTCTTTTCTTTCTTTTCTTGTTTTCTTTTTTTTTTCTTTAGGGGAAGCCAAGAACAGCTTAACACCGGAAGCTATACGAACATTAAAAGGGTGTCGGGAGGAGCATTTAGCGGAATTTTGTACTTACACGGGTTGAGCAGGGCGGAGTAGGCTATTTCCCGCGCTTAAACAATCGATTTAAACATTGGGTAGAACAACCCGTAAGCCTTTGCTATGCGCGCATCTTGTAAAACTATTAGCGGCAGAATATGCCAGATCTGTGAAATAAATTTAGGCAGTTATGGTATTTCCAAGGCAAACACAATTCCAGTGCCATCTTTCATCGCTTCTGTCGAAACGCCGCAAGCGTCAATGACAAATTGGAGAGTGCGATTTGTTGCTTCCTACTTGGCTTCGGTTGTAACCGCAGGCTGCTTTCGTTTGATTATCCTCCGATAGGACGGTGTTCTGAAGTTTATACTCGACAAGACCGTGTGTTTGGAACGCCAACCTGCTGAAGAGCGCGCTTTGACCAAAGCTGCCAATCGAGCTATACTGCGGAATTTGCTGCACGCTCTCCCAAATGTTAAATGGCTTCGGAGCAATGACACAGTTATCCGAAAAGTTACGTTATATCTTATCAGTGGCCCTTTCTTTGTGAGCTTCATATTGACATGCATTTAGTACCTTATATAGTGTCTTCTACTGTCCTACCGTAGGCAGGCAACGTTTCGCCATCTCGCAGGTTTGTGTAATGACGATTGCGCGAAATGCATACACCGGACTGATTTTCTGTGGGGTCGGGCATAAAGCACTATTGTGTTAAGAGGCATTTGAAATAGAGCCCCGCTTTACGTGCATACTTTCTTGACTCGCACATAAAAGATAACCTCGCACTGGACATTATTGAGCGAGAGAATGCAGAACTTATAGTATTAAATGCCAAAAAATGTTCTGAGGATGCGCAAAACTTACTCACGGTGTTGATTCACGCAGCAACGGAGTCTTCAGCGACTATGATGGTAAAAATGGGGCCCTCAGCTTTTGTGTCGCAAAACCAAAGATAGCGCAATGTACCGGGCACTCAATACTGCGCGACTTACACTGTGTGCCTGTGTCAACCGCTTTGGGTCACGAGAACCTTTTTGCCGAAGGAGCGCGCCCCTAACGTTTCTTGAGAGAGGCGCGTCCCCGCCCTATAATTCTGCAGAGCTCCCAACGTAGCCGATAACGGTCGCTTTTGATCGATATAGGCCACGTTCTTGTTGTAAACATCCTGAACAGCAACGCTGTCGATTTACACTGCAATCACGTCGCTAATTGTTTCTATCGGCCTTCTAGGCGCACTCGAATGTAACGATCTGCGCTGCCAGTTCGTTTTAGTTGACCTTTTCGGTGTACCTAATGTTCGGAGATATCACTAAAAGTGTGTGTGTGTGTGGGGGGGGGGGGGGGGGGGGGGGATAAATGTTCTTGTACAAATGGTCGGAAGGATAACGAACGCTCAGGCAACGTTGCTCGAAATGATTACCAAGACGCTGTAAAATAAGTACGGGCAGTTGCTAGCATTAACGCTTGCAGGATGGCTGTTCCAGTCTGTCGCTGCTCTGAAACAGCATGGTAACCAAAATTACAACGCTCGAGGACGTGATCGCGAAACTTAACGCTTACGGCCAGCCGAGAAGATTTGCGCGTTGCGGTTATGGCGCATGTTGCTTGGTAAAGGGCAGTACTGAAAACGAAATGTGGTAAATGCATCGGCTAGCTATGCGTCGACGATAATATAGTGACGGGATGCCTGAAATCACGCGAAAAGGCGGTCTCAATTCATATTCTCCTTTTACTGGTGTTAACCAATACCACAATTGTTGATATTCCCATTCCTTCTTTAGGCACAATCTTCTTGTACTCCCAAATTCTTTACTGGCCCCTTGCAACGTCGGAAAAATTGTATGCGCGGAAAAAATTTACCAAAAAATCGACACACGTATAGAGCGAGTGTAAACGTCATACATGTGTGTCCTTATGCGGTTGGATTTTCTTTTTCCACATAGACATCTCTGACAACAAACATGTACCGACTATCCCACCAGGGAATAACATCGATCGTTAATGACATCCTGTGGAATAACAGGCAATCAGGCATGTGACGTTATTTGGTTATTCAAGTATGACAACGTCTCGGTTTTAAATTAACTGCCGTGGTGTATTATCAAATAGATCCACTTCTGAAAATCTGCCTGCGAAGAATTGCGTGTCCCTTATCGTGTCGTGAAAAATACTAATGCAATGCCATTGTATTTCTTGCTTACTTATGTCTGAAAAATGTATAACGGCTACCACACAGACAAGTGCACTTATATCGCACTGTACTATCCCCATATTGACTTGTAATAACGGCGCGGTATAATGTGCCGCTATAGCAGTTGTTTCACGCAAATTAAAGAAAAGGGAACTTGGCGAGTTCGCTTTTCTGAATATAAGGTTAAGTTATTCCAGGAGAAACACATCTTTTTCGTGTATTTACCGCAGTTGTGTTGATAACTGACGTTATTTTTGCATGCTTCCTTGATGTGGGCCGACCAAAAATTTGCAGAAGCAGCTTGACGTTCCCATCGGCTCCAGCAGTGCGTGCCAGCAGCCGGCGAAAGCACACGATGAAAAACCAACAAATGATGAATAACTTTGGAAAGTAGTGTGATAATTAAGATGTCATAAAAAACCAAGAATAAAGGTAAGCATGCCGGCGCAGGCGAAATTTATGGTTGTACGGAAATAGGCCCTCAAATGGCGCGAAATATTCATGAACATTTGGGCTTGATGTCACAATCTCAGGTCACAGAGCACCCGTCATAATGCCAATGATTTCAAGAATTGGTGTTGTTGAGGCACGTCGTGTGTTTGCTGTAATGGCATTGTGAGATTTGCCTCATTTTCAAATTACCGCCACTCTCTACAGAGACATCAGGCAGAAGTGGGGCAGATATCGTATTCGAAATGCACGCACATACAAAGAAAATTCGCACTGTATTGCAACGACGCATTGCAAATAAACACATGGCACAAACCCGTGCGAGACAGCGTTGGCCACCAAGAAGAAAATATGATAAATGAAGTAACATGTGCACATATAACAGACAGCATAGTAGATAATTGACATGCCTGGGATGTGGCGGCAGTCTTGTGCTCCGACAGGCATGTGTCTATCAGGACACCAAAATGACAAAAAGCTTCCAGGGACAAGAAATAAGAAGGCTTTGACAGCGTTGACTCAATGTACTGAACGGTTGTGCATTCGACTGGTGTTTGGGGATCGTGCATTCGATTGAATAGCGGTAAGAGGAAAGAAAAAGTGTTGATTTTTTTTCTGCAATAGTATTCTTTCAGCTTTTCATGCGGCTGGATCAGTCAGAACGCCGAATAAGCATTCTAAGTACTTGCTTTTTTGTATGCCATGTTGATCTTCACAGAGCAGGTACATGTATTTTAACCTTTCATGTTTCCGTCGTACTTGAAAACGGTCAAGGTGACCATTTTTTACAAGTCTACAAAGAAGGGTATCTACGGTAAGAATTACACGACACTTCACTGTCTCTCTTTGGAAGTTCAACCATGCTTATAGTTCGTTTATTATAGGCATCTCAAACAACTCACGCGTACCTAAAAAATGGTCGAACAATTTCTTTGTACGCTAGTAGTTCTATATCACGCGTCGAGTTGCACAAACCCTTTCGCAGGTATCCGAACTTGTGCATTGGTTTTTATTTTCAATTCCAATCTTAATGAAGCACAAGATAGACAATTCGCTCATATGCACAAGAAAGGGACTTCGGAAAATCACTGTGCCAGCTAATAAACCGAAATTGAAATCCCCGTCGAGCGCTACATCAGGAAATGTTCCTTACAATTGCATAAAAATTTGTGAAGCTTAAAATTTATTTGTGTTCGGAGGGGGGAGGTGATAAGCATTCTCGAAGAATAATTTTCGCTCATTTGTATGAACATTAATGATTACCCTGTCTACTGACCCGTATTTAGCTAACCCGATCACGCATTAGGCTTTCCTAAGCACAATCGCCAGCCCGCCCCTTCGAGAATTTCGATCTTTTCGGTAGATCTTGTAAACCGACAGCATAAATCTTCTGTCGCGTAATGTGCCTAAGTCTCTGTGTTTATCTTTAATTTATGGCTTATACGATAGTATTAGGCTTTCTGGCACCTCGCGTTTGTTTACAATGCGGCGCGCATTTAGGTTTACGCAAATGCGAAGGTTGCGTATTTTGCGAATAATTAATTTCTTAAACTTTTGCTTATCGTTCGCCTGACTTGCTGGTACAATCTGATTCTTGACAGGATTTCACATATTTTGTAAATTTTAACAACATCGTGCTATATTTGAACATTTCTGCCTCACTTGCATCAGTCAGAGGCGTTGTTCCAAATATGCCTTCTGGTGTTTCTGTTACTCGCAGAGGGATCTTCTATGGCAGAAACACGTTTATATTTTACATTTGTACAATTTTGTTGTATATCTGACTTTTATCGGTGGTTTAAAAGTCTTATAGTTACCGGTAGCAATTTTCCATGTTGCTCTCGTCCAATTCTGTGCATTATTTCGACCGAAAAATCTTTCACTCCCAATGTATCCTTGCACGGGTCATTAACAATGCTCTTGATTAGGTCGTCTGCAGTTCCGTTCTCCGGAATACTAAATACGATAAGGTTAATGCGTCTACTACGGTCTTCGAAGTTCTTCAGCTTCTTTTCGAAAGCTTGTAGGCTTTTCTCGAATACAAAATTTGCGAGTTGCATCCTCTGACAACCAAACTACATGCATGTACAAACTTAAGTCTTGATTCGATGTCGCCGTGTTTGAATACTATTCTGACCTTCAAGTTACTGCTACAGTAGTTATGCGGTGCAGCGCCACTATTGGGCTTCGTATCACTGCATAGCATAAGGAGAGAGAACAAGATGTTGCAGTTTCGCCGAAAACTCGATAGCAGCGTATTAGACAACTAAAAGAAGTAACGTTCGTAGATTTATCGGCCGTATGGATTACACCAAGCATTCACTTGCTAATTAAATTACAAATGATGGTGTCGCGCATGCACAGGCAAGAATGATCACATCTCGCTCGACCATTGCGAGCACTCGCTGTCGCAACGCTGGCGTGACGAGAAATTCAGCAGCATGTAATAAAGCTGATTATCTAAGTAAACGAATGATATCTTTTTGCCCCTGTGAATTATTTGTGCAAGGCTATGGATCACTAAAATGCGTCGCGCCAACCAGCAAGCAAGCCTCTGAAGATGACATTCCCGATATTTTACTGCCGTTTTGATGTATAAAGCGCGGTGCAGTGGTGTCTTATGCTTTGAACGAGTAAAAACAATAATTTCCTAGTCGGTACATCAAAAATTTCATTTTTCATCTCGAAGTTGTTCTTTAATTCTGGTTTAGATGTCACCAAAACGCACAAACGTCCACTCCACTGCTTGTGTTTTTTTCGCTACTGCAGAATCTACACAGTGCCTCTCTGCATACCTAATGTCAGGCGAACACTAAGTGCTTTGCAGACCGGACGTGAGAGGGGACGCTATCATCCTCATTTTCCAGATACGACAAAACGCACCCGGTTCCCAGGCACAGCAGTTTACCTTAAAATTCAGGTGGTCGCGTCATGGCTATGCACTGCGGCAACGAAAACGGCTTTCTTTTACGTGCAGGTAAACTGTTGTGTTGCACCAAACCATTACCATAACTATTACTGTAATGAGATGCAAGGGAACCTGTACCGGCACTCGTTTAAGGGGAATCTGCTGTCTCGTCTGTCTCCCGCTATACCCCCCCCTACCCCACCCCCGGAAGCGTGATAAGTCAGACCGAAACTATCTTCACGTTGACACTTGTGATTGGCTGACCCGAACCGTTGCTTTCGCTCCAGTAGAAGTGGTACAAGTTGGTAGTAGAAGTGGTTCAAATATAGGAGCTCCAGAGCTGAAGCTCAGCAAAACGTTTAGGTGCTGGGTTCGGTATTCAAATGTAGCTGTTAGTGCTACAATGTACACGAAGGTGTCCCAACTTTTCAGCGCATGCAATACAGAGGGAAAGAAAGGAGACCACCCGACACGAGCGCTGACTATCATCTGAAAGTTTATTCGGAGAAATCAGTAAGGCATAAAACATAAAAATGAACCGGACGACACGTGGCAGCCATCCTTTATTATCACTGCCTGAGAAACATGTATCCTTGCTTGATGACAAAAAAAAATAGGAATCAGTCCACGCTTATTTTTACCTCACATACTGATCATTGTGCTTTTTATGCATTTGTAACGAGGCTTATGCCCTCGCTCTGGAAGCCCTTTTGTGCAATACAAGGGCGCGCATCCAGTGCTAAGAGTTTTGCCCACACGGCCTTTGCGTCGCGCGATAGGAACGAGTTTTAAAATAGGGTTTAGTGCTTGCTCTTTGCGTCGTGGGCATGCAGCGCTACGTCGATCGAAAAGGGAGGCTTCAGTAAATATAATCTGAAGCACAATACAATAATTGCTCTATCAAAAGGTGTTTAATAACTATTGCCATGTTAATCTCTGACTTCAATCTCGGCCGTCATTAGCCAAAGCAATCCAGAACGCGTATTTGTTGATGGCTCTATGTCTTGAGCAATGTGAGACGAGTCTAAACATGTTTTGCAGCTCTGAATTCGCCATGCCAAGAATGACGCGTTGCGACAGCAAACTCTGCGACCAGCTCCTCTACTTATACATGAGCTGGATCGATCTGGATGATATGTGCCTACAATAGCGCGAGTACATTGCCCGAAAGTACAAATCAGTCAACGGTTTGTTGAAGATCGAGGCACAGGAGGAAGGAACCTTCCCTAGAATGTTCAGGTTCGAAAAGGAGCATCTTGAAAGCTTGAAGGCGACGCTTCTGGTCCCGATCGCCGTAAAAAGCGCACAGTGCACCTTCATTCCCGCCGAGAAAGTTCTTTCGACCGCTTTATTGCAACTAGAGTGCCCAAATCATTGCTGGGATTTATAGTCACTACTACTCGACGTTGCCAAACATTGCGTCAAAAGTATTCAGCCACAGTGAAGAGAAGCATTCGACAAAGCAGCACGTTCGGCCATACTCAGTCAGGTCAGCCACCTAAACCTCGGAGAAAGGGCGTACAATTACATCCCAGACTTCCTAACGAATAGGAAGGCTACCCTCACGATGGGGCAACTCAAGTCAGAGGTGAGGCACATGGGCAGTTCGGGTACGCCTCAGGGCTCCGTGATATCGCCCATGCTCTTTAACCTCATTATGATAGGATTGCCGGAAAAGCTCGAAGACATCAAAGGAATCAATCATTCCTTGTACGCGGATGACATTACCATATGGATCTCGCAAGGCAGTGATGGAGAGATAGAACAGAAATTACAGGAAGCGGTATGTAAAGTAGAGGAGTACCTTACAGGCACGGGGCTTGAATGCTCCCCAGAGAAATGAGAACTTCTCCTTTACAGACCCACCCTCAAGGGCAGGCCGCCCAAGGGGTACATCAAAGAGAGAGAGTACGAAGAGATACACATTCGTACAAGGAATGGCGGGGCCATCCCCGTCGTTGAACAAATTAGGGTCCTGGGACTCAATATTGAGTCTAAAGGAAATAATGGCGAAACCCTTAGAAAGCTCGGGACCAAGGTCACTAACGCTATTAGGCTGATTAGGAGAATCACGAACAAGTATCAGGGAATGAAAGAGGCTAGCATTGTTAGGCTCATTCAATCTTTTGCGATAAGCCACATCATTTACGTAGCTGCGTACCTTAACTGGTACAAGGCAGAAAAGGACAAAATCAATACGCTCATAAGGAAAGTTTTTAAGCAGGCCCTAGGCTTGCCCGACAGCACCAGTACAGAGAGATTAATGCAGCTGGGCATGCATAACACCTTAGAAGAATTGATCGAAGCTCAGCAGATAGCTCAGCTGGAAAGACTCGCCAGCAGCCGGACTGGCAGAAGTATACTCGACAAATTACGATTAAATTACCATAACCAGCAAGGACCGAAGGTTACGTTGACCAGAGAGATCAGGAGCAGGATTAAAATCCCCAATTTACCCAAAAATATGCACCCGGAATTCAATCAGGGCAGGAGAACGAGCAGAGCTAAAACTCTACTCAAAGCTTATGGCAATGATGAGGAAGCGCTGTTCGTGGACGCCGCGGAATATTGAAATCACCCAGCATTTACAGCAGTAGCAATTAATACAAAGCAAGAAAGCGTACGCACGTGTTCAATCAAAACCACTGTCTCTGAGGTTGCGGAGGAGGTTGCCATCGCTCTGGCTATCGCTTCTCCCAAATATAGATACATTATTAGCGACTCTCAATCAGCTATACGAAATTATGCCAGAGGACGGATATCAGTTGAAGCTGCAAAAATTCTAAACAGTGAAACCAAACTTATATCATCTGAGGAATATTACGACAAGGAAATCATCGGGTTTCCAGCCCATACTAGACTGCGAATCCACCGCCAACCCAAACCTTAACGAGTCTGCCCATCGTGTTGCGCGAGGACTCACTAACCGCGCCCGACTAGGGGGGGCTCTGGCCGAGGAGGAGACGGAACGGATGGATAGGGCTAGACTTTTCTCATTCAGTGACATTACCCAATTCTACAGAAAGTCGAGGTGTATATATCCACCTCCGAACCCAAAATTAAACAGGTCTCAGGCGGTTGACTGGAGGCGACTTCAAACTAGAACCTACACGAACCCGGTACATCTTAACCGCATGTTTCCAGATTTATACCCTGATCCCAAATGTAAGTTATGTAATGATAGAGTAGCCACCCTAGAACACATACTCTGGGATTGTGAAATAGTTCAGAGGAGAATTGCAGTCCCCCCGGATGAACTAAGGGCGCGGTGGAGAACCGCACTGACTAGCTCTGATCTCCAGGACCAACTTTGGGCCATCCAGCAAGCCCGGGAAGCTACCGAGAGACAGGGTCTCTCTGCTGCCCCCGGCGCGGCCTAGACCCAGGCCATCAATTTGCCGGATACTTATTAAAGTTGACTCACTCACTCACAGTGAAGAGAAGTTCGTACATTTCCTATACCTGACAAACAAAAGTGGCTCAACCGTACAGAAGTGGCACGTTTATCACACATACCTAGTAGTTTCGGACATCAGGGTTACTTCTCATGTTCAACAACGTAACTCAACAAAAATGCCCTGGCTTTGTAGTAGTCATTGCATCTCTTTAATATCTGCAATGTGGAAAGTGCTGTTTTATTCATTTTGTTATTTCCCCAGAAACTTGTTTCATCTTGTTCGTTTTCAGTCTATCGTATCCGCTGCTTTCACTGCAATGCGCAAGTGTTTTGCGGTTCGATGGATGCGAAATTTTGAAGAAAGCGAACGTGATTTGAAAGATATTTTTTACCCCGTAGTCTTTACCAGATAAGTTTTCACTTTTCACAAATGCTACTTTACATACGATCACTGCAGATTTCATGTCTTTTGAAGTGTCTGATGTTTCCATAAAAGACACAAGCTCCCGTAACCCGGCTTCGCTCTAGTTCAACTTTACAAAAGTGCCTTTTTTACCTCAGAAACTTCGCGCAAATAATGAAAATCTGAAACGTATGAAGAGTGAGTCATAGCGATTACGTCTTTTCAGTGGTTTGGACTGATGAAGGTGCATTTCTCTGGTATGAAATTATAAACATCGCTATCGAGTTTTCAATAGTACAAAAGACCACTGAACCTAGAAAAGTTACATAAAAGCGAAACTTTGCACATAGTCGGAGGAAGGCCTACAGATTTTTTTAAGCGAAATACCTCGACATACTAAAAAGCATTGCTCTGTAGTGAATTTTTGATATTCGTTTCCCTTTGAGTGCCGCAGCCGCACAGCACACGCCACCGCCAGATCATGTTAGTGGTCCCAAATTACAAATTACGAGTGCAAATTATATGGGAAAGCCGAAAATGCTTGAAGTGGTGAAAATTCACCGAGGACTGAAGCAAGGGTGTCCTCTCCGGTGTTGTTTATGCTTTATGATAAGGGCATAGAAAGATTACTGGAAAACACTGAATTAGGGTTTAATTTCTCTTAGATTCGTAATGGGCAAAGGGTGCAGCAGAAAGCCCCTAAGCTGATGAATGCGGACATACTGCTACTAGCGGACAATGCAAGAGATTGACATAGACTTCAGAATATGTGTGGCAAAGCAGCAAACAAATTAAAGGCTTATTTGCCTATTGAGACATTTTATTTAAATTCAAACAGGGTTATACAGGTTTAAAGTAGGTTTAACAGTGACCTGTTTGGCAACAAACAGATATAAACAGAATCCCTTCACACAAACAGGTCTGAACGGGGTTCACTTTGGCATGCAAACAGGTGTACACAGGACCCTTCGGCACAGAAATAGGTCTAAAGAGGGGCCTGTTTGGCACGCGAACAGGTTTAACAGGGACCTCTGACAAAGAAAGAAGTCTCATTAGGGGCCCTGTTTAGCAACTAAACTGGCTCATACTGGACGCACTGGCATCAAACAGGGGCCGCTGTGTGCCACAAAAACTGGTTCAGTCTCGAATGTGACCGCCATACTGGGCGGAATGATGCATACCAGTTTACTGCTTAAACAGGTTTGGGGTGGAACTTAATTTTCTTTTTTTTTCGGGTATCCAGACAATGTAACACCTACTAAGGTATGCACAGGGTTATTTTTAAGCTGTAGAGAAATTGCGTGACCAATAGCTAGCATTATGGCTTTAATGAAGCTGGATGCTAGCATGCATACACACACACAAAATACTTTCGCAAGCCGTGTCCTTCATTAACATGTACACCTTTGAAAAGCGTAGACACACTGACCACGCATATCACACGCGCTCGCGCACCCACACGAACACGTACTTCTGCAAGCAGTGCCCGAAAACGATGGCGACACACAGTGCGGTCGTTCTTACATTGAGTACCAACACGTTCACAACAAAGCAAGAAATCAAGCCACCGTGGCCAGTGTTCGATGCATGGAGGGCACTACTCATGAACAGTACACATCCGCAGATCGACACACAACAACAAGCCGAAACAGTGTATCGATAACACCAGTCTACTTCATATGTGTCATTTATTGCGCCCCAGAAAAGCAGGGACACCTTGGAACATTCACAAGCCAAACAACGATATGCCGCGAATTTCAAACCGATCTCCCATTTCTGACAGGTCGATACGGACGCTCCACGTTGCTGAAACACGCCTTATAACTTGCATACCATCGAAATACAACGCCGTAACCCTCTATACGATCACCGAAAGCATGCAAAGAATTTATTGAAAGTTGTGCTATCAAGTGCACAGTATCACTATCAAGTGCACAGTATCAAGTTCATCGACAATGCGTGAGTTCCACGAAGGGGGTTTGCTGAGTATGCCCAGAGAGGTAAGTCCGGCGCTTGCGCGCATTCTTGTAGTTTATGGTTCGTGAAGTGTCCATTGTTATACGAATCACCGGATAATCGATTACTTATTAAAGAGGCAAAAATAATAAATGTGCTTTTCGATGGTTCTTTTATTCATGCCGCAGTGCACATTTAGCGAACAGTTTCATGAAAAATGCCTTGAAACGTATTGATGTTACTTAAAGCCCCTCCATACGCGTTTTCGCCGGCCAGGTTAAGTACCGCCAACCTACCCTCCTCCTCCACGCTCCTCCCTCGCTTACCCCTTCAGTTTCCGGCGTCAAGCGGAACTTACGTAGTCCCAGCTTCCGTTTTTAACGGAAGCGACGTCACTGCTGCGTAGGGGTGCGAGCGTGAAACAAACGAAAATTCAGGAACCGGAAATCCCGGAAGCAGAAAAACCGGAAACGGAAACCCCGGAAGCGGAAACTGCGGAAGCGGAACTGGTTTGAGCGACGAATCAGGGTACAGCGGCACACATGAAAGGTTGGCGCTACTTAGCAGAAGCGGCGGTGGCGCGTGGATGGAGGGGCTTTAATGTTACTAAGAGCTTTATCTATCGTTTAGTTGCTTTCTGCTTAAAGTATGCTAGCGTCGGCGATTGTTTGATATGAATGGGTGCACAAATTCAAGCAGGGAAAGCTGCTGTTTCTGTACATAATTTCTCAGCGAGAACTCGTATAGTCACTTCTAGAAGTACGTCGATGCGGAGTCTTCACAGCTAACGGCTGCGCGAGATGGCACCCGATTGTTGTGTCTGAACGTGGCCAGATTTTTGCGTGTATCCAAATTCTATCTATAGAGTGTAGTCACACCGTCAGTAGTTATTGTGTTGGGTGTTCTGTGTGTTTTAGTGTATTTCTAAAGGTTTCTGGTCTTGCAATGAAGCCGACATTACAACAGCAACGTTTCGTTTTAATCGAAATTTTTTTTCCTTTATATGCTAAAATATAGGTGTGTTCTGGTAATTTTCAGCGCATCGTCCTTTGGTTCAGTGCTTTGTTGCACCGCATAAATAAATTAGGTTTCGGAGAGCTTTTCATGTGCTAAGTATTTTTCTTCATGGTACAATTCACATTTCGCTTACTACAGATGTGCGTTTCAGTGAAGCTTTTGATATTACCAGTTCTGAATAAAAACATTTTCCCATATCAACTCAAATCCCTAGCAGCTACATGTAGTGCACACTGAAGTAAAATTTATGTGGTAACATAACAGCAAGAAATTATGCACCCGATGACTTGTGCAAGATGCAGGCTTTGTAATCACACACTTATTCTTATAATCCATGCCAAGAGTTTAGCTCGGCATGGATGCAAGTTTCCTGTTACACTTGCCGTTCTAGGTACTGTCAGTGCTATCGGTTCATCTGTTAAATCATTTCAGGATAGAAAACGTGAACGCAATATGCACACCCTTTAAAAATTAATTAGGTTCAGGGGTTTCACGTGCCACAACCACAATTTGATTACACGGCACGCCATAGGGGAGGGACCAGATTTTGACCACCCGGGGTTTTTAACGTGCACCCCGTGCACAGTACACAAACGTTATTGCATTCTGCCTCCATTAGAATGTGGCCGGGATTGAGCTCCAACCTCGACCTCATTATTGCAACAGTATAGCCACTGGGCTACCACGGCAGGCCCCTTGAAAGCATTCTGTATAGAAGGAACAAAAGTAGCCAATTGACTGCTCACAGCATGCTACCACGAGACAAATGTACCGCAATATAGGATAAAAGTTCAATGCACACATTTTTTAGAACAGCAATACAGGAATGGGCTAGTACACATAGCTCTGAGTAGGTAGGCTATACCATATTTTTACCTGTCACGAACTCAATTATGGCGAAGCATCTTTGCTTACATATATGCATATATGCCTATTGAAATGTATAAAACATAGATAGGTCGGCAGAGGAAGCAGACACTCATGCTCACTCACCGCGGTATTTTCGCAGGCTATGTACTCACACTCGTCAAACCTCATTCACATTCTAACACCCACTCGTGTCATACTTCCTTGACACATATCGGCACGCACGCCACGCTCATACTGCCGCCTACTTCCATTCACGAGCACTCACTCATATACATGCATCCACTCGCACTCGCCAAGTTACGTCTGCTAAACTCACCGTCACTGACTTTCGTTTGTACTCACATTTACTGTCACTAACGCGTCCATATTCATGTCCACTGAACCTTTTGTCACTCATTAAAGCTCTATTCACACCTGTTAAATGACTGGAGTATGCGTCGGTATACTCGTGATTGAGTTGCTAACATACCAGAACATAATAGAATGGTATCCTTGAACCAGACTTTCAAGGCATTTAACAATTTACGGTACTTTTCATGCAGATTTGGACAAAAAAGTAAGTTTACTGAAGAATGCACTTCACAGACAACACTGGAAAAAGGCCACTTTGTAAATGGTATTACACATGGTACTTGAATTAAATGCAGGCTACTTCAATGACATTGCTACACAAAACGGTATAAATGCTACTGAACAACTGGAACACACTTCTTTTTCAACCATCATGGCTGGATACAACTTCAGGAAGCCTTGTAAATTCATAGAATCCAGTTCTAGGCACTTTCTCATAGCCTGAATTGTTCGATCCATGGCATCTTTGACTTTCTTCATGAAATTTATGGTCTCTGTCAGAAACACTGGATCCACCTCAAAAGAAGTTCAAACAGCAGGCTCAAAATAGAATTAAAACATATTCACAGTTGCAACTTAGGAACTCTTGATAACCTTTATTTTTATCATTATCTTTAATCCGTTAGCCCCTGCAACAAACTTATGTCAGTGCTGGCCTGTGCTCCCTAAGTACAGGCACAGACTGAAGCATTTAGCAACCATTTCAGTTTTTCTAAATATCTTTTTGCTCTACCACAATCATTAATGATGTACTGTTGCAGTAACTAAAGTGCAAGCTACCTACATTTTTTACTTTGTTTAGGGCAAGCGCTTCTATGTACACCACACTCATGTCTTACAGAACGCAGTGGTCCATTGTTCAGATAATAACGAAATGTTATGCTACTAGCCTTGTGTAACACAAGATAGAAATTACAGATTTATGAGCTAGAGGCCTCTGATGTGACACTAAAACGTCACTCCACAACTGCTTGGCTGCAGACAAGTAACAGAGTCAGAAACAGATGAGTACAGAATGCATAATGTTATATTAATTGTGACATACTGTATAAGTTTTCTGACATGATGTGAATTTTAGAGGCTCTTACCACACGAGAACATTTTTTAAACATTTGCCAAGATATGAATAAGGAACTGAATTCTACAAACTGGCTAAACTGCTAAATCACAGTGAAGTGAATTGAATTCTACAACTGAATTCTACAACTGAACTACAACTGAATAAGGAACCGAATTCTACAAACTGGCTAAACTGCTAAATCACAGTGAAGTAGGAGTGTGTGCTTTACTTCCAAAAAGTACCAAAAAAGAATTTATAGAATTGGGCAATTAAACGTACAACGACTTAATGGCACACTAAACAATTAAAAAGAATTGTGCGACCGCTGGCTGCTTGTGGATAAGCGCTTGCTAACCTAGTGCATGAAAATACATATGTATTACTTCACGGTGAAGTGGTACTTGTTTTGTTGATCAAAGCCGTCACCTAGCTTCCGCACGTTTACTCTCTCTTTTTATGCATCAACTTCAGTACACCCAGGTCGCATCCGTTTTAGAACGTTCTAAAAATTTTTTTCAAGGATAGCAGCCATGAAAACTGCAACAGAAATTGGTAAATGCTCGCGTAACACGAGCTCTACAATGTATTTTAGATGTCATCAGTATAACAACGACCAGTTCTTCCAGTCTTTGATACTTGAAAAGAATTGGTGCAGTGGGTGTTGTGGACATTTATGCCATCTTTCCCAAAATGTCTACAAAATAATGGATGTCACAATGGCATGACACATTTACATCTGCTCTATCACATTTTCAACGAACACAGCACGTCACATGCATCTGGTGATGTGTTGTTCCCTCGTTTCATTGCCAGACAACTGAAAGCAGTCGTTTTTTTTTCAAGCTCCTAAGTTAATTGTACTTCCATTGCAAACAACATGCATGTATGGAATATTGTAAATAAGCCTCACTATTTTTATCAGACGAACTCCACAACTTTATATTTCACTTAAAACTAGGGAGAAAAACTATATTTGTTAAGATGGTTGACTGGGCTAGTTGGTTATTCATACTTATAATACACAGCACGAGAAGAAACACGGAGATGAGTAGCAGGCATGGACAAGCGCTTGTCCGTGTCTGCTATTCGTCCCCGAGTTTCTTTTCGTGCTGTGTATTATCTGTATAATTGATTTTTGATATTCGAAGGACATTCTTCTCGAATATTAGTATTCTATATGTTGATTTCCTTATTCGAACAACTCCACCGAATTTAAATTAATGAACGAATTGAAAATTTTGAATATTGGCATGCTTTGAGCCGCAGTAACTTAAGCTGTTGAGCAATCAAATCACTGGTGTTCGCAACGCACACGTACTCAGGAAACAAGGCAGGAGCACTCACACTGTCTGCAAGTCCCTTTTTTAGCATGTGTGTGCGCTGTAAAAGCCATTGAAATGAACAGTTAGCACCCCGCTCAAGCGTCAACACTTGCGAGCAATCACTGTCTATCTATGTGTCAAGTTTGTCGGCTTTACGTTAGCTACATTATTACTGAATATTACAAATAACACGAACGCCTTTCACTGATGATAATGACATGCATTCGCCAGTTGCTTACTACAATTGTTGCAGATGTCATGGCAGACAGCATTGAAGTACAAGGCAAAAACACATGCGAGAAAATTGCCTGCGGGCATTAAGGAAGTGGACGGGTTGCGAGAAAAAGCGAAAAAGCGCAAAGCTTCAAGCAGGTGTGATGAAGACAGCAGTGCTAAAGCAGCCAAGTTCCACACTCGAAAGGTAACAATATTTAAGTTCGTTGCTGTATTTTAATTTTTTAGCATGGTTGGGTATAATTTTTGTTCCTTGACTTAGTGCACACACTCGGTGTCATTTGGTGTTTGACAGAGCATGTCTACCATGCAAGTGGCATGAGTACTCCAGCTTGCAATGAAAAAGAGACAACGCTCAGGATCGGGATAAAACAAGATGTGCTAAACCTTTACTGTGGACTGCGACTCATGATTCATTCCACCAGTTCATGTCGCAATAGAGCAGTTTTGTGCTGTCCTTAAGAGAAATCGCAATGCTTAATGTACAGCTTCCATCAGAACATTTCAGAGCACGGAAAATGAGAATAAGTTCTATTTTCTTGCGACTTCACCACAGAGTGTGAGATGTATGTCAGAAATGTGATGATTGTATGCAGAACTATCAACTCCACCTTTCAGTTGAGAGACCCGAGTCTAGGCTGCAATGAAATTTAGATTTTACTCGGATCCCGTCTTCCGAAAACATTTGAGGGAGGAGGTACCATAACATGTATGCAGGATGTCACTATTATCATGTACTGACCTTTAAAAACAGAGGGCTCATTTTGTGCGATTAAAACCAAGTATATAGTGTTCACAGTTCAGTTGAGCAGGCACCAGTAATTACACAGCAAAGCTTTTTTTTTTGCAATCCCTCCTGGCCTTTGCTGACCATGGCTGCTGCTGCTGTCTTGCTGAATAGCTGCGTGCATCATGTTGCATAGTATGTGCGATTACCAGTTTTCATACACGCACGAATGAAATAGGTAATAGTCAACATTGCCTCTGTCGTTCACATCCTACTTCTCTGCAGACTCCTTTCCTCACCAATCTTCCCTCAACAAGCACTGCATTCACCTCTGTGGAATTTCTATGTTGACGTCTCACAGCGTTCACTTCCATGAACTGCTGTTTGGATTTTCACATAGCTTGTACGCGTGCGTGGTGCACGGTCCCATTCACTGCTGTATGGAGTGCACGCTCAGCTAGCTTCAGTTACATGGTCAACAACTGGCAGTGGCTACAGGGCTCTACATAGCCCACGTCTACCCTGACTAGACTCATGTGTCTTACACATACATGTGTAAGACGGCAAATGTTGCTTTTCATAAGCAGCGACGGTTGATCAGCTTATGCTAGAACAGGTCACTTGTGCACTCGCACAACATTCAACAGGACTCTACAACATAAACATTGTGACACTGAAGTTGTCACTTGTGGGGTGCAAAAACAAATGTTGCATGAGATGCATGTCGCATAATATGACAATAACGGAAGTTCTGTGGACCACATTTAGTTTTATCGCACTTAAATGCTTTCCGAAAGCTTTGCTTCACATATTTATAACATGTACATTGTGTCTGCGTGGTTTAAAAATTATAATGAAGTAGGTAACCATATAAATTATTAATTCAGAATTACTCTCAATTATCAATGTGTCAATTGAAAAGTTGCTGGCAATTAGAAGTACCATCGAACTGGGACAGTTTCAGCAAGATTGTATTTGCTGGCTTATTTTTCTGCCTAAAAGAGCACCTGCAACACTTGAAAAATGCCATGTGACTGCACAGCTATCGTCGTCCTCAAGCAGGCTCACATAGAAGGGCTCACAAAAACAAAGAAATTTCTATGAGAGCTGCGATTTTGTCGCACACTTCATGAAACTGCGCGGCCTTTTTATAGGCATGTCATGAAAAGTATGTGCACAGTCATCTTTTGTGTCAAGATGCCAGTTGTCTAATACCTTCCCCTTTCATGAACCTTCTTCCACCTTGTGGGCTTCCCCAGAAATGATTTTGCTACTCTGTATTTCAGTTGTGGAGGCACCGCAGTTTCTCTACAACCCATACTGCCAGTCTTTTTCATAAGTGGAGGCATTGTTTATTGGAGTGATTTGAAATTTAATGTGACAGAGAAAACATTCATATATGCTGCTATACAATACACGTCTAAATTTGTAGAGCTCATATTTTTAACATGAGAAATTAGGCTGCCATTTACAACAGTTTCTGCATCAGATATTTGCTAATGACTCATGATATGAAAACAATATTGCTACTAAAATGCAGTATATCACTTCACTTAATTTGACATGAATGATTTTTCAAGTGCTGTTGCCTACGTACGGCTTTGCAGTCTTCCTTTTGAAATGGTGCTTTCGATGAAGGCGAATATGAGAAGAGCGTTGAAGCACATATTGGGATAATGAAGAAGGAGATGCGCTTGGCTGGTGTAAACGCAGACAAGATCCGGTAGTCTATGCATAAGATTTTTATGAGGCATAGGGCTTACTTAGAAATGGAAAAGCCGGCCCTCACCGATCTTCTGAACATATACCCATCATTGAGCCTAGAACGAGAGGTAATCAAGCACTTATGTAATCAAGGAATCAAGCTTACTATGTAAAGCTGTCATTGCGGAATGGCCCTTGTGTTTCATTGTTATGGGTCTCCCATGGTTGTGCAGCTGCTGTGGTTATTAGGAAAGTACAATACCAACGCTAGACAGGAAGACACGGTATATTTACTGTTCATTGGATTCTCTGTAGGACATTTTTTTTATTTGTGATCATTTATATGTATAAATATTATTCTATTGTATTGATGCATCATCATAGTTGTTTTATATGTACAAAGCCATTGCTTTTCTGTTAGATTATATCAAGTAATGTAAATGATCTGCACATGTATTTTGTTGCTGTATATGTACTGGATGTGTGTGCTGCTTGCTGTACCGGGAGCCAAGGCCCTGTCCGGCCTACCGCGTTTTGCCTTGGCTTCTCCATTCGTTTGAAAGAAACACTAAAATCATAATCATTGTATGTAGCAAGGCCTAATGTGCAGACTGTATGAATTGATGTATAATGGTAATGGATAAAACATAACCAATTTATAGTTCAGGGGTCTTATTAGCTGTGCCCCGCAGGGGCGCCTACGTGAGCAGGCATTTGGTGTGTTGCGACGCCACGGACCCGAGCGCACGAGGGTTGGACCCTCCCGCGTCTAACCGTGCGCAGCTTCGCCGTGTCCGGGGAAAAGGGAATCCTGGGGGTTGAGCCAATGCTGAGTGTTTGGACCTTCATGGCCCCTCGGCTGAGGCAACCCACCTCTGGCCTTCGCTTCACGTAGACGGCATCCCCGGACTGACCCACCCGGGGGAAATCGGTAGTTGCCTTTTCCTATCCTTCTCTCAAATCTTCGTCTTTCTCTCTCACTTTTAAGCTTTCCTGTCTCCTCCTCTCTTCCATTTACTTCCAACTTTCCAGGCGGCAAGGGTTAACCGTGTGTAACATATCCAGTCTTGGGTATATACATTGGGTTATAGTGGTTGTGTACTGCTGGCGCTGGCAGGCTTTGTGTACGGAGATTGCCGCGTCCCCTTGTTGGGACCCGTGGTGGGCGGCTGGCACAGCTGCCGAAAATTAAATACATTTATGGCTTTAAGCTCATTCCGGAAGCTGCCTGCTCGCCCTGTTTTGGAAAGAGGGCACACCGATGAACCTTTAATCTATTTCGCAAAGAGTGCAAGCACACCTTCCCACGTTTCGACGTCATCCATGCTGAAACCCCCCAGACTCCAAGAACCCTATCTCCTTTTGTTGTCGCAAAGTGCCTCACCGACATTCTGGGCCC
Source organism: Dermacentor silvarum (assembly GCF_013339745.2). Taxonomy (NCBI): domain Eukaryota; kingdom Metazoa; phylum Arthropoda; class Arachnida; order Ixodida; family Ixodidae; genus Dermacentor; species Dermacentor silvarum. The sequence continues at coordinate 60,406,226 of NC_051156.1, forward strand.
AGGATACAAAATTACGGAAATGGCCAGTGGAGACGTTCTCTTTGAAGTTCGTGACACAGTTCAACATGACAAACTGACAAATCTCCTTTCTTTGGTAACACTCAAATTTCAGTAACCCCTCACCGTTCCCTCAACCAGTGGCGTAGCCAGAAATTTTGTTCGGGAGGGGGGGGGGCGGGGCTCAGGTTGCAGCGCGGCCTCCTCCTTATAGAATTTGTCGAGGAATCAAATGCATGAATAATAACTGCATTGCCAATACCATTGTCTGCAATGCTGCAAGCGAATTATTGAATGTTATGCACTGTCAAGTAAAATATGTATTTTTTCATAAAAGAATATATTCGTATGCCCCAAAAGTTGTGGCAGAAATAACTGATGTCAATGCTTCTGCGTTTTTTTGTCTATTTCATAAGTAAAGAAAATTATACCAGTTGGAAACCAGCAAAGCAGTGCATGCAGCTGATATGAAAAACGTAAAGACCATGAAATGAATAAGTTAAGGACAAAGATTTTGATGAATCTTTGTCATTCAGGAACCTTGTTTACATTTTTATACATACGCAACGGCCAGGAAAAAAAACCTCAATGACGCTGTCCCTCGTTGCATTAGATAGCGCAGGAGCAGCGGTAACCTGTCGTGTATTGTAATTACACCGAGATTATACTCGCAACAGTGAGTACAAATAAAAAGTAGGAGTTCTGCAATATATACATTAGAAATGCGAAGATACAACTCGCTAAAGGGCAAAAAAGAGTCGCTGGAAACAAAGTTCAGGGCTTGTATACACAAAACCTCGCAACAAGATATTTAAAAATACGTATATGTCTCCAATAAATCTACTTATTTAAGCAAACGTCACTGTATATAATGCGTCAAACAAGACAAATAAACATGTTGCGCAGTCACCGATAGTAAACCTTGCGCACAGAAAGACAGATGATCCAGGCAAGAACAAAACTATGATCACAGAAATCGTGATATGTACTCGGGCCATGCGGCGGTCGCGATAGTGCCATAAGGGTAGAATAATAGAGGAATAATGCATAAATCAGTACGAAAATGTGTAATTTAACTGCCTGCGCAACGCCAACAATTATTCTGCACCCACAATCAAAGCAGGGTAGTTGCTTCGTTTCAGAAAAGAAATAAAAGCAGGTAGCTAAAAAGGAAAGAAAAGGACAAACGAAAGCCACAGATAATGCGGCAAGTTGAACTACCCAATATCCGAGTGTGTTCTTGGCAAACGCCGCGTGGGCCGGGCTTTCAATGAGCAAGGTCTGTCAAAATTTGTTATTGATGTCCTCGTAATTTTCGTATTCGCATGATAATTTCGATCATGATGCTAACTGCTAGAATAAACGGCGAAATTTTCTGCGGTTTTAAATGCTAATGAACAGTCATACGTTTTCATAATTAAGCGCTTATAGATCTGAAGGAACAGAGCTTTTTACTTGCATTGATTTTTGCTGCTTCGCTATCTAAAGGACAAACTTCTCTCGCAGGGGGTTTTGAGCGAAGCGTTCAATGACTTCGGACACGTTGATGCCGACGTTTCTGTGGGTGTATAGAAGCGTCAGCCTAACCATGCATTCCACAGACATTGTAGAGCGCAAGTAGCTTTTTTGGAAACTCTTGTTCAAAATATTCTCTCTGCGCTGGCAGTGGTCACTGGAAGGGTGACTATAATCTGTAGCAGTATTTACACATTTACATAGAACCTGCAGTCGCAATGAGAGATGGGCATCTATTCCGGTGCTAAAACCTAAAACACTCCCTCGATGTCGCTGGCATACTTGTTTAGGTACCTTGCACAAACAGTAGGCTGTTCGATTCCAGCGATGTCCGTCGTTTCGTCAGGAAGTATGGAGAAGCAGCCTGCTTTTGCATCTAGGCTTTCTTTGATAGTTTCACCACAAATTTCTATAGTTTGGTTTTATGCATCTGGGCTCAAATACGAGGCATTACTGGGGCAACTTTCCAAATCGTTCTTCAGATGATGATGTGTGGTGTTTTATGGCGCAAGGGCCAGTTATGGCCAAAGAGCGCCATGCCAGTGTTTCTGAGTGTGCAGTGGAGCGATGAATTCTGAGAAGTAGATGAAGCGTGGCTGTAAAGGGGCCTAAAAATAATCGCTGTAAAGTGCGTAAAATATACATGTACTAAAATCATGGCAATGACTCATGAGGTGTACTATGAAATGAAGAATGCGTTGAGAAAGAATGACACGATATTTAAAATATTTAAGATGCAGTAATTGGCAAGAAGCACAACTGCCTAAACAGAACCCTTGAACCACAAGGGCCTGTAGGCATGTGCTACAAAGAGCTACTATCACAGCGGCATCCTCTGCAGAGAGGATGCGCTACGACCTTAATGGACTAATAACATACAGGACCACATATTTCAAAAATTCGACGACTACTTTGGCGTTAAAGAGTGGTTCTTCACCAAGAAACATGATGGGATGAAGAGGCAGATGATACCGGTACGCTTGAGGAAAATATTTCCTTCTCTCTGTTTCAGCTTCCCGACACTCCACGAGGACATGGAGGACGGTCAGCCTCTCACCACATCTTACCACAGGTTGGTGGTTCATCACCAGTAAGCAAAGAATTGTGGGTGCCATATGTATGTCCTATTCTTAGGCGACAGAACAGGACATCAGTTCGTCGTGTTTTTGTTACGGGGGGCCAGAAACCTAACTGTGGTTTTATCAAATGAAGCTTATTATTTCTTTCCGCATCCCACAAGCGTTGCCAGTAGCTGCGCAGTTTATTTCGCAGGAAAGGTTTCAAATCTGTTGCAGGAACAGCAGCTGTAGGGAGATGTAATGCCTGAGATGTAACTGATGTGGCCATTTGGTCTGCTCGAACATTACCCTCAATGCCTCTATGGCCCGGCACCCAGCATATAATGACATGCTGGTTAGATATATACGCTTTACACAGAATGGAATAGAGCTCATTAAGTACAGGGTTTTTGTGTTTACAGAGTGATTGCAATGCTTTCGCAACACTTTGAGAGTCTGTAAATATGATAGTCTTTTTTAGTTTAGATTTCATTATAAACTTTACAGCCGATAAGGCCTCAGCCGTAAAGATACTTGTCTCCGGGTGCAGTACACCGGATTCCGAAAAGGATGGACCGATGGCTGCATAAGATACCCCGGCATGTGACTTGGAAGCATCTGTATAAAACTCTGTACACGAGTATTTAGATTGGAGTTCTAAGAAATGCATTCTAATGTGTGCCTCTGGTGCGTGTTTAGTGACCTCTACGAACGATGTGTCACACTCTATGAGTTGCCAGTGCCACGGCGGCAACAGTTTCGCTGGAGCCATAGGACATTGTTCAAGCAGCGGAAAACCCATTTCCTCACTAAGATTCCTCACACGCAAAGAGAACGGCTTTCTCGCTGCAGGTCGATTATGGAAGAGTGTGGCAGCGGTCACGTCATTTATAGTTGAATAACAAGGATGTTCAATGTTTGCTTGTACTTTCAGAAAATACGTGAAACTGTTGTATGACCCCTGCAGATGAAGCGACCACTGATTCGACTCTACGTACAGGCTCTGGATTGGACTTGTCCTGAAAGCACCGGTCGCGAGACGGATACCCAGGTGGTGGACGGGGTCTAGGATTTTTAATGCACTTGGCGTTGCTGAATTATAAATTATAGACCCGTAATCAAGGCGTGAGAGGATAAGACATTTATACAAGTTAAGCAAACACTTTCGATCACTACCCCAAGTCGTACGCGAGAGAAGCTTTAAAACTTGAATGTTCATTGTTCTTCAGGCATTTTGCCCTCAGATACTTAAGGTGAGGAATAAACGTAAGTTTAAATTCTAAAATCAATCCTAAAAACTTCTGCTCGCTGCTCACGGAGAGCGCATCTCCTTTGATTGCAATGCTTGGAACTGGCCTTACGCCTCTCTTGTTAGTAAAGAGTACGCAAGTGCTCTTCTGGGCATTTACTTTAAAACCATTTTCATCTGCCCATTTGGACAATTTGTTTATTACAAGCTGCACTTGTCTTTCGCAGATGGCAATATTGCATGACTTGAAGGCTATTTGCACATCGTCGACATAAACGTAATAAAACATTGTTCGTGGAATGACTATATGCAGGCAGTTCATTTTTACAATAAATAGTGTGCAGCTAAGCACGCCCCCTTGCGGTACACCGGTCTCTTGGGTGAAGGCCCTAGACAGGGCGTTACCCACTCTTACACGGAATGTACGATTAGACAGATAACTTTCGATAGTGTTCAACATGTTGCCACGGACACCCATCGCCGAAAGATGTCGGAGGATTCCGTAGCGCCATGTCGTATCGTAAGCCTTTTCTAGGTCCAGAAATACTGAGAGACAAAACTGCTTGTGTATAAAGGCATCTCTAATATAAGACTCAATACGAACAAGGTGGTCTGTTGTGGACATACCTTCCCTGAAACCACATTGGAAGGGGTCTAAGATTTTGCCACTTTCAAGCACACAAATCAAGCGCCGGTTTATCATTTTTTCAAATAACTTGCAAATACGGCTTGTCAATGCTATTGGTCTATAACTAATGGCTAAGGATGGGTCCTTGCCTTGTTTATGTATAGGGATGATGACACTTTCCTTCCACGAAGATGGAATGTAACCCGTTGCGTACATGGCATTGAAAAGACTTAATAGTGTTTTTAGGGTTTCAGGGTGCAGGTGCTTAAGCATTTCGTACATGATACGATCGCCACCTGGTGCGGAGTTATTGCAACAGTTTAGAGATGCCTTAAGTTCAGCGAGCGAAAATGGTCGATTGTATGTATCATTTTGCGTACATTTACGTTCGAGGGGCTGTCGCTCTGCGCATTCTTTGAACTTCAAGAAGTGTTCTGTGTAGTGTGATGCACTGGAGATGCGTTCAAAATGCTCACCCAGGAAGTCAGCCTGATCTTCCAGGCTATCACCTTCTGTGTTTACCAAGGGGAGTGATTTTGTGTGACGTCCTTTTAATGTGTTTACTCTGTTCCACACTTTTCTCTCGTCTGTATAGGAATTTATACTGCAAAGATAGTGCTCCCAACTATCTCTCTTAGCACGTCGACGTGTTCTTCTGCCTTGGGATTTTGTCTGTTTGAAATTTAGGAGGTTTTCGGCAGTTGGAGAGTCGCGAAGCAATCTCCAAGCCGTGTTTTGTTGTTTCCGCGCCTTTCTACAATCAGTCGTTCCACCATGGGATACGACGCTTTTTGGCTAGCCCGTTAGTTTGTTGGATGGATTTTGTGGCAGCCTCTATTATGAAGCCTCTAAAGTAGGCCACAGCATCGTCTATGTTAAAACCTGCAATGTCCCCTTGAGCTAAATATGTTATTTCTCTGAAGAGAACCCAGTTTGCTGATTCAATTTTCCATCGGGGAACATGTGGAGAGCATTCAGTCTGTTTTGTTACATTTATGACTATTGGAAAGTGGTCACTTCCGTAAGGGTTCTTAATAATGTTCCAATCAAGGTAAGGTATTAGTGTACTGGATACTATGCTCAAGTCTATTGAGGAGTAGGTTTTGTGCGCAACGCTATAATACGTCGGCTCCTTCTTATTGAGTAAACATGCATCCGAGGAAAAAAGAAAATTTTCTATTAAACCCCTCTTCCGTCACAACGGCTGTCTCCCCACAAAGTGTTATGCGCGTTTAAATCCCCGACAACTATGTATGGCTCCGGAAGTTCATCAATGTAGTTTTGAAATTCGGTTTTCCGGAGTTTATAATTCGGCGGGATGTATATAGAGCTAATAGTAATTAGTTTATTAAACAACACCGCGCGAACAGCAACTGCCTCTAGGGGCGTACGGAGTTTTAGTTCTCGGCAGGCAACAACTCTGTCCACTGCGATAGCCACACCACCGGATGACACGGCCGTGTCATCGCGGTCTTTACGATAAATAGCATATTTTCGGAGGAAGTTTGTTTGCGTGTGTTGCAGGTGTGTTTCTTGAACACACAGCACCTTTGGATTATATTTATGTAGGAGTTCTTTGATGTCATCGATGTTGTGGAGGAGTCCTCGGACATTCCACTGTAAAATTTGTGTGTCCATTTTGAATGTGTTTTTGTGCTGTGCGTTCAAGAATGCAAAGTTAGCTCACGGGCCCTTTCCTGGCGCCGTGACACGAGATTTTTCTTTTTTGGAGCGGTCGATGGAATCGCGCCGCTCCTTAGGCGCTGGCTGCGCCCTCACGCTTGGTGTTGTGTCCATGTCCTCTTGCGAGGCGCTGGACACGCGCTCTTGCGAGCGGTTAGTTTGACGTGAAGGCCTCGTCTCGAGGGACGAGGCCCTGGAGGCCACCAGCCCGGAGGTCGATGGCCCCTTGTTCCGAGATGGCGGAGCAGCGCTAGCTGCAGCCGCCAAGGGGGCGGATGGCGTCACCGCCGGCTCACGTTGTGTGGGCCAAACAGTCGCCGCAGGCCGTTGTGGCGCTGCCCCCTGACGCGCCACGTCGGCAAAGGTGTTCTTTGGCAGGTACACTACCCGCCTGCGTGCCTCCTTGAACGATATGTTTTCCTTTACTTTGATTGTCACGATTTCTTTTTCTTTTCTCCAGGATGGGCATGATCGCGAGTATGCGGGGTGCTCCCCATCACAGTTCACGCAGTGTGGAGTATTCTCACAATTTTCAGATGGGTGTTCTTTGGCACTACATTTAGCGCAAGTCTTGCGGCCTCGGCAGTTCTGTGAACTGTGGCCAAATCTTTGGCAATTAAAGCATCGGAGAGGATCGGGGATGTACGGTCTGACCCGCATCTTTAGGTACCCAGTCTCAATGGTCTCGGGAAGCGTGCTTGTTCCGAAAGTTAGAATTAGGTGCTTTGTGTCGATCTCTTTCCCTTCGCGCCTCATCTTAATTCTCTTGACATTGATCACATTTTGGTCACTCCAGCCCTCTAGTAGTTTAGCTTCAGAGAGTTCCATAAGATCAGCATCGGAAACGACTCCACGAATTGTGTTCATAGTGTGGTGTGGTGTGACTGTCACTGGGAGATCCCCGAATGACAATAGATGTGACAGTTTTTCGTGTTGTTTCTTTTCGCGGAGTTCCAGAAGGAGATCACCGCTTGCCAACCTGGAAACTTTATAACCTGGACCAAAAACTTCAGTGTTTTTGCAACCAGAAAAGGTGAGATCATTTTCGCTGCCTTTTCTTTTTTCTCAGAATGAATCACATGAAATCGAGGAAAATTCTCAGTATTTCGTCCAAAAAACTTGAAAACTTCTTCGGTGCACCCTCGTTTCAGACGGCGATCAGGGAGTTGGGGGAAAGAACTTTCCATAAGTATAGGTGAATGTTTCGGCAGCAGCGCCAGCCACCCACCATGGAGCCCAACGAGGGGACGCTGCAGGACCTGGAAAACATAGGTCCTGCAAACGCCAGCTGTTCGCTGCCACTATAACCAGATATGGAATATCCAAGGTTGGCTACCCACACAAGGTTAAGCCTAGCTGCCTGGGAAATTGGAAGTAAAATGAAGTGAGAAGAGGACAGGATATATTGAAAGTGAGAGAGAAAGACGAAGATTGAAGAGGAGGACAGGAAAAGGCAACTACCGATTTCCCCCGGGTGGGTCAGTCCGGGGGTGCCGTCAATGTGAAGCAGAGGCCAAAGAGGTGTGTTGCCTCCGCTGGGGGGCCTGAAAGGTCCATACACCCGGCATGAGCTCAACCTCCAGGATCCCCCTTTCCCCAGACACGGCTAAGCCACGCACGTCTACGCGTGGGAGGGTCCAACCCCCGTGTGCTCGGGTCCGTGGTGTCGCAACTCACCAAACGCCTGCCTACGCAGACACCCCTGCGGGGCCGTTCTTCAGATATGTATCTCCACAATCAGCTCTCATGCGAAGAAGCGCTCTGAAAATACCTGTATTTTCAGCGGGGGGTTATGCTTAAATCTCTAGGGCCACTGTCCCTGTGGCCACGAAGGGCCACACCTTGTCGCCCGCAAAAAAATTCCTCAATAATAGGCCGTTTTCTCATATTTTACTTTGCCTGTCCTGGTCCAGGTGATCGATCACCTTTGCCACGCTTCCTGAAAATGTTTGGAGAAAATTATCAGCTGCTAGCTGACAGTCACGGTGATATTTAGTGTTTTCATGTGAGTGGGAGATTGCGAGCGCGTGCTTCCATTTCTGGAACGGCTTGGACACGAGGGCTCCTGTGCGCGCATGTTGGCCCAAGTTTATAAGAACATTAACCACATAAATTTCCAGAATTGAAAATCTTTTAAAGCACGCCTTTGGAAATGTCAGTGCACCTTTCGCGTCAAAAGGTTGTGAGAAGTTTATACCCATAAAGTTTTGTAATTGAAATCCATGCGCTCCATAGATTCCGGGGCCACTGCGAGATGCCGCAACACGCCCGCTCGCTATCGAAAAGCCCTTGAATGTTTGTGCTCGGATGGGGCTCCTTGCGTTACGTGATTCCAGCTGCAAGGGCGTTGCCACGAAATCCAGCCTGAGTTCGCAATGTTCGTGCCGAAATGTCTTTTCGAGCGTCAAACAGACATTGTAGACAAAATCCAGAATGATTCCCGGCGTCGGTGGTAGTTTTGGTCGGCGGTGCATGACAGCACCAGAAAATTTCGGGGGGTGGGGGGGCTGGTGGAGGGTCGTCGTCTTGAAGTGAGTGCACCTGTACCCTGCATGATGAAAAGACAGAAAATTAACACTTGGCAATGAACCACAGGAATACACTGTATCACTTGCAGCAAAACGATTTGCAGATGTTAGTTGTGCGAAAAGTTTATGCGATGTCGGTTCACATAAAGTCGTTGAGGAACCACTGTGTAGCCTTTGGGTGTAGCAGTAACCACAGTATGCCCAAATTTCCCTTGGCTGTACAAACATGCAACATGGATCAGCTGTGGGTGTACGTGTTGTGAACTACTTTGGCTGTATTCGTTTCCACTCGACAAATAGCAGCAGTGTCTGTGGATTGCTAGCGGGAATTGGAAAATCTTCTATCTGATCACTTGGCGTGGAAACAAGCGTAGGAGTGCTGGTGTACGGGCAACCCAATGCAACCCCAAGACATTTAAGTGCCAGCCGTTATAGAATATTTGCATGAGCAACTGGCATAGTTCTCATGCATTTCAAGTCCGCTATGTCATGCCTATGTTGGCCTATGTCACACCTATGTTGGTGCTCTCCCAGGCACATGTTGAGGCACCGGCCAGTCTGCCCCATGTAAATTTGACCAAATATACACATGATCAAAGGAATAGACCACACAACCCCTAACAGATACAAGACAAGTTTGATGGTATCTTTAACTAAGCAAGCCTCCCTTGCCTGGGTGTCTTTCTCAATTCGCATGTGGACTGCTATGCACATATATAACCAGAAAGAAATAATGTAGACAGGATATGAACGACAGTCCACAAGTGAATTGTGAAAGGCGAGCAGGTAAGCGAGGCTTGCTTGGTTACCACTAAATTTGTCCACTAAGATACCACTAAATATGTCCAGTGTGTGTCCGAGGCAGTGTATTGTACTCCTTTCACATGTGGTGAAATGCACATAGTGCAGACTGGCTGATGCCTAAATATGTACTTAAGATATCAACCATATTTGACTCAAAAGACCAGTATGCTCATCCGTCTTGGCCATGCATTGCAGCAATAGGGCTTCTGCCCAGATTACGATCGTCACCTATTTTTCACCTACAGTAGAAAATTGACACGTGAAATCAGGCATACCCCATAAATAAAAAGACGTGTGAGCCAGCCCCATTAGGGTGTGAGCAACCCATTAGTAATGGTCTCCCTTCTCTCACAGTGTAAATTTTGTCCTGAAGTTACATTAACTGACCGGCAAACTCAAAAGGACGCTACAAATTTCACCTAGTGGACACGGCTGGTTCTCAGAAGATGCACAAATACAGGGATGGGTATCCGTTGGCATACTGTAGTAATAGTTGTCGCAAGTTAGCTTCTTCGACATTGCTGCCATACTTCGGCTGTCACAAGGCTACACCTTCACATTTCATTTCATGAAATTTAAGCTCATCATATGTGTATTTGCTAGTGGCAGTTAATCTGAGAACAAGACACAAATTATTGTAAATAGCAATGTTAAAGTAACAATGGTAAGCAAAGGTAAGCACTCTGCACACTTAGACTTGTGACATATTTGGCACACTACCGTTGGAATTCTAACATGCACAAAAACTGCACATGCGTGTAGCATAAACAGAGAAAAATACAGAAATAAAAGCTACAGCATAAGGAACAGTTTCAAAACAATAAAAACAAAGAAGTGTAACATTCTGTGTGCAAAGCAAAAATAAAATTGAACTTGCAGCCAAGTGATTGAAGCGAGAAAAAAATGCTAAACATCAGGACATGTTCGGTTTAGGTTTATGTAGAACACGATAATGTGTGCATAATGTTATGAACACAAATAAGCAGCAAGTTGAATAAAGTTGCATAAATATTTAGCCTATTTTGTAAGCCGAGTTCAGAAATATGTCGATAAGCTTATACACAAATCATACTGAGATCGTACTTTCTGGTACACGTATCCTTGATACATGCCTGACATGACATCCAGATTACACGCCGTGCTGCTGTAGCCATGGCTGCGGGATCCCTGCATTTCCCTGCCACTATGTGGACACTGCTACAGGGTCACGGTCTCATCACTGCAAAATCAGTTCAGTGTTAACTTATAGCATTGATTGGCACAATAAAACTCATATTGTGAACACATGTAAGGTGCACATAAAAACAGTCACGAAAACATGTCTGCACTAGTGCAGGGTGGCAACGGAGCACAAGGTCGAGTCACTGAAGAATGTCATAATAGGGACCCCTTCATCAAAGTAACATTTTGAACACGCACGCAGCAGCTCATACAAGAATGTTTGTTTACATACTAGAGTTTGCTTTCATGACTTAGTTTAAACAACTTTCCCCTGCCATGTTTAGTTACGTCAAAGTTATGGCAACACCCCTTGTTTTGAAAAGAACACTGCACTAGTAGCAAGCTGTGACTGCTTACATTTTCTCCTCAAACTGCTCGTAAACAGAAAACCTGGTAAGCAGAAGCAGAGATTATTTACAACGTCGAAGAATTTATAAGCGAAAAAAACGTAATTGCAGTAAGAATCGGTGAAGAGACAGATGAGTCGTTATTGTGCAACTTCAGCAGAAAAGCGGAAGCGCACACAAAGGTGAACTCGAGTATTTCCGAACCTAATCTTTCTCCCCCCCCCCCCCCCCTCGCAAGAAAAGGCTTATCAGGATATTCAATTTCGCATCAAAGCAATAACTTTGCGCAACTAAATTCTGAGAAACAGCGCGGCATGCACAAGCACAGTTTTCACTGTTCTCGCAGAAGTTCTATTTCCTACGTTCGCAAGGCACGCTATGCACACACGAGGAGCACGCACAACACACGTGCAAGCACGACTGCTTACCTTTTCAATGGTACGACGCTCTCCAAGTTGCCGGTGCTGCGTCGACGACATTACTCCCATCATAGATGTCGCTGCGTAGTGGACGAGCTGAGGCACGCTAACACGCATTATTTCTTTTCGACGTCCACCCGACTTTCCACGACAAGCAGACAAAGGCCACGGCATGAAAATCGTTCGTCCACATTTGCGTGGCGCGCCACGCACACGGCGAGTTTGCAGCGAGACACAAGGTATCTTCTGGCACTTTTGTGCGCGCTAACTACGTTCCGTTTCATTACAGCAAACATAAAAACACACGATCAGCAACACATCGCAGCAGCACAGTTAGGGTGGCTAGAAGGGGAGGTGTGAATACCGGCGGCGCAAGCGTGACCCCCCAGCGCACCGATGCCGCAGGGCGGCGCTGTTGACCGAGGCGCGGGAAGGCACGCAGCCGAAATGAGCGCATCGCCAGCCTCGGGTATCGCGCGCTTTCTGCTAGCGTCATGGAATACGTCTTTATCATGAAATCAACCTTTTATCAGCCCACATCATTACTCCTGTGAGATTTTACGGGCCCAGTTCGCATTGCGTCGATAGATTCAAACGCGTTTTTTTTGTTTTTTTTTTCCCTCCGGATCAGGATCACAGAGGCTGGGGGCTCTGGAATAATTTCGACCACTTCGGCTTCTTTAGCGCCCACTGACACCTTACGGCACACGGGTGCCTTGCACTTCGACTCCCTCAAAATGCGACCGTCGTCCTCGAGGTCAGAAGTAATCACCCTATGCGTGCCGTACGTACGACCTGTAAACTGCAGTCATTACCCGATTACTTCTCGACGTACAAACCACTTTATGCCATCGCTTGCAGACCTGTAGCATGTCCTTTCGACCCTAAAATAAGCAATATCCTATGATTGCAGACAGCAACAGATCTGGTCATAAAATCGTATATTTAAGTGAGGAAAACAACTATGGGAAAATTTGATCTACAACACGCAAGATTTCAGTGCTTTTAGTTTATTCTTAGTGCCCTGCTGAATGACACCTTTAAGCACAAAATGAATCCTTGTTACACAATAAAAACGTACAACTGATGCTGTCAGGGCAGCAGAATGCTCTAGACAACCAATTTTTTGCACACCACGACTGCAAAGCGCACCACCATGATCGACTGCATAAACTCTGCTACAGCTTTGGCATGCAAACGAGTGAGTTTGTTTTCAAGGGCATCGACCAGCTTGTAGAATGGTTCTCATGGATATAAAAGGCCCCCAGGGTCCCTGCTGTTTGTTCTTTAGATTCCACAACGGTTTCGTTGTGAAGCTGCCCAGCCAAGTCGATGCTACAGCTGGCAAGTCTTTCTCCAATGAAGAACACTACCATTTTGATAAACACAACAGCGCCGCGGCATTTTGTTCATTGTACACTCTGCAGTCCGTTAACGAGCAATGTTTTGTTTAAACTTTTGCAGTGACCAAAGGTTACCGTGCGAAAATGGCCATTTTTGATATGTCTCGGGAAAAAATTTTTTGCCAGTACAAATAATACCCCAGCACACATTGCAGCACACCAAATCGCACACAATAGAATACTCTTTCCAAAAACACAAGTTTCAAAAGAAAAAAAATTATAGCAAGCACAAAAATTCGACAAAAAGCTATTTTCGTGGCATGTTGATAAAAACAAGAATGAAAAAACACGATATCTACAAAAAAATATTAACAGAGAAAATTTAAAATATACATTTTGAAGATAAATGACCCTGGAATGCTATCATATAAAAAAAATTATCTGTACAACGCTTTTCTTCCGATACGCAAAAAAAGCTACAGGCCAGTAACGGCTTCATCGCTCGTGCCATGCGGTGAAGCAGTTCCTGGTTTTCGTGATGCAAAGGTGTACACCGCACTCCTCGCACAAAACGTTCGTTTTTAGTTCCACTTTGCGTTCCTCGTAGCACATTCTACAGTTTCGCCTTTGCGGCATCTTCTGAGGAAGGTGCAGTTTTGGCACGGGATCTTCTCGCGGAACATCTTCATCGTCAAGCTCGAGCAGCTGTTGGGTGAGCTCCATCCGGAAGGAAAGTTGATCGAAGTTGGCGCCCCTTTGAAATTCCGGTGTCGAGAGGTGTTGCTGGCGGTGCTCTTGAAAAAGGATGAAACTATTCACAACAGCAATGTCTATGCAATGAAAGAAGAGAGTTTTCCACCACCTTACGCACTTCATCAAAACGCTGTAAGATGCAATCAGCTGATCCGACTTATCTACACCAAGCATCCCAGAATTGTATTCATCTATCAGCAGCGGCTTCTCGATTTGGGTCATACTCCACACGCCACCTCTTCTCTCTTTTCTTGTGGCTGAAACATGCTTGTTGGCAGTGTGCGCAGTCGACATCATATGGACAACCTTCTTATCCTTCCACTGTAAATACAGGATGTTGTTTTGTCGTAGCCACCGAACATCACCTCTCTTTGCCTTCTTCTCCCAAGACGTGTCCTTCAATTCAGCTGGGAAACACCGACGATCTTTTCGCGTCGTTCCACAGGCGAGTGTTTTGTGCTCTAGCAGGTGAGCAAAGAGAGACGCAGACGTGTAAAAGTTATCCATGTAGATAACATATCCTTGTTCAAGGTAGTTGTTGCACAGTTGCGTCACTACATCAAATGCTAGTCCACTGGCACTAGCTGTTTCACGTTTGCCCGCGTACACATAAAATTGAATAGAATAGCCAGTCTGCGAATCAGCAAGTACCCACAATTTGTAACCCCACTTTACAATTTTGTCCCGCATGTATTGCCGAATACCGGATCTTCCTTTTGACTTCACCATTCTTTCATCCACAGAGAGGTTCCGGGCAGGTTGAAAAAGTTCTGCTGATGCTGTGTTCATATGTTGCAGAAGCCACAATATGCGGTGCAGTTTGCCGTGCGAAGCTACCGTAGTCGCCTCCGGATCAGTGACACTTAGGAACCGGAGAAGGGCTGAGAACCGTCTCCTTGGCATAATGTTCCGCGGAACAAGCCCTGAAAAAAGCCTACCGGTGTTCCAGTATAGATGGGTGCGTGGCACGTTCACAATCCCCATATAAATTAGAAGTCCAATGAACTTACTTCACAAGTTCGTCGGGAGTCACCTCTTTCCACGATCCATCTCGCTCAGCGTAGCTTGGCAATTCCAAAATATGCATCCAAGCATATTTGTTGGTATTTTTGCATATGTTACTAATCACTTCTGCCGTGAAGAATAATAAAAAAAAAATCGCGCGCCGTCGTAAAATGTCTTGCGCTGCTCCGTAGTGCTGGGCCGAGATGTGCTCCGGGCGGCCTTCTCGGCGTAAGGAGAAGTTTCTTCGCAGCCGGTGGCAGCACATCCTGGCCTAGCGAAGTACGGACCCTGCAGATAACAAGAATAACTCACACCGTGCACAAAGATCGGCAGATAAGCGCGCACAACGCAGGAGAAGCCTCAAGGCCGTAAACGAAACTCACCGGTGAGCAGCTGCGGATGTCCCGGGCTGAGTCGAAACATCGTGGCCGTCCGAACTTGAAACTGAGGTACTGTCATCTTCAGCCTCGTAGCTAGAATCGTCGTCACTAAAATCAGGTGCGGGCGCAGCATACTTTCGAGTAGGACGCGTTTCGCGCGGCGCATTTGTTCGGGACGATGACGCCATGGCAGCGAACCGAGCAACGGAACGACTGACGGTACCGTCAGCGGATGCGGCCCCCTGCCGGATTTATCAACTAGAAGCGAAACCGAAACTGCTGGAAACTGGTTGAAAAGGCCAAGTACACAGGTTGGATATGCGGCGGACCTTCAGAAATGCGCTTTCGCAGAATAAAACTACCCGGACTCCGAACCAACGCTGACTAGTGAATAGGTGGAGTCGTTTTCGTGTAATTATCGCCCCTACCCAGTCAAAAAATCCGACAGGCTGTCGGCTTGTCGGCTATATGTTATTTTGGCCTGTCGGCCTGTAAGCCTGTCGGCTCGTCAGCCTGTCGGTGTCAGCCTGTCGGCGTCCGCCTGTCGGTGTCGGCCTGTCGGTGTCGGCCTGTCGGTTTCAGCCTATCGGTTTGTAATCCTGTCGGAACATTCTATTCCGACAGGCCGCAATTGCGGCAGTATTCTCTGGCAATCACTTTCAGCGATAGTTTCACTTTCGCGAGAGTTCATGGCTCGGCCCACGAAAGCTCTTGCATTTTCCCGACGCTTGTGCGCAGGCATGCAGTGCCGATTCTCGCAAAAGTGAAACTACCTCCGAATGTGATTTACCGAGAATACGATCCCTAGTGGCGTCATCAAGCATGCTTGATTATGCTGTCAGACAGTTCCTAAATAGAAAATACACCTTTGATTGATGGTTTCAAAGTTTTATTGCACAGTAATTCACACGCAGCCATCATATACATGCAAACAAAAATACTGTATTTACTGTACATAGGTACTATTTCTAGAAATAAATGAAGCTACTCAATCTATGTTACCAACAAATTTCTACCTATATTCATGACAAAAGCTAGCAAAAGTACCGAGGCAATGGCATTCCTCTGCCACGCCTGGGTTCAAGCAGCACATGGGCGCCTGCTTTACTAGTACATTATTTGTAACCTGTAGTAAATATACACAACAAAGTAGAAAGCAAAACTAGTATTAAGAAATCTAATAAAGTATGTTTGGGGACCATCATTGGAGACAAGCAAAGTCTCAACATGGGTTAAGAATGTGCGAGGGGGCCTGCCAGCTGAGATTCAGACTGGTTTTAAATGATGCCGCATATACAGCACACTCGACAGCGTTAAAGACATCGTCATTTGGGGTGCCGAGGACGCCTGTGCAGCATCCATCAAGGATGACTTCTCTGGCAAGTACGAAGAGGATCCAGCTTGCAGCATTGACTCGCCTCCCTTTTCAAAGGCTAAAAAGGCCAAGACGACCAAAGTGAGCGCCATCATCAGGGCAGCATACGAGGCTTCTCCGGAGCTACCAAAACACACGAGCATCAAGAAGTGGACGCTCTTGGTATTTACGTCACATATGAAGAATATACCACGGTGGTGGTCGTGGCACACCGACAGCATATGAATTCAACAGAACTAGGAAGGGTCCTGCTGTAAAAGGTGGGATGCCCCTGAGTGGGCAGTACAGCAGGGAAGAAACAGTTTTGCTGCTTAACATACAGAAGAGGGAAAATTTGTTTCAGCAATCCCAAAGAACATGAGCACGGAACACAACCAAAGCAGAAGAAAAGCACGATCAAAGACCTTACAAAACAAACATGGAAGAAATCCAGACATATACTACACGGACGTGCATAGAGTGGCAACAAATTCACAATAGTCCACAGTGATAACTGGCTCCATTCGGACCCCTTTGGCTTGCACGGAGGAGGCAGCAGCCATAGCACTGGCCTTTCAAGATGCAGAGGCAGAAGAACAATCTCCATTGGTCCTGACGTACTCCCAGGCAGTGGTCCATTCATATATAACGGGCACCATTCCACACAAAATCCACAGCATGCTAGGCACCACCCTAGAATGGCACCACACAATAATGTAGTGCCCGGCACACTCTGGGCACAAGGGAAATGAGAAGGCCGACCAAACTGCTCGAGGATCCCTACGAGGAACCCCTGATCCACTTTCAAAAGATGAAGCGCCAACAGTGACAGCACATTAGGAAGGAACAAAGACAGGACAGGCGCTACTTGCAACTGTTTATTGTGGTCAAAGGTGGTTGAATATATAGCCATGGGGAGAGGGGGGACGAAAAAGGCGGAACACTGATTGTATGAATGCGCTATGCATGAAGGAAATGGCGAATCTAAAACTTATCTAAAAACACACTTTCATTTGTGTATATATTCAGAGACGGGGAGCTGACACATGTTTCCCCTCTCTTCCTAATCTGGTTGGCCTCCAACACTTCACGTGCCACAGAGTCTTTACTTTTAAACAAGATTGTAGTATCTTGAAGCCTTGCTTCACATGCTTGTTTATTTTCATTGCCGCAGGCCTTGCAATGAAGAGGCAAGTTTGAGCCATAACCATATTTCAATGAAAGCTTATGCTCCCGCAGGCGATCATTAATACATCGGCCAGGTTGGCCGACGTACTCTTTCCCACACTTCAGCGGTATACGGTATACAACTCCTTCCTCACACTTCACAAAAGGATTCGTATGTTTAATGGAACACCCTGCTTTCTTAGAGTTATCAGAACCAATCAGGCGGCACAAAGTAGCAAGTTTTCGGGGTGCGGAAAAAACCACAGGAATTTTGTATTTCACGGCGACGTGTTTAAGATTGTGCACCACTTTGTGAGAATACGGAATCACCACTGGTTTGGCTTTCTTTTCGAATGTTTGACCTTCTTCAGTGCTTTTTTTTCTTTCTTTTTTCACCTTTTTCAATAACGCCTCCGAAACTGCGCTTAAAACCGAACAAGGGAAGCCAGCCTTCCTCAATTTCAAAATCTGTTCGTCAAAGCTTCCTTGTGCCTTATGACAGCACGATTTTTTAAGGGCGGATTCGAGGCACATAGTGGCAATCGCACGTTTAACAGTCTTGGAGTGTGTAGACTCATACGGCAACAATTCCTTGTGGGCACGGGGTCGATACATCCAGCAGGAACCTTCGTCAGTAAGGGTTATGTCAAGATCTAAAAACTGCAAGCCGTTATCCTTGGCTAGTTCAAAAGTAAAATCTAAACAGCACGGCAAATGGTTAAACAGCACGGCAAAGGCTTAGATTTTACTTTTGAACTAGCCAAGGATAACAGCTTGCAGTTTTTATATCTTGACATAACCCTTACTGACGAAGGCTCCTGCTGGATGTATTGACCCCGTGCCCACAAGGAATTGTTGCCGTATGAGTCTACACACTCCAAGACTGTTAAACGTGCGATTGCCACTACGTGCCTCGAATCCGCCCTTAAGAAATCGTGCTGTCATAAGGCACAAGGAAGCTTTGACGAACAGATTTTGAAATTGAGGAAGGCTGGCTTCCCTTGTTCGGTTGTAAGCGCAGTTTCGGAGGCGTTATTGAAAAAGGTGAAAAAAGAAAGAAAAAGAAGCACTGAAGAAGGTCAAACATTCGAAAAGAAAGCCAAACCAGTGGTGATTCCGTATTCTCACAAAGTGGCGCACAATCTTAAACACGTCGCCGTGAAATACAAAATTCCTGTGGTTTTTTCTGCACCCCGAAAACTTGCTACTTTGTGCCACCTGATTGGTTCTGATAACTAAGAAAGCAGGGTGTTCCATTAAACATACGAATCCTTTTGTGAAGTGTGAGGAAGGAGTTGTATACCGTATACCGCTGAAGTGTGGGAAAGAGTACGTCGGCCAAACTGGCCGATGTATTAATGATCGCCTGCGGGAGCATAAGCTTTCATTGAAATATGGTTATGGCTCAAACTTGCCTCTTCATTGCAAGGCCTGCGGCAATGAAAATAAACAAGCATGTGAAGCAAGGCTTCAAGATACTACAATCTTGTTTAAAAGTAAAGACTCTGTGGCACGTGAATTGTTGGAGGCCAACCAGATTAGGAAGAGAGGGGAAACATGTGTCAGCTCCCCGTCTCTGAATATATACACAAATGAAAGTGTGTTTTTAGATAAGTTTTAGATTCGCCATTTCCTTCATGCATATCTTCAGTGTTCTCACGCGTGCGCATTCATACAATCAGTGTTCCGCCTTTTTCGTCCGCCCTCTCCCCATGGCTATATATTCAACCACCTTTGACCACAATAAACAGTTGCAAGTAGCGCCTGCCCTGTCTTTGTTCCTTCCTAATGTGCTGTCACTGTTGGCGCTTCATCTTTTGAAAGCTATGCACCAACTAGCCCCACAACGTGTTTTACTGGAATACCCCTGATCCACCAGCACGACATCCTCGAAGACCAAAGAGACAAAAATACAGCCACCTACACCCAGACCGTACAGGGAAACAGGCCAGGTACTGGCTCTTCTTACAAACACACACCATCATCAACCTATATTTATGTCAACTGCAGGACGAAGGCCTCTCCCTGCGATCTCCATTACCCCTGTCTTGCGCTAGCCGATTCCAACTTGCGCCTGCAAATTTCCTAACTTCATCTCCCCACCTAGTTTTCTGCCATCCTCGACTGCGCTTCCCTTTCTTGGTATCCATTTTGTAACCAATGATCCACCGGTTATCCATCCTACGCATTACATGGCCTGCCCAGTTCCATTTCCCCTCTTAATGTCAACAAGAATATCGGCTATCGCCATTTGCTCTCTGATCCACACTATTCCCGTCTCTTTAAGATAGACCTAATCTTTTTCGTTCCTTCGCTATTTGTGTGGTCCCCCACGCATATCCATACATCCAAATACTTCACAAGATGCATACACCCTGCCACTTCCCTTGGTGGGCCAAGTCTCATCCACGTAATGTGGATATGTAAGCAACGACTTCCAAATTCTAAATTCACCCCCTAACGGCGGAAATTCCAAGCAACAGGCAGAGGGACGTTTGGCTTGCTAGCGAAAATCTAGAGAGCCAGAGAGCTCTTCTCGATCAAGCCCAGCAAGCTGCAGAGACCAATGGAGCTCTAAACTGAGGCACCCACCCACCACCCAAGACCCTTAAGAGAAATAATTTAAGTTTACACTACTACTGCTAAAGAAAGATATTGGTTGACTTAATTCAAACTAAAATTTTCTAAATTTCTCAACTAATTCAATATATAGTGGTCGACCTATACTCATGTTGGACCTATCTTTTAGTAAATACGGTAAGCACTAACTCCACAAAGAAAGGTAGAAGTGCTAAGCTGGTAAGGTCAATATACAAAGTCTGTCCCAGAAGTTTGAGCAGTTCATGTCAATACATTCTCTGCCACGTTTTTGCTGGCTCAGTGCACAAACTTTTGGGACAAGCCCCGTAGCTATCAGTACCAGTAGCACTACCTTCTTTGCGCGTCAGCGAGTTTCTGCACCAATTGCCTGCGCACTTCTTTCAATCTTTTTTTTTCTCGTCTTCCGGCATGACACGGTTGCCCATGAAGATCCGGAGGAGGCCTGCGCAAGAAAAGCAATCACGAGTACAAAATTAATGAAAGCATCTAAACAATAATTTCCAGCATGCACAGTGCAAGTTCCCAACAATATGCCCACGGTTCAATGAAATA
Source organism: Dermacentor silvarum (assembly GCF_013339745.2). NCBI lineage: Eukaryota > Metazoa > Arthropoda > Arachnida > Ixodida > Ixodidae > Dermacentor > Dermacentor silvarum. The sequence continues at coordinate 60,426,830 of NC_051156.1, forward strand.
TTTTTGCAAAGCTGCATTTTCAATAACCAAACTGCAGATTACTTTTTTCATGTTAACTCACATGCCTCAAATTCTTTCTACAGTTTTAACATGAAATATTTCAGTAGCAGATGATCGCAACACAGTGCTTTAGCACTAGCTTCGCTTTTACTGTGGCTATTTGCATGTGCCATCTATACATGAGTAGATCAGTTCATTGGAACAGTATGTTCATATACTTTTCAAGGATGACAACTTTTGTGGTGTCACGGCTGGTCTGGCCTCAGTCCTTCCCTTGGATCGCGACTTGTTGGACAAAGTCCCGGTCACGCTTCTGTTCTTAAGCTCATCTGGCATCCAATACATTGTGGACGCCATACGGCAGAACATAGTCAGACGTAGACCGCAACAATGTCCCCCAAGCAGCCTTTTCTATTCATTGCCCGGATCCAGCATACACGTGCAATATATAATAACACATACATAGCTTGTAGCTAACAGGTTTTATACTGGACGATATACACTATGCATTTTCTCAACTCTACTGTTTTCTTGCATTCTGGTCATTTATTAGTTGTAGTGGGCTGACCTGCATGAGCAGAACGAAATTATACAGTAAAATTTTAAAAAATCTTTTAGACACTCCCACATAAAAATCTCCCAAGCATAAATAGCAATCGCTGAATTTGTTAAATTGACAATGATCTGCAAGAATATTCACTGCTATCTATAGCTCGATGAACTCACTAACATCCACCTTGACATTGGGTAGCCGAATTTCAAATACATGTGTTGTCTGTAGGACCACTCTTTATTTTCAGGTTGATCTGTGCGGTCACTAGATGCAATATAGAAATGTGCACAAGCATTGCATTCTAAGGACTGCATGATTACATAATTATGCCATCAACATTAATGTACACATACAAAAAAAAAACTTCACACAAGTGACATGGCTGAATAAACGTACACTCGCCAACTGAAGAACACACGTAGCACGCCTGCCTGGCAGTCCTTGCAAGGAACTTTATAGACGATGCCGGGATATTTTTCTTTTTCGAGGAAGTCTTTGACTCGGACGAGTTGTTTTAGCTTGCTTGAAGGTACATGGCAGATTTGTACATCATAATCTTTGATAATTCTTGACATTGACTCGTTCACGCTTCGTGCATAGGGGAGAGCCGCCCGTTTCCTTGTTCTCATCGGCCTGATAGGGGGTTCAGCGGCACGCTTTTCTTCAGTCTTTATAAACTGGCTAGGGTAGCCATTGCTGACCAAATCCTGCGTCACTCTCTTCAACTCAGCTCTGCGTGCATCAGTAGTCGAGCACAATCGGAATGCACGGGTGAACAGTGTAGAGGCAACAGATCGTTTGTGTCTTAAGGCATGGGTCGAATCAAAGTGCAGATATTTCCCTGTGTGCGTAGGCTTCCGATAAACGCTTGTTGAAAGGCCGCATGCAGTACGCATGACTTCAACGTCAAGGAAAGCCAGGCGACCATTAACTTCTTCAACAGTGAATTCTATTGTGCTTTGGAAAGAGTTCAAGTGCTGCAGAAAAGGTACGACGTCTTTGCGGCAGATAATGGAAAAACAATCGTCGACATACCGCAGGAACAATTTTGGAGCAGGCTGGAATGTCGTGAGGGCTTTACCTTCGAGGGCTTTCCAAAGCACAATAGAATTCACCGTTGAAAAAGAAGTTAATGGTCGCCTGGCTTTACTTGACGTTGAAGTCATGCGTACTGCATCCGGCCTTTCAACAAGCATTTATCAGAAGCCTACACACACAGGGAAATATCTGCACTTTTATTCGGCCCATCCCGTTGGACACAAACGATCTGTTGCCTCTACACTGTTCACCCGTGCATTCCGATCGTGCTCGACTACTGACGCACGCAGAGCTGAGTTGAAGAGAGTAACGCAGGATTTGGTCAGCAATGGCTACCCTAGCCAGTTTATAAAGACTGAAGAAAAGCATGCCGCTGAACCCCCATCAGGCCGATGAGAACAAGGAAACGGGCGGCTCTCCCCTATGCACGAAGCGTGAACGAGTTAATGTCAAGAATTCTCAAAGATGATGATGTACAAATCTGCCATGTCCCTTCAAGCAAGCTAAAACAACAACTCGTCAGAGTCAAAGACTGCCTCGAAAAAGAAAAATATCCCGGCATCATCTACAAAATTCCATGCCAGGACTGCCAGGCGTGCTACGTAGGCGAGATGGGAAACTTTAAAAGAAGGCTACAGCAGCACCGCAATGATGTAGCCAAAGGACACACGGTTTCCAGCGCCCTAGCAGAGCATCATGAGAAGACTGGTCACAGTATTAACTGGCATTCGGCTTTCATCATCAAAAGAGAGAAGAAATTATCCCGATAGCTTCTTGAATCATTTTGCATACTACAATCTACGACTAACACAATAAACCGGACACGGGGCCCCCTCCCTGAGTTGTACGCAAGGGCCTTACGTCTTCCAACGCATATATAATAAAGATCACCATGCATTCGTTCATTGTGAACAAGGCACCCGTAGTGGGTGCCAAAACGTCAATCTGTTGTTTTTGTGTTCTTCAGTTGGCGAGTGTACGTTTATTCAGCCATGTTCTTTCCTCGCCAGACAAGTTTTCGTCAAACCCTACATTTCATCACACAAGTGACATTACCATAATAAAAGATTAGTCCACCAAATTATGTTTTCTCGCGCCGTTTTGGAGACCTGCGTCACTACGAGCGCAGTGCACCATCTAACTTATAGTAGAAGTACAATTTCATTTTATATAGTTATTTCTTCTGTGTGGCGGCAATTTTTTTATGGGCTTGGAAGACGCAGCGAAAATGGCCATCTCCACAAGCACCGAGATCGCTTTATGGCGGCTTAGTTAGAGGAGCCATCAAGCTAGTCTCGCACAGAACTGTTTCTTTATGCCCACTATCCCACTGCTGTCATTTCTGCACACTCTTAATTTTACTACCACCAGCAAATGCAGATGATCTGCAAACACTTCTCGTACATTTGCATGGATTGAGAGCAAGCATAGTTGTGCTTTCATGGGACACTGTTCTACACAGGAAATTGTGGCAATAGTGTTAAGCAACAATAAACACAACTAAAACATTTATGTGAGACAAAAATACCAGAGCAAGCATATTACCAGGGTCAGATTTTCTACTTGGCCACTCCAGCCAATCAAAAGTGGCTGCAGTAGAGTGCTGTAAACTGACCCCTTTTCATTTATTTTGGTATGTCTGTGGTGTAGCAAGCCAATTACAACAGCACCAAAGGAGCGTCATGTGCTCGGCCACTTGCGGAAAGCAACAAGCGATCATGATGCTGCATGGCACAGCTGATTGACATAAGCTGCCTGCATACATAATTTATAAGAGGAAGCCACTGCCGGCTTAAGAAGCCTTTCCCAGAAATGCTGCCACACAGGCAAATGCGAACAGGCGGATGACGAGTGCCACGTTTGACAAGTGGATAAGGATCACATGGCAACGCCACCCAAGAACTGTCTCCTTGTCCTTGATATGTACTGTGGGCACCTTACTGACAGCATGAAGGCTGTGCTCTCCCAAGCTTGAATGGACATCGTTATTATACCAGGTGGCATGACGGACCAGCCTCAGCCACTTGACGTCTGTATCAACAAGCATTTTGAGGATGGATTGCCAGCGGAAATACTTCGCGATCTGGCCGAGCGATAAAGCGTATAAGCTAACAGCAACAGGTTGTACTAAATGCACATAACTAACACAAGTGGCGAGCTGGGTCACTGCAGCATGGGACACACCATGAAGCTTGATTGCATGCTTTCAAGGAGTGCAGCATCTAAAGTGCACTAAATGGCACCAAAAATTGTCTGCTCTTTTATGCTGACAATGATAAGAAGGTAAGCAACAAGGCTAGCAGCAACAACAACACTGCATGGGCTGGGACGGGTCGTGACTAATAAATGCTATTCGCGTTTTGTGTCTGTTGCCCTAACTTGTCCGGCTTACATTCAAGAAAAACACTTTTTTCACCGGCTTCAGACCTTCAGGTGCTGGCTTAGGAGTGAGACCGGCCTAGATTTGAATAAATATGGTACTCGGCCATAAATCTAGTTCGTGGATCATACACAGCTACTTATATCCATAAAGGAAAAACAAAAGGGACATAGCTCAGTTTCTTTCCCCACTCTGAAATGTACGAGCCCTTTCAGAACGTAAATGTAACATCGATCCTTAAAAAAGTTCTATGACTTTTAAAGTTACCTTTCCGTCATCTCTTGAGGATCCGATGACAACATCGATGGCCTCTCCAGTGAATATGTCCATGTCAGCTACAAAAGAAAATGTACAACTTTTCCCTTGAATTGCCAGGTCTCATAAAAGGTAAGGATTTAAGACTTCAAAAGCAATATAGGAGTCCCATGCTATCGAAAGAGCATAATGTAACCATTACACATTGCCGGGGTATATAAACCAAAAATGTCTGTCAGGAACATTGTGTGGGACATACCACACACTGGTACCTTGCAAACATGACCTGTACAATGACGCTGCAATAATACATAGGTAATTATTTCTGCCTACACTCAAGGAACTCGGGTACAGTCAAACCTCATTAATACGTACCCGCTTAATGTGTAATTGCAGTTTAAATGTAGTCGCGAAGATTCCCCCACCCTGCCCCCATTAAACCCCATGCCTGACCGCTTTAGCCGTAGTCACTCATTTGCCATCAAATGGTTATTGCATACTATTTTCCTTCTAGTTCTACACGAACAGGCACAAATTTGGCAAAATTTCATGCACTGAAAAATGAAACGTGAAATCGGTTTTACAATATTGTAAAATGTAGCATTTCTCAAATTTTTAGAAGGCATTTTTTCTCTTAAAAAAGGGAAACCATACGACCTATATCCTTTATGTTTGTATATACTATGTAATAATAGTTACGTGTCCATGTTCCGTTTATGTTGCTTCACAGATACTTTCAAATTTGAGAAACAGCACTCCGCATGAAAATGTAGCCTTTACCAGTTGGTCTTTGGTAGCTTTTTCTGGTAAACTGTTAGGTTCTGTTAAAAACAAAATTCAGTTGCATGCTTTTGAATGGCGTGCCCACCATATCTATTTGGTCAAGAAAAAAAAGTGAAATATACAACCGGCTTCGATCTCGTGAAATTTCTGACATGACCGGGCATGAATCAATGTTAGCATGAGTAGGCGTCAGTTACATCATAAGAGCAAATGTGAAAAAGTGCAAACGGTTGCAAATCTATGATGATGAGTGCCTATAGGCTCAAATGAATGGACCTTTTTCCAATTCAGCTATGCACATGGGCATGCCCCAGCTGCATTACATGCCACGCCGCCATTATCACAGGGCAGGTGTGCGAAGTGAGTGCGTGAACCCTTGCATGATCCGCGGCAATTTCCTGAGCTTGAGTTGCTGATCAATAATTTTTCTCGTGTTCTGGGCAAGAATATTGGTTAAGGAAACACTTAGCTGTTTGTGGGAAAGACTGCAAGCACTTTGTGGATGAAAAGACTCTGTGAACTAACGCTCGAGCGATAGGCGCAGCGTTTGCGACAAAACTCATGCAGGCACTTTCTGTACCGTCGATTGCACAAACCGGCGTGGAATGGTGAACATTGTACTGGAGTGGAGCGCACGGTCAATTTAAAAAAAAATACCCCATGTTAGTCAGTGAGTTATCACGCAATTCTTTCTGAGTGAGGTAAGCCTGCGTTCTGGTAACAGCATGATGCTGGCGCTGTGATTATTGGACTTCTCGCCTTACGACCGACTCGGAAGTCACGGCGATGTTTTAATCTACGGGTATGTATACCGCACGGATTTACCATTGGCTTAAGAACGTGCTACCGCATGCAAGCGGAAATAGCTGTACGGTTACATGGGGCCAAACGAAAGAAGAATCTCGCCACACAGCCGATCAGAATGCATCGTTCGAGGCCAAAGCGACACACGCGTGGTGCGCATTATGCAAAACTCGCGAGTCTTACTTTTTTGCAGGCAAATGAAGCTTTACTCACCTG